>NC_081241.1:5756262-6076262 GCF_902713425.1 Acipenser ruthenus | reverse complement strand
CACTGTGGTTGATCCCCGGAGTCAGCATCGCAGCCGTTGTGTGTGCTGATGCGCCAGGGAGGCAAAATAAGCTGATCCCTGGAGCCAGCATTACACTTCAGCCATTAACACCAGACTGAAGGATATCTACATCATCATATGGAAGGGAACGTAAATGGATGGAGGCACATATGGATCACATTAGTTTACTGTAAAGCTACGTCTTAGTTGGTGCTTATCTTGGCGAGAGCCGAGTTCAAATCAGCATGAAGTTTTAACATCTACTCTCGTGTAATGGAAATCATGTGCAGGTGATCAATGAACAGACAGAAAATTATAATCCAGGTGCAAATTTGTTTAATGAGTTTGTATGTCCAGTGCCTGACAGCAAAAGAAACAGTAAACAATAAATGAAGCTAAGTAATACAGCGGCGTGTGTTATTTAATTTATAATCCCCAGGTTTGTCCAGAAATAATGGTCCCGTTCTTGAGACACCCACACGAAACACAAAACACATACACAAGTCCGTTAGTGCTCATTTTGCAATTACAGTTTATTTGTGATACAAGTGCAGTGCTGTTCCGGGTTGGTGCTGGCCTCTGGCAACGGCTCCTGAAAGTGTAGCCGTCTACTAATAACAAGACACAATTAGAGACAAACAAACAAACACTCCCGATATGTTTATACAAATCACAGGTCCTTCCAGGTTGTTCCCTAACGAAAACAAAGGAACAGATTACGTCGCTCCGTCCCCTATTTATACCGTCACTCGTGACCCCTTGGTAAACGATTGCAGTGGCTCCTCCAATCCGCGTCTGCCACATCATTTCCCTTCCGGGTCAATGAGTTAGTGCACTGAAGCTCCGCCCCCTTTCTAAATGACCGACTTCCTTTTAACCCTGGGAATGAAGTGTCAGGGCAACCAGTCCAGGGTTCTCTGTTCCCGTTACTTAGCGCCCTCACTGGTCTGGAGGGAGATTTACCACCAAGAATCATTCTTTCTGTCACAGCCCCTTCTATCTGAAAACATCCTGGGTTAAAGAAAGCTCTACACTTGCACCTCCTCTGTCATTTCATCTAGATAGAGTGTACGATATCCTGCACTTCTTTCACAACTGCATATTATATGTGAGATCTACACAGTGTATTGAAGTGCGTGGCAGGTCAGGCCATTTTTTCATGGAATTATTTAATTTGCTTAAACCATTAAAAACAAGTTATATATATATATATAATCTGTTTAATATAAAAGAAGCAATTCAGACAGACTTCAGTTGTGGAGCAGGAACATTACTGAGCTGCATGTCTTGAAGCAAAGGTGGCTGATGGGAAACCTCCTCCTGAAAGTAATTAAAAAAACACAAACAGTCATTTTAATTATAATGAAAAACATTTATTGAAAATTAAATAAATCACATGAAAGCACCATGCAGCCAGTCTACCCAGGGTAAGTGCTTGAGAAAGAGAGAGGGAGAGACGTCTAAAGGGAAGGGGTGTATATCTCACTGCTCATGAACACACTGCTCCCAGGTAGGAAACCCACTGATCCTCAACTACTGCTCCTAGTGATTTCACACAGGTGGCTGGTGGTCAAAATAAATGGGGAGGCAGTAGAAAAGCAGAGATCTTGGGGTCCCCCTTCAGCCCCCAGCAGCAGAAGAATCATATTATTCTATTCTGACTGACAACACTTTTCATCTCTTCTGAAAGTTTTCCCCCAATTCAAAGCTGTTAAACACAGCCAGCAGAACAAAGAGAACTGCAGCCCATCGTAATTGATTCTAATAAACGTGACTGTTACACGCTGCCAGCGTATGTTTAAAATACAACATTAACACAGCATTTAGATTTCAAGTCACTTTAACATACTTTGCATAAAATATTTTCTAAGCAAAGTTGTTAAAGTAGGAGAAAGGCAGACACTAATCAAGCACACCCTATCCACTTCATCTGTTCAACTTAATAAATGAACACCAGAATAATTAGATACCGTTCTGTACATACGAAACGGATCTGTTTAATATAACAGAAGCAATTCAGACAGACTTCAGTTCTGGAGCAGGAACATTACTGAGCTGTATGTCTTGAAGCAAAGGTGGTTGACGGAAAACCTCCTCCCGAAAGTAATTAAAAAAGCACAAACAGTAATTTTAATTATAATTAAACATGTTAGTAACAGCATTTATAATGTGGTATAAATACTGAATAGACGATACAAAACTTTTGCAATGAATGAAAATATAAAACTGTATATTAGCTGTAAACAAATCAGGACAAATCACATTAAACACAAATGATTTACACTTCATTGTCTGGGTCATTTATTTTTGTATTTCAAATTAATCTGCTTATTGAATAAGATTTTTCATTAAAAAAAACACCTGCCATAGCAGTGTCAATATGGTGTAGGGCCTCCATGGACAGCCAGCACGGCACTGATTGGACGTGGCAGGTAGCGATTCTGCAGGGTATGAAATTAATTTTTTGCATGTTATTTTTCTAATAATGTGTTTTATTATAAAGCTGATTCTCTACTTTAATTAATATTTTTTAATAGAACAATTAGAAATTATAGAAATCACTTTGTGTTTTCTCATTAACTGCCCTATATATAATATTGTGGTAAAGCCCTTTGTGTCAGGTTAGGGTCCAGGACTTTACCACTGTTTGTGTTTGTGTGGGTGTGTCAATAACAAGTCTAGTCATCAAGCTGCTTTTAAGTATGTTTTTTATTCAAAAACTAACAAAACTATCAATCCGGACGGCCGAGTCGTTTACCGGTACACACCCCTGGTTTCCATACCCATCTGAGCCAGATAGAGGAGTGAAAGCTGAGAATGAGAGGGAGGGAGGAGGGAATTCAGATGGGGAGAGGGAAGGAGAGGATGGGCTGGAGAACAGCTTCTAAATGTCCTCTACTTTGGAGCAGAAGAAGGAGGCAAAGTCATCAGGTGTAAAGGAGAAGGAGGATTGGGGAGGGGACTTCCTGTGTGGCAAACTATTCTACTATCATCTCTTGCTGACCTGGGGATCTCTGGCACTGCTCTGGCCTGGTTCTCCTCCTACCTCTCCAACCGCACTTACCAGGTAACCTGGCGTGGAGCAACCTCCACACCTCACCCTCTCTTAACTGGAGTCCCCCAAGGGTCAGTCTTGGGTCCTCTCCTGTTCTCTCTCTACACCTGCTCCCTGGGCCCCCTCATCGCATCCTATGGTTTCTCATACCATTTCTATGCTGATGATGCTCAGATTTTCCTCTCCTTCCCCACCTCTGACTCCACCATCTCCTCCCGTATCTCTACCTGTCTGTCTGCTATTTCCTCCTGGATGCACTTGCATCACCTCAAACTCAACCTCTCTAAATCTGACCTCCTTTTCTTTCCCTCCTCCTCCCCCTCCTCTGATCTCTCTATCTCTGTTCCTCTGGAATCTACCACACTCTCTCCCTCATCCTCAGCTAAGAACCTTGGAGTCACCCTGGACCCCTGCCTCTCTTATTCCCAGCACATCTCCACTGTGGCACGCACTTGCCGATTCTTCCTGAGCAACATCCGAAGAATCCGACCCTTCCTCACCAACTATGCTACCCAGCTCCTGGTCCAGGCCCTGGTACTCTCCCGCCTAGACTACTGCAACTCCCTCCTGGCTGGCCTCCCTGCGTCCGCCACCCGTCCGCTCCAGCTCATCCAGAACTCTGCTGCCCACCTGGTGTTCTCTCTGCCTCGCTTCGCCCACGCTACTCCACTACTCCGCTCGCTCCACTGGCTCCCGATCACCGCTCGCATCCAGTTCAAGACTCTTGTACTAGCCTACAGATGCCTTGACCAGACTGCACCCAGCTACCTCCAGACCCTCATCTCTCCCTACACCCCCACTCGACCTCTCCGCTCCGCCTGCACTAGAAGACTAGCTCTACCTCCGCTACGCTCCCCTGCCTCCAGAGCCCGCTCCTTCTCCACCCTTGCTCCGCAGTGGTGGAATGACCTTCCTACAGATGTCAGGACTGCCCAGTCCCTGACCACATTCCGGCACCTCCTCAAGACTCACCTCTTCAAAGAGCACCTGTAGAACTCCTTTGTTTGTATCCTGGGACACTATCACCCTTCATGTAAATGTGCTTTATTTTGCTCTTATCTGCCCCCTAGTTTACTGCATTTAATCCTGTACTTCAGAATACTGTAATCTGCCAAGTGTTTAACCTGTAGTACTTTGTATTTAATCACATCCTGATGTAACTATCACTATTTAATCATATCCTGATGTAACTATCACTATTATCTGCTGTATTATTGAATTGTGGTTTGTCACACTTGTACTTTGCTTGAACAAAAGTTATTGTATTTCTTGCTCTTATTGTATTACTTGTATTGTAACACTTGAAATGTATTTGCTTACGATTGTAAGTAGCCCTGGATAAGGGCGTCTGCTAAGAAATAAATAATAAATAAAAACATAAACTCAAGTTTCAGATGAAGAGCGCATTGGGAAAATGATGGTTAACTCTACATGTGCAATGCAGGCCCTTCAGGTTTCATTTGTGATCTTTTATTTAAACTATTATCAAGAAATGTTTCTTCCTTGAGTTGTATTATTACTGTGCACTTTGTTTGGATTTGTTTTAAAATCTACCATTTCCCTGAAATGTAAGTTTTGTTAAACATGCAGTCCTGTCGGGTCCAATCAAGGACTCAGTTCCTCAGACCACAGTGAAATCAAACGCAATGTCCTTTCAGCTCATGTTGTACAGCAGGTGACATTATCCAGGTAATTCCCTTTTTGACGGCAGGTTTTACATGGAAAAGAAAAACATTAAACAAAAATCAATTAACCCTCACAGGGTGCGGTTGAATGCAAAATATTTTTCCATTACATCTTTTGAATGTACTTAATGCATTATAGGGTTAACATTGATAAATCTACACCAGTCTTATAATGATGCTCATTGGATTTCTCCAAACACCTGTATTATCTGCACATGTATGTAATCTGTACCAAACAATGTATTTGTTATTAGCAGAATAAATGTGTATTCCAGTTAAGAATGTGTAAATACATTGTGAGGCTCCTCACTGGCCCTGGCTGCTTTCTGTTTCACACAGGCTTGCTTCAGTGTGCTGCCTTTCTGACTCATCCTGACTTCCTCCTTCACATTGTCTGTGGTACACACCTCAATATATTAAACTGTAAGAAAATGTAACTCGTGAATTTTTTATTGAATTTTAGTTTGGGGAATATGAATCTGGTTACAGACACCGTGAAATAAATAAAGCTCAAAAATAAACATATTTTTTAAAACAAAAACAGTCTGGACTCGTATATTGGTTAGCCACATCTAACATGTAGAACAGACTTCAGTGCGTGCAGACAAAGATATACATGCTGTATGAATAAGCAACTGAAAATAGCCAGAGGATTGAAGCACAGTTACATTGTTTACATGGGTCTAAGAGGAAGAATACAGCCCATGATTTTTAAACAGCTGCATTTCACTTCATTTTACAAGCTTGCGTGTTTTTTTAAACAACTTCATCTTCACAGCAGACTAGTTCATCAAGGCAACTAAAGTATAAAAAATTATTATATGAAATAAATTACATATGATTTCTACTGAAACCGGGGGTGTCGCATACAGTAAATCTGTATAATGTATTTATAAAAAAAACTTATATATATATTAAAGTATCTAAATCAATAGGTTTTAAATCTAAAGGTCATTTAATTTTTGATTATGAGACCCCATATATATACAGTTCCATGAACACATACATTTCAATAATATAGCGTGGTGATCCTGTGTGAGACAAAGTAGAGGATTTCAATCTCTGGAAGAAGTGGCTCAGCTGTTTATTGTGCAGGTCTGGTCTGTTGTCAGTCTTCCACTAGCTTCATTACTCAGTCCTTACCTAGTTTCACATGTACTCTTTGTAACCCCCAACTGCCTGTAGTTGCAGAACTTAGGCTGTGGTTTTTCATTTTTCCTATGCTTAACCTGACATGACCGCTTGTTCTGCTTTTACATATCAGATGCACGTGGTTTCTGTTCTCACATGTATGTATATACATGCAAGATTGTCTGTTTGTCTCTTTCTCAGAAAACCATATTTTCATACTCCTCAAATATCATACGTTCCTTTGTGGTACTGTCAGCCACATTCAGTTATGTGAAAAGTTCAATAGAGAGTCCAGTTCATTATTATTATTATTATTATTATTATTATTATTATTATTATTATTATTATTATTACAATAGGACCTCGGTTTACTTCTCATCCGAAGGACGCCACTAAACTTACCAGTTCAATATTCCACTTACCTGGGATCATGTTCAGAGCCCTAAGGTATCCCTGTTCATCTGGGCCGCCTTCTGTCAGACATAAGAGTTAGGGTGAGCTCAAAGGTCCAGTATGGGTCTTGTATGAAGGATCGCAGTGTCTTTACTGATTCTTCATACAATTGTAAACCCCTTAGACTCAATAATTCATATCTATTGAAATCTGTGGCTGGATCGGCTATCATATTGCCCTTACTAGTAAAAGGAAACAGGGCAGCTCAAGCGATTTTGGAGGCTCGCTGCGAAAAAAAAAAGGGGGGGGGGTTTATACATATTTTATTACCAGAGAAAGCTGTGTGTCTGTAGGTAAGTGCCAGTGTAGAAAGCTGTGTGTCTGTAGGTAAGTGCCAGTGTAGAAAGCTGTGTGTCTGTAGGTGAGTGCCAGTGTAGAAAGCTGTGTGTCTGTAGGTAAGTGCCAGTGTAGAAAGCTGTGTGTCTGTAGGTAAGTGCCAGTGTAGAAAGCTGTGTGTCTGGAGGTAAGTGCCAGTGAAGAAAGCTGTGTGTCTGTAGGTAAGTGCCAGTGTAGATGTTCCTGAGGGAAGGGGGGCATCTTTTTAAAAGGGGCAGTGAGGCACCATTGAAAACTTGAAACGCCAGGTTTTCAATACACAATCTAGAACTTTACATAAGCATAAGCCATATTGGCTAGCTTATCATAAGGGAACACATTGTGTTCTATCTATATATAGCCCCACATGCACCACAGTAGTGAGAATGTTGTTATGTACGGTGACAGGGATTACCCTGTCTCTGGTTCTTAATTGGATGTGTGCCTTCATGGAAGTAGCTGGGACGCGCAACAGGAGATGCGTTGCTAGGCAACTAATTGAGTATGTAGGCTCGGCCAGCGCTGTCCTGATTGGGGGGTCCTGGTTGGCTGGGGGCCGTGCCTGTGAAAGCAGCTTGCAGATCAAAAAGAGTCTGCACCACAGCTCGGGGTTTAAACATTAAACATATCTTAATTTGGAGGAAAAAAACGAATTAGCCACCATTCTTAAATATAATCCCTGTTATTTTGTAGCCTTAATTCTTGTCATAAAATATGATCAATCAAAACAGTTGTTCATATGAAATAAATGACATGATTTCTATTTAAACCGGGGGTCTACTTGTTTTAAAGCATTTATTTTTGTATTTATTTTAAATATGGTCTCTGCTGCTACAGCATTTTGCCCAGGACTACAATTCCACAATAGACTGCAGAGATGACGCATGTCTAAGGAAACAAGCAAAGTGGGAATCAAAAGGATTGTTAGAAAAATGACGTTCTAATGTTCATTCACACATGGGTTATTTAGATTTCAGAAAGCTTTTGACAAAGTCCTGCATAAAAGATTAATTCTCAGACTGAACACAGTAGGGATTCAAGGAAATGCATGCACATGGATTAGGGAGTGGTTAACATGTAGAAAACAGAAAGTACTCATTAGAGGAGAAACCTCAAGATGGAGCAAGGTAACCAGTGGTGTAACACAGGGATCAGTATTAGGTCCTCTGCTATTCCTAATCTACATTAATGATTTAGATTCTGGTATAGTAAGCAAACTTGTTAAATTTGCAGGCGACACAAAAATAGGAGGAGTGGCAAACACTGTTGCAGCAGCAAAGGTCATTCAAAATGATCTAGACAGCATTCAGAACAGGACAGACACATGGTAAATGACATTTAATAGGGAAAAGTGTAAAGTATTGCATGCAGCAATAAAAATGTGCATTATAAATATCATATGGGAGATACTGAAATTGATGAAGGGGACTATGAAAAAGACCTAGGAGTTTATGTTGACTCAGAAATGTCTTCATCTAGACAATGTGGGGAAGCTATAAAAAAGGCCAACAAGATGCTCGGATATATTGTGAGAAGTGTTGAATTTAAATCAAAGGAAGTAATTTTAAAACTTTACAATGCATTAGTAAGACCTCTCCTAGAATATTGTGTTCAGTTCTGGTCACCTCGTTACAAAAAGGATATTACTGCTCTAGAAAGAGTGCAAAGAAGAGCAACCAGAATTATCCTGGGTTTAAAAGGCATGTCATATGCAGACAGGCTAAAATAATTGAATCTATTCAGTCTTGAACAAAGAAGACTACATGGCGATCTGATTCAAACATTCAAAATCCTAAAAGGTATAGACAATGTCAACCCAGGGGACTTCTTTGACCTGAAAAAAGAAACAAGGACCAGGGGTCACAAATGGAGATTAGATAAAGGGGCATTCAGAACAGAAAAAAAGGAGGCACTTTTTCACACAGAGAATTGTGAGGGTCTGGAACCAACTCCCCAGTGATGTTGTTGAAGCTGACACCCTGAGATCCTTAAAGAAGCTGCTTGATGAGATTCTGGGATCAATAAGCTACGAACAACCAAACGAGCAAGATGGGCTGAATGGCCTCCTCTCGTTTGTAAACTTTCTTATGTTCTTATATATTTAACCTTCCTTCAGGCCTCAAGTAGACATTAGAAAATACATTCTGTCGCATACAGTAAATCTGTATAATTTATTCATATATCAAACTTACTGTATATATATTAAAGTATCTAAATCAATAGGTTTTAAATCTAAAGTAATTTAATGTTTGATTATGAGACCCCATATATATACAGTTACATGAACACATACATTTCAATAATATAGCATGGCGATCCTGCGTGAGACAAAGTATAGGATTTCAATCTCTGGAAGAAGTGGCTCAGGTGTTTATTGTACAGCTCTGGTCTGTTGTCAGTCTTCCACTAGCTTCATTACTCAGTCCTCCCTAGTTTCACATGCACTCTTTGTAACCCTCTTTGTTGCAGAACTTAGGCTGTGGTTTTTCACCTTTCCTATGCTTAACCCGACACGACCGCTTGTTCTGCTTTTACCTATCAGATGCACGTGGTTTCTGTTCTTGCATGTATGTAGAAACGTGCAAGATTGTCTGTTTGTCTCTTTCTCAGAAAACCGTATTTTCCATAATCCTCATATCTCACACGTTCCCTTGTGGTATTGTCAGCCACATTCAGTTATGTGAAAAGTTAAATAGAGAGTCCAGTTCATTATTATTATTATTATTATTATTATTATTATTATTATTATTATTATTATTATTATTATTATTATTAATTAGTCTTTTAGCAGACGCTTTCATCCAAAGCGACTTCCCTAGCCTAGTGGCTGAACTATGCATCACGAATGCTGCTGCTGCAGAGTCAGTTACAATAGGACCTCAGTTTACTTCTCATCTGAAGGATGCCACTAAACTTACCAGTTCAATATTCCACTTACCTGGGATCATGTTCAGAGCCCTGAGGTATCCCTGTTCGTCTGGGCCTTCTTCTGTCAGACATAAGAGTTCCAGGGTATCTTCGGGTGAGCTCAAAGGTCCAGTATGGGTCTTGTATGAAGGATCGCAGTGTTTTTATGGCTGTGGTAGTTTATGTTGGTAATAGTTGTGGGTTAGGTAGTAAAATATGAAAAAGCATGTGAAAAAAATAATAACAGAGCATCAACATACATTATAAATATCATGTAGTATTACATCTGATAGGTAAAAGCATCATCTTTCATATATTCATTTTAAATCTCCTGTAGAGAGGAGGTCATCCATGTTCTTTTTAGTTTTATGGTTATTATTTAGCAGACGCCTTTATCCAAGGCAAAATTTTGTGGAAATCAAATAGAAGTTTACTTAACTGATTGGTTTTCCTTTTAATAAGGTAAATGCCAGTGTAGAAAGCTGTGTGTCTGTAGGTGAGTGCCAGTGTAGAAAGCTGTGTGTCTGTAGGTAAGTGCCAGTGTAGAAAGCTGTGTGTCTGTAGGTAAGTGCCAGTGTAGAAAGCTGTGTGTCTGCAGGTAAGTGCCAGTGTAGAAAGTTGTGTGTCTGTAGGTAAGTGCCAGTGTAGAAAGCTGTGTGTCTGTAGGTGAGTGCCAGTGTAGAAATCTGGGTGTCTGTAGATACACACCTCAATATATTAAACTGAAAGAAAAAAGAAAACATTGTGATTGTTTTAAATTAATTTTAGTTAGGGGAACATGAATCTGGCTACAGACAATACACCGTGGCACAAATAAAGCTCAGAAATAAACTTATTTTATAAAACAAAGATAATCTGTACTCTTATTTTGGTTAGCCACATCTAAAATGTAGAACAGACTTCAGCGGGTGCAGACAGATATACATGCTTTATGAATAAAGGATTAAAAATAACCACAGCACTGAAGCGCAGTTAAATTGTTTAACAGATCAACATGCCTAATCATTATGTCCCATGATTTTTAGACAGTTGCATTTCACTTCACTTTACAACCGTGTGTGTTTTAAAAACATATCCATAACAACTTAATCTTCACAGCAGACTAGTTAATCTTCACAAGGTAACTAAAGTATTAAACACATTTTAATTGAGAAAAAAACACAAATTGACTACCTTTCTTTACAGTTTTTTTCAGTTGTTAAAATCAAATTTATGAAACCATTGGCGCAATTTTCAAAACTCAACACAAAACTCCAAACTGAGTTGCAGAAATCGAATTGTTTCGGAACCCCAAACGCTTCTGCTTTTGATTACATACAAATTACAAAATCTAACATGACTTTCACAATGATCTACATTACTTGCTCAGTCAGAAATACATATTTCAAATGTTTGTATCTGTTTTTTGAAATGCTTCACTCTAATTGCTATTACCAAGAACGACGTCTCATTATTGATAATCGCGTTCACATTGTGAAAATGCAAGTATAATTAATTGACAATCATCCCAACACCACATAAAAGGCTGTGTAGACTACATGCAGGTTGTGACAACATGGAGCAGGCTGCAGAACAAGATGCTAGGCGAGGGCGAGGGCGAGGGTGAGGGCGAGGGCGAGGGTTAGGGCGATAGCGATGGCGAGGGTGAGGGTTAGGGCGATAGCGATGGCAGGTACAGGGACAACATCAAGGAAGACGAGATGAAGTATGATCAAAAAGAGCTACCGTGTTGAATGAAATCAGAACAACAGTTGCTGACCACATCATCAACAGAGGCTTGTCAATGAGAGCAGCTGGGCTGATTGTTCATCCTAATATGAAAAGGTCAACAGTAGCCTCTATCATCCGGAAGCTATATTCAACACTATATTAATGCCTCAGTATACTGCAATAGAAGTGCATACACAGGGACAGTAATGTTCTTATGATACTGTTAGCATGTGAGTTTGGTACAGATACTGTAATACTGTGGTAGTACTGTGAGTTGATATGGATAAGTAAACCCAACAGTGCATCTCTATTTTCAGAAGGAAATGGAGCTGGATGCGAACGTCAATCGGCACAAATACATTTTTGTTGATGAGGCTGGCTTCAACTTGGCCAGAACACAAAGACATGTCAGGAATATCATCGGCCAGTGTGCGACAACTCAAGTCCCAGGGCAGCGTGGTAGCAACAAAACCATGTGTGCTGTCATTTCAGATGATGTTGTGTGGCCCGTAGGTCGTTACTTGGGTTGTACAATTCCACACATCTAGTGAATTTTCTAGATGAGCTGCACAATAACCTTGTTCAAGTTGATCAGGAGGTCACATATGTCATTGTGTGGGACAATGTTAGCTTCCATCACGCAGCGGTGGTGCAGGAATGGTTTGCAGCACAGCAGCAATTCATTGTAATGTACCTGCCACCATACTAGCCTTTCCTCAATCCTATTGAGTTCTTCTCTGCTTGGAGGTGGAGGGTTTACAATCGTCAAACTTATCAGCACGCCACCCTTCTGCAAACCATGGATGCTGCATGCAATGACATTACCCAAGAACAATGTCAGGCGTGGATTCGGCATACAAGAAGGTTTTTTCCCAGGTGCATGGCAAACGAAAACATTTTTTGTGATGTCGATGAGAACTTGTGGCCAAATGTACATGAGAGGCGAGATGTACCTGAGTGACCTGGTCTGATTTATCTTTAAATAATTCATTTGTATTCATTTCTGTTTGCAGATTTTGTCCTTCTCTTCAATGATGAAAATGTATTTTGACAAATGTATCATGAGTTTATTGTTCTTGAGTTCACTGTTTGTTCAAATGACTAAGCAATAATGCTGTTATATTCTTTTGATTTTGTTGTTTCAATGACTAAACTAATGATGTGATGGTATTTCATTAATAAATTCTGATTTGGAGCTAACTATGTTGTTTTGCAAAATTGATTAACTAAACAGAATGCAAAACTCAAGGTTTTGCGTGTTTAACAGGATTCTGCCACTAGAGTTTGTGGTTTTGGTTCTTGTGTTAAGAGTTTTGAAAATTGCACTAATGGTTTCATAAACTTGATTTTAACAACTGAAAACAACTGTAATATAATCCCTCTGTGTGTTAGCCTTAATTCTTGTCATAAAATATGATCAATCAAAACAGTTGTTTATATGAAATAAAAGATGATTTTTACTTAAACCGGGGGTCTACTTGTTTTCAAGCATGTATTTTTGTATTTATTTTAAATCTGGTCTCTGCTGCTGCACCATTTTGCCCAGGACTACAATTCCACAATTGACTGCAGAGATGACGCATGTCTAAGGAAACAAGCAAAGTTGGAATCAAAAGGATTGTTAGAAAAATTACATTCTAATATTCATTCACACATATATTTAGCCTTGCTTCAGGCCTCAAGTTGACATTAGAAAATACAATCTGTCACATACAGTACATGTGTATAATGTATTCATATATCAAGCTAAACATATACAGTGCCTATAGAAAGCCTACACCCCCTTGAACTTTTTTTACATTTTGTTGTGTCAGTGCCTTAGGGTTTCATGCATTTAAATGAGGATTTTTTTCCACTTATCTACACACTGTTAAGGGGAAAAAAGTTATATATTAAAAATAGTATTTAATAATATTTAATAATAATAAATAAAACTGGAAGATCATAATTGGATAAGCCTCCAGCCCCCTCAGTTAATACTTGGTGGAAGCACGTTTGGCAGCAATTACAGCTGCGAGTCTGTTGGGATAGGTCTCTACCAACTTTGCACACCTAGATTTGGCAATATTCTTTACAAAACTGTTCAAGCTCTGTCAAGTTCCTTGGGGATAGACAGCAATCGATAGTTGTCAAGTTCCTTGGGGATAGACAGCGTTGATAGACAGCAATCTTCAAGTCATGCCACACATTTTCGATTGGATTTAGGTCGGGGCTCTGACTGGGCCACTCAAGGACATTTACATTTTTGTTCCTTAGTCACTCCAGTGTAGCTTTGGCTGTGTGCTTTGCGTCGTTGTCATGTTTAAAGGTGAACTTCCGTCCCAGTTTCAGGTTTCTTGCAGAGGGCAGCAGGTTTTCCTCAAGGACTTCTCTGTACTTTGCTCCATTAATTTTCCCTTCTATCCTGACAAATGCCCCAGTCCCTGCTGATGAGAAACATCCCCATAACATGATGCTGCCACCACCATGCTTCACAGTAGGGATGGTGTTCTTTGGGTGATGCGCTGTGTTGGGTTTGCACCAAACATAACGCTTTGCATTTATGCCAAAAAGTTCCATTTTAGTTTTGTCAGACCACAAAACTTTTTGCCACATGGCTACAGAATCTCCTGAGTGTTTTTTTGCATACTTCAAACGGGATTCAAGGTGGGCTTTCTTGAGTAATGGCTTCCTTTTTGCCACCCTACCATACAGGCCATATTTTTTGGAGTGCTTGGGATATTGTTGTCACATGCACACTTTGACCAGTCTTGGCCATAAAAGCCTGTAGCTCTTGTAAAGTTGCCATTGGCCTCTTGGTAGCCTGTCTGATCAGTCTCCTTCTTGCTCGGTCTTCCAGTTTGGAGGGACGGCCTGATCTAGGCAGGGTCTTGGTGGTTCCATACACCTTCCACTTCTTAATAATAGTCTTGACCATGTTCCAAGGGATATTCAAGGCCTTTGATATTTTTTTATACCCATCCCCTGATCTGTGCCTGGTGCTCATGGTTGAGTCTTTGCTTTGAAATGCACTACCCAGCAGAGGGAACCTACATGAACTGCTGAATTTATCCTGAAATCATATGAATCATTACAATTTAACACAGGTGGAGGCCACTTAACTTGGTGTGTGATTTTGAAGGCTATTGGTTACATCTGGGCTAATTTAGGATTGCTATTACAAAGGGGGTGGACACTTATCCAACCAAGCTATTTCAGTTTTTATTTTTTAATTTATTTTCTACAAATTTCTAAAATATTTTTTTCACTTGGAGGTTGTGGGGTAGGATGTGTAGATAAATGAAAAAAAAAACTATTTTAATGCATTTTAATTCCAGACTAGGGCAACAAAAGGTGAACATTTTGAAAGGGGGTGTAGATTTTCTATAGGGACTGTATATTATTTTAAATTATTTAAACAAATAGGTTTTACATCGAATGGTCATTTAGTCGAATGGTCATGTCAGCGATCTTCAATTAATGTGAAAAGTTCAATAGAGTCCAGTTCAATGTTATGTACAATTGATATGTGATCCTTCAGTCCCCACCTCGATACCTTCCTTTAGGAATGTAGTAGAGCTTCATCTTCATTAGGATGCATTGAGCTCCGACTTGGATCTTCATCTTCATTAGGATGCATTGAGCTCTGACTCGGATCTTGCTCAGTTGCCCCTAAACTTGCAAGTTCAATATTCCACTTACCAGTGATCATGTTAAGTTGGTGAGAAAGTATGGCGAGAGTCCCAAGGTATCCCCTAAAATAACACTGAAGACATCACCCTGTCATGAATAGAATAACACTGATTCCATGAAGACATCACCCTGTCAGCAGAATAGAATAACACTGATTCCATGAAGACATCACCCTGTCAGCAGAATAGAATAACACTGATTCCATGAAGACATCACCCTGTCAGCAGAATAGAATAACACTGATTCCATGAAGACATCACCCTGTCAGCAGAATAGAATAACACTGATTCCATGAAGACATCACCCTGTCAGCAGAATAGAATAACACTGATTACAGGGTGTGGCAATGTGCCCCGCCCCTGTGTGCATTTGTGTATTATGTGTTGTATGTTGCGTGCGTGTGTAAATGTTGGTGTATAGATTGGTACACGGGATATAAACGGGTCTGTGTTTCACGTGTGATTTAAAAAGGTAGATTTGTATTTAGGCACAAGGAGGGCACAAATCACTTCACGTGCTGGTTAAATGTAATATGTGAGCACGGGGTTGCACAGAATTAATTCACGTGCTGGGATTCAAGTGAATAATTAATTAGTAATTGAATCCCAGCACAACAGTATATATAGATGCACATTTTCATTCAGTCGGGGTTAGGTGTTCAGTGAGTGGAGAACGGGTGTGGAGCGGAGGTAAATGTTAATGAAAAGAAGAAGTAGTAGTTGTTTTCACTCACCGTGTTTGTTCGTCTGTCTGTTGTGCACTGTCTAGTCCGTTTTGTTTGTCTATTTATTTTGGCGCAAGTGCCGTGTCCTGTTTTGTGTTCTGTTCAAACCTTTTATTTTCTGTGCTGTTTTATTAAATGCTGAGCGCGATCACGCGTTCAGCCTCACCAAAACCCCAAGTCTCTGCTGTTTATTTCCTGGCTCTGGTCTGACGCCACCCACTCCGGCCGTCTTTGTGACACGTGGTGTCAGAAGTGGGATAATAGCGCCTCCAAGCGTCAGACCAGGAGAGGGGGTTTTGTAAAAAAAAAAAAAAAAAAAAAAAAAAAGTAAAGCGAGGATGGGAAGAAAGACCTGCAGGAAGCAGCAGAAGCAGCAACAACAACAGCTGCAGCCCTCATCCTGCATGCCGGGCTGGGAGGAGGACAGCCACAACGGGGCAGTAGCCACCCCTCTACCCCCACTGCCACCGGGTTCCCCACCGTCCCGGGAAATATGGGACTGGCTGGTGCACCCCGAGGGGAACTTCGCCAGTGACCTCCCCTGGGTTATTCACGCGCTGCAGATGCGAGATGGGAAACGATGGGAGGACTGGGAGCAACAACACAACCCGGCATCCGTTCGTGACCTCACCATGGTGGTGCTGGGGTACCTAGCTGCAGACATGGGAGGGATGCCTTCCAGTGAGCAAGAGGGAGAGGAGCAGTCGCTGCCCTCTCCAGTGCCCGAGCGGGAGGAGCCTGAGCGTCCACAGCCCGAGCGGGAGGAGCCTGAGCGTCCACAGCCCGAGCGGGAGGAGCCTGAGCGTCCACAGCCCGAGAGGGAGAAGCCTGAGCGTCCACAGCCCAAAAGGGAGGAGCCTGAGCGTCCACAGCCCAAAAGGGAGGAGTCGGTGCGTCCACAGCCCAAAAAGGAGGAGGTCGGGGATGATGGCTGGGAGGTTTTTTTAAAGAACCTCGCGGCAGAGTTATGCCCTGGCTGTGGGGCTTATGGGCACACGTTAGCCATATGCCCCACCCAATATGAAGAGGAGGAACTAGCGCCCAGACGGGGGGGACCGCGAGCGTCCAGCGCCCAGACGGGGGGGACCGCGAGCGTCCAGCGCCCAGACGGGGGGACCGCGGGAATCCGAAGCCTGAGAGGCAGCTGTTCCCACCTTCACCAGCAGAGCAAGAATGCCTGCTGGTTTCCCCATCACAACCAGCAGAGGAAGAATGCCTGCTGGTTTCCCCAGCACAACCAGCAGAGGAAGAATGCCTGCTGGTTTCCCCAGCACAACCAGCAGAGGAAGAATGCCTGCTGGTTTCCCCAGCACAACCAGCAGAGGAAGAATGCCTGCTGGTTTCCCCAGCACAACCAGCAGAGGAAGAATGCCTGCTGGTTTCCCCAGCACAACCAGCAGAGGAAGAATACCTGCTGGTTTTCTCTTCAGAGGCAGAGCCGCACCAGTCCCCTGCAATAGGGGCGGAGCCGCACCAGTTCCCTGCAAGAGAGGCAGAGCAGCACCAGTCCCCTGGAAAAGGGGGAGACTACACGCTGCTCCCACCTCCATCGGCAGGAGACTACACACTGCTCCCACCTTCACCGGCAGGAGCAGAGCAGCCGGAGCTGCCTCTGTCTCCGCCACCTACACCGGCAGGAGCAGAGCAGCCGGAGCTGCCTCTGCCTCCGCCACCTACACCAGCAGGAGCAGAGCAGCAGGAGCTGCCTCTGCCTTCGCCACCACCACCGCCAGGAGCAGAGGAGCAGGAGCTGCCTCTGCCACTTCCAGGAGCAGAGGAGCAGGAGCTGCCTCTGCCTCCACCACTGCCAGAAGCAGAACAGCAGGAGCTGTCTCTGCTTCCCGTACCTCCACCACGGGGAGTACGGTGGCCGGAGCCCCAGAAAGGGGAGCTGTCGGCCACGAAGAAGGGGGAGGAGGTCTGGAGACCACCAACCCCAGCAGCAGTTTCGCTGCCGGAGATCGTGGGGGAGGTCCGGAGACCTGCTCCCACTGCAGCTTCTTTGCTGCTGGAAGTACTGTGGTCGGAGCCCCACCAAAGGGAGCTACCGGCTACAAAGACAGGGGGAGAGGTCAGGAGACCACTTTCCCCAGCAGCAGTTTCGCTGCAGGAATGGACCAGCATGCTGTCAGCCGTGCCACTACCGGCAGGGGTGCTGACAGCATGGCCAGCCATGGGCCCACTGAAGCCTCCCTTCCCAGCCCGAGACTTTGTCCTGGACTGCTGGATTTTTAAGGGGGGAGGTGGCCGTTGAGGCCATGTGTGCTGCGCACAAGGGGGGGTATATGTGGCAATGTGCCCCGCCCCTGTGTGCATTTGTGTATTATGTGTTGTATGTTGCGTGCGTGTGTAAATGTTGGTGTATAGATTGGTACACGGGATATAAACGGGTCTGTGTTTCACGTGTGATTTAAAAAGGTAGATTTGTATTTAGGCACGAGGAGGGCACAAATCACTTCACGTGCTGGTTAAATGTAATATGTGAGCACGGGGTTGCACAGAATTAATTCACGTGCTGGGATTCAAGTGAATAATTAATTAGTAATTGAATCCCAGCACAACAGTATATATAGATGCACATTTTCATTCAGTCGGGGTTAGGTGTTCAGTGAGTGGAGAACGGGTGTGGAGCGGAGGTAAATGTTAATGAAAAGAAGAAGTAGTAGTTGTTTTCACTCACCGTGTTTGTTCGTCTGTCTGTTGTGCACTGTCTAGTCCGTTTTGTTTGTCTATTTATTTTGGCGCAAGTGCCGTGTCCTGTTTTGTGTTCTGTTCAAACCTTTTATTTTCTGTGCTGTTTTATTAAATGCTGAGCGCGATCACGCGTTCAGCCTCACCAAAACCCCAAGTCTCTGCTGTTTATTTCCTGGCTCTGGTCTGACGCCACCCACTCCGGCCGTCTTTGTGACACAGGGTGATGTCACTGTTGTGAAGTTATAGGTGGGGAAAAAACAGGATGTTTTTGGAAAACCTATTATTCACAGGAAGTGGCCACTCTCTAAGTTCGACAACATGGCACCCGAGCAGAATTTTTCCACATAGGATCGGTTACAAAATTGCAAAATGTTTTTTTTGTACCTAAAACTGACAACCTTAGCCTTTGTAACTATAAATTGAAATGAAGATTAATTGCTTTTACTGTAAACTGTGTGTTTGTTTTGTAATGTGTCTCTCACCTGTGTCTCTATATGTGTGTGTCTCATTTCTGTGCTTGTGTGTTTCTGTGCATGGACTGTACATGCCTTTCTACACAGATGGCAATTTTATACCAGGGCATATCTCAGAACTCCAGCACAGTATGGCTAACCAGAACCTTCCCCAACTAAAACACTAAACAACACTAACCGTACATCACATCCCAGTTTCGTCACATCTGCTCCAGTCTTCATGGGTTTATCTGAAACATCTAATGTTCTCTTTGAGCTTATGTGTCTGTCTGTCTGTCTGTCTGTCTGCCTGTCTCTCTGTCTGTCTGTCTGTCTGTCTGTGCCACTGTGGCAAAGTGCCCCCCCTGTGTATGTTATATGTTACGTGTTGTGTGTAAATGTTGGTGTTTAGGCATTGGTACACGGGATATAAGCGGTCTGTGTTTCACGTGTGTGTAAATTGTATATTTGTATTTAGGCACGGGGATGGCACATCACATCACGTGCAAGTAAAAAGTAATATGTGAGCACGGGGAATTGCACTTTAATTAATTCACGTGCAGTTGTACCGAGATTCCAATTGAATGATTGACTAGCAATCGAATCTCGGTACAACTGCATAAAAGCTGCATGTTTTCACTCAGTCGGGGTTGGTGTTCGGTGAGTGGAGAACGGGTTAGGAGACGGAGGGTATTGTAAAGCAAAATAAGTAGTAAAAGAAGCTCACCGTGTTTGTCTGTGTAGTCCGTTTTGTTTGTCTGTTTATTTTGGCTCAAGTGCCGTGTCCTGTTTTTTGTGTTTGTATTCCAACCTTTTATTTTCTGTGTGTTTATTCATTAAATGCTGAGCGAAAGCATTCGCTCAGCTCCACCAAACTCCACCTCTCTCTGTCGTTTGTGTTCCTGTTTTTGCCCTGACGTCAGACCACTCGTCATCGCTGTCACACGTGGTGTCAGAACCGGGAAGACAGCGCCTCCAGGGCTCAGGCCAGAGCGGGAACCGCAGTTTTTTTTTTTCGGAAAACAAAAAAAAAAAAAAAAAAAGGAGAAGAAATGGGGAGAAGAGGCTGGAGAAGAGCACAGGAGGGCAAAGGGAGAAAGGCGGAAGCCGGGCTGTGGTGTTTCGACTGTGGCCAAACTAGCCACACCACCATACCCTGCTCCGTCCACAGGACCCTACAGGCAATGGCCCAAAGACTGGGATGGGGGGAGTGGTGCCCTGGCTGTGGGGCATATGGGCACACGGTGGCCCTATGCCCCATGCAGGATGAAGAAGAGGAGCCCTTGTTGCCACGTCCTATGCCTGAAGGGGAGGAGCCTGAGCGTCCACAGCCCAAGTGGGAGGAGCCTGAGCGTCCACAGCCCAAGTGGGAGGAGCCTGAGCGTCCACAGCCCAAGTGGGAGGAGCCTGAGCGTCCACAGCCCAAGTGGGAGGAGCCTGAGCGTCCACAGCCCAAGTGGGAGGAGCCTGAGCGTCCACAGCCCAAGTGGGAGGAGCCTGAGTGTCCACAGCCCAAGTGGGAGGAGCCTGAGCGTCCACAGCCCAAGCGGGAGGAGCCCGAACGTCCTACGCCTGAGTGGGAGGAGCCCGAACGTCCTACGCCTGAGTGGGAGGAGCCCGAACGTCCTACGCCTGAGTGGGGGGAGCCCGAACGTCCACAGCCCAAGAGGGGGGAGTCGGTGCGTCCACAGCCCAAGAGGGGGGAGTCAGTGCGTCCACAGCCCAAAAGGGAGGAGTCGGTGCGTCCACAGCCCAAAAGGGAGGAGTCGGTGCGTCCACAGCCCGAAGAGAGGGAAGTCGGGGCTTCCACAGCTCCAGGACCCAAGCTGCCAGCAGAGGGAGAATGTCTGCTGGTTTCCCCGTCAAAGGCGGAGCCGCACCAGTCCCCTGCAAGAGAGGCAGAGCAGCACCAGTCCCCTGGAAAAGGGGGAGACTACACGCTGCTCCCACCTCCATCGGCAGGAGACTACATGCTGCTCCCACCTTCACCAGCAGGAGCAGAGCAGCCGGAGCTGCCTCTGCCTCCGCCACCTCCACCGGCAGGAACAGAGCAGCAGGAGCTGCCTCTGCCTCCGCCACCTCCACCGGCAGGAACAGAGCAGCAGGAGCTGCCTCTGCCTCCGCCACCTCCACCGGACGGAGCAGAGCAGCAGGAGCTGCCTCTGCCTCCGCCACCTCCACCGCTTCCTCCACTAGGAGCAGAGCAGCAGGAGCTGCCTCTGCCTCCACCACCGCCAGGAGCAGAGGAGCAGGAGCTGCCTCTGCCTCCACCACCGCCAGGAGCAGAGGAGCAGGAGCTGCCTCTGCCTCCACCACCGCCAGGAGCAGAGGAGCAGGAGCTGCCTCTGCCTCCACCACCGCCAGGAGCAGAGGAGCAGGAGCTGCCTCTGCCTCCACCACCGCCAAGAGCAGAGGAGCAGGAGCTGCCTCTGCCTCCGCCATGTCCACCAGCAGAGGGTGAATGCCTGCTGGGTCCCTGTCCACCAGCAGAGGGTGAGTGCCTGCTGGTATCACTTCCCCCACCAGCAGAGGATGAATGCCTGCTGGTATCACTTCCCCCACCAGCAGAGGATGAATGCCTGCTGGTATCACTTTCCCCACCAGCAGAGGATGAATGCCTGCTGGTATCACTTCCCCCACCAGTAGAGGATGAACGCCTGCTGGTAGCACTTCCCCCACCGTCACGAGGAGAGGAGCAGGAGCTACCTCTCTCTTCACGAGAAAAACCAGGACTAGATGCTGGCGGTCCTCAGCAGCCCTTGCATAGGCTGCTGAGGGAAGCATGGGGAAGAACCGCCCGGCCGCAGAGGACGAGAAGCGGGCCAACACCCGCACCCCAGTTTGTCCTGACTCTCTGCCTCGCTTCGCCCAAGGATGCCCGCCTCGCTTCGCCCAAGGATGCCCGCCTCGCTTCGCCCAAGGATGCCCGCCACGCTTCGCCCAAGGATGTCTGTCTGGCATCGCCTGGGGTTGCCAGCCGCTCCGCATCGCCTGGGGTTGCCAGCCGCTCCGCATCGCCTGGGGTTGCCAGCCGCTCCGCATCGCCTGGGGTTGCCAGCCGCTCCGCATCGCCTGGGGCTGCCTGTTCCGCATCGCCTGGGGCTGCCTTTTGTTCCACACAGGGTGCAGGGTGCGAGGGAGAAGTGGAGCTCCCGCTGCCGCCTCTATGGCCAGGGGCTCCCCTCCCAAGTTCGCCTCCCGAGGGTCCGCTGCTGCTGCCGTCGCCTCCCGAGGGTCCGCTGCTGCTGCCGTCGCCTCCCGAGGGTCCGCTGCTGCTGCCGTCGCCTCCCGAGGGTCCGCTGCTGCTGCCGTCGCCTCCCGAGGGTCCGCTGCTGCTGCCGTCGCCTCCCGAGGGGCCGCTGCTGCTGCCGTCGCCTGGGGTCGCCAGGGATCCTGCTTCGCCTGAGGTCGTCGAGGGTCCTGCTTCGCCTGGGGTCGCCGGGGCCTCTGCTTTGCCTCGGGTCGCTACACTGTGGCCGGAGCTCCATGAAGGGGAGCTGCCGGCCATAAAGAAAGAGGGGGAGGTCAGGAGACCAGCTTCCCCAGCCGCATTTCCATGGCAGGAAACACGGTGGCCGGAGCCCCACGGAGGGGAGCTGGCGGCCACAAAGAAGGGGGGGGAAGTCAGGAGACCAGCTCCCCCCGCAGCAGTTTCGCTGCTGGAAATTGGGTGGCCGGAGCCCCACGGAGGGGAACTGCCGGCCATGAAGAAGGGGGGGGAGGTCAGGAGACCAGCTCCCCCAGCTGCTCTTTCGCGGCAGGAGATAGTGTGGCTGAAGCCCCGGAAGAGGGAGCTGCCAGCCACGAAGAATTGGGGGGTGCCAGACATTCCACCATGGCCACCCCCAGAAACAACTTGCTTCCCCCTCTTCCGGGACTTTGGGACTGAGGGGGGAGGTGGCCATTGAGGCCATGTGTGCGTTGCACAAGGGGGGGTATATGTGGCAAAGTGCCCCCCCTGTGTATGTTATATGTTACGTGTTGTGTGTAAATGTTGGTGTTTAGGCATTGGTACACGGGATATAAGCGGTCTGTGTTTCACGTGTGTGTAAATTGTATATTTGTATTTAGGCACGGGGATGGCACATCACATCACGTGCAAGTAAAAAGTAATATGTGAGCACGGGGAATTGCACTTTAATTAATTCACGTGCAGTTGTACCGAGATTCCAATTGAATGATTGACTAGCAATCGAATCTCGGTACAACTGCATAAAAGCTGCATGTTTTCACTCAGTCGGGGTTGGTGTTCGGTGAGTGGAGAACGGGTTAGGAGACGGAGGGTATTGTAAAGCAAAATAAGTAGTAAAAGAAGCTCACCGTGTTTGTCTGTGTAGTCCGTTTTGTTTGTCTGTTTATTTTGACCGCAAGTGCCGTGTCCTGTTTTTTGTGTTTGTATTCCAACCTTTTATTTTCTGTGTGTTTATTCATTAAATGCTGAGCGAAAGCATTCGCTCAGCTCCACCAAACTCCACCTCTCTCTGTCGTTTGTGTTCCTGTTTTTGCCCTGACGTCAGACCACTCGTCATCGCTGTCACAGCCACATAGCCCCCCAGATTGGAACCCAGGCATCCAGAGGAAGGTGAAAAGCAGGGATGAGAGGCTAGTGAATTAGCCCACTGTAGGACTTTTACAAGGAGAATAACAGGAGCCATGACTGAGACAAAAGAAGCTAATTCTTGTTACAAAAATGTCTCATATTTTTATGTTCTAGTAGGAACTTTAATAGGAGCAACAGTAGAGAAAGGGCAAAATGAAGAAATGAATAAAATGAAAACAGATCAAATTGTTATTTTGTCTTGATAAATGTATCACTTTCATTGGTCCCTCGACATCCTTTGTCCTTCTGTCTAAGAAATGTGTTAGACCGAATGCAAAGTCCCATGCATTTTAACTTGACACATGAGTTATCTCACATATTTGTGCAGTTACATAACAAACGCAACATTCACTTTATTTCAAACTTTATTAACATCTGGTATAGAGAACAGGAGAGAATGGGGAGAGAATGAATCTGTGCTGCAAATCTACCTCTTGACCTGGAAGGACTCTAAGTAAGGTTGGTGGTACGC
Source organism: Acipenser ruthenus (assembly GCF_902713425.1). NCBI lineage: Eukaryota > Metazoa > Chordata > Actinopteri > Acipenseriformes > Acipenseridae > Acipenser > Acipenser ruthenus. The sequence goes on along the minus strand of NC_081241.1, from coordinate 6,052,392 downwards.
CTTCACAGGGATGGGTCGACTCGATGGTAGGATGGTACCAGAAGTTGGCCATCTTGGCGAAAGGGCGTAGCTGTAAGACTGCAAACAACTATACTGTGATCAGCTGTGGTGAGTGCGGCGATTGGATAAAGCATGGCGCTGGGCTGATCACGGGGAGGAGTTTGGCAGTACAAAGGGGACACAGATATATGAGTAGGGACCCTTAGACTGAAATAATAACAAGCCAGGGCACTACTGTTGTGTTTTATATTGTAGAGGGAAACTGATTGGGATTTAGTGCTAACAAGCCAGCACAAGCACCCAGGATTTCAACACTGTCACAACACTGCGACCTGCACTTGCACTGGGAGCACCGGCCTTTTCATGAGCACTTGCATTATTGAGTATGCATTGTAAATAGGCCCTCTGTTTGGACATCACTTAATTCCTTGTTGTAATTGAGCAAATACTTTGGACTCTAATGAGCTTATGTTGACTGCAACCTCATGTGTGGGTCAAGGTAGGACGATTCATTAAATACATCAACAACACAAACTAAATATCAAGGTCATTCTGTTATAGTGCAATAACTGACTTTCACAACTTATGTAAGGTGAACCCAACAGGAGGTTTATTGTGTGGTTTTTGGAGTATCTGGAACATCGCGTCTCACTGCCGTAAAGCACACACCAACACTGCCTTACGGCATCATAACTTAGCAACACAAGCATGGCACACACTCACAACTCAAGACACAAACAGGGCGCTGCTGAGCGATTAACAACCAAACATAACACCTTCTATTAACAACCAAACATAACACATTCTATTAACAACCAAACATAACGCATTCTATTAACAACCAAACATAACGCATTCTATTAACAACCAAACATAACACATTCTATTAACAACCAAACATAACACATTCTATTAACAACCAAACATAACACATTCTATTAACAACCAAACATAACACATTCTATTAACAACCAAACATAACACATTCTATTAACAACCAAACATAACACATTCTATTTCCTTTTTTGTCCAGGCCTTGGGTGCTGAACCTAGCACTTTGGTTCTGTTTTATATTAGCGTGTGGAATATTGTCTGTGTGGACAAATTTAACCATTTAAGTGACTAATACAGACGTGCTCAAATTTGTTGGTACCCCTCCACAAAAAACGAAGAATGCACAATTTTCTCTGAAATAACTTGAAACTGACAAAAGTAATTGGCATCCACCATTGTTTATTCCATATTTAATAGAAATCAGACTTTGCTTTTGATTTTTTATTCAACATAATATTGTAAATAATAAAACAAATGAAAATGGCATGGACGAAAATGATGGGACCGCTAACCTAATATTTTGTTGCACAACCTTTAGAGGCAATCACTGCAATCAAACATTTTCTGTAGCTCTCAATGAGACTTCTGCACCTGTTAACAGGTAGTTTGGCCCACTCTTCCTGAGCAAACTGCTCCAGCTGTCTCAGGTTTGATGGGTGCCTTCTCCAGACTGCAAGTCTCAGCTCTTTCCATAGATGTTTGATAGGATTCAGATCAGGACTCATAGAAGGCCATTTCAGAATAGTCCAATGTTTTGTTCTTATCCATTCTTGGGTGCTTTTAGCTGTGTGTTTTGGGTCATTATCCTGTTGGAGGACCCATGACCTGCGACTGAGACAGAGCTTTCTGACACTGGGCAGTACGTTTCGCTCCAGAATGCCTTGATAGTCTTGAGATTTCATTGTGCCCTGCACAGATTCAAGGCACCCTGTGCCAGGCGCAGCAAAGCAGCTCCAAAACATAACCAAGCCTCCTCCATGTTTCACTGTAGGTATGGTGTTCTTTTCTTTGAAAGCTTCATTTTTTCATCTGTGAACATAGAGCTGATGTGACTTGCCAAAAAGCTCCAGTTTTGACTCATATGTCCAAAAGACATTCTCCCAGAAGGATTGTGGCTTGTCAATATGCATTTTAGCAAATTCCAGTCTGGCTTTTTTATGTTTTTCTTTCAAAACTGGAGTCCTCCTGGGTCTTCTTCCATGGAGCCCACTTTCACTCAAAAAGCGACGGATGGTGCGATCAGAAACTGACGTACCTTCACCTTGGAGTTCAGCTTGTATCTCTTTGGCAGTTATCCTTGGTTCTTTTTCTACCATTCGCACTATCCTTTTGTTCAATCTGGGGTTGATTTTCCTCTTGCGGCCGCGCCCAGGGAGGTTGGCTACAGTTCCATGGACCTTAAACTTCTTGATAATATTTGCAACTGTTGTCCCAGGAACATCAAGCTGCTTGGAGATGGTCTTGTAGCCTTTACCTTTACCAGGCTTGTCTATTATTTCCTTTCTGATCTCCTCAGACAACTCTCTCCTTTGCTTTCTCTGGTCCATGTTCAGTGTGGTGCACACAATGATACCAAACAGCACAGTGACTACTTTTCTCCATTTAAATAGGCTGAATGACTGATTACAAGATTGGAGACATGTGTGATACTAATTAAAGAAACTAATTAGTTTGAAATATCACTATAATCCAATTATTTATTATCTTTTCTAAGGGGTACCAACAAATGTGTCCGGGCCATTTTAGAATATCTTTGTAGAATAAGCAATAATTCATCTCTTTTCACAGCTTCTTTGCTTTATTCTATGACATACCAAAGGCATGCAAGTATACATGATAAAATAGCTTTTAATTTCATCACTTTTCAGGAGAAATGAAGCATTATTTCAATGAGCTGTAAGGGTACCAACAAATTTGAGCACGTCTGTACACAGGTGTAACCAGTATTTAAAGATCCGAGCCAGTCTTTTATGAAGAACCTGCATTAAGGGCTGTGGGTATCTTCTCTGTTCCAGAGTAGGCGGCACCACAAGGTGGAGTTGGAGCAGCCTAGTTGGGCTGCAGCATAAGGAACCAGAGCGACAAGAGTGGTGACAAGCCAGCCAACGAGAAAGGCTGTGAAGAGGAGAGCCAAAGGACAAGGATGCTAAAGTGGATCTTGCTGCTATTGAGGAGGAAAAGGAGAGAAGGAGGGAGGAGCGCTACACTGCGCTCATTGAACGGGTAGGGCTGGCACTTTCCACAACACCAGCCCCTACAGGAACACCAGCAATATCGGCACCGAAGGCTCGGGCGATGAAGATGTCGGCGGAGGATGACCCAGAGGCGTACCTGGTCGAGTCTGAGCATCTGGCCACCACCGTGTCATGGCCGTAGGAGTTCTGGGCGAGCCAGCTGAGACCCTGCCTGATCGGGGAGGCTCAGGCAGCCTACCAGACTATGAGCGACCTCAACGCTGCCAGTTACGAGAGACACTCCTAGGCCGAGACAGAACTGATAGTACAATTAACAGACTAAGTAGAGTAGTTTAATGTAGTTTAGCAGGGACGATGTTAGCTTCTGTTCTGTGCCAAACTACATCCCGTCGATCACGCTTACTAAAAATCCTGTGCAGAATGCGGTCAAGGGATTGTGGCAGAGTGTCCCGCCCCTTTGTTTATTATTTATTTATATTATGATTTATGTTTTATATTACGGCGAAGCGCTGGTTATTTGTTATTGTTTTTGTATTTTTAAAAACCTTGTGAGGATGCGTGACTGATCAGCTAGTGATTTATTTAACTAGCTGACAGTCACGCATCCTTATGAAACTTGTGCAGACGGTGACCATCTCCTGAGTTAATTCATTGATTAACTGTTGCTAATCAGGAGATGGTCACTGTATATAAACCTGCAGCTCTCTACCCTCAAGGAGAGTGTCAGAGGAGAGACGTAAGGTTGAGAGATTTAGAACCAAAACAATTGCTAGACGTGCTGGCTTAAAACCAACACGATACTTGTTTGTTTGGCCAACGTGCCTTTTTGTTTTGTTGTTTGTTTAATTTTTTTTGTTTGTTTTATTATTTAATAAAATAGCTGAGCGCCGTAGCGCTCAGTTTCACCACCGCCATTCATTGTTTGCCTTTGTTTACTTCCTGCTCCGTGACATCACTACCCACACGTCACTGCAACAACAAGCTCGGTCACATATGGTATCCTGCGTGGGACAAACAACGCCTCCAGGAACGCAGGACCAGGAAAGCAAAGGGTGGTTTTTTTGTTCTTTTTTTTTTCAAATCGTGTTTTTTGTGTTTGGAGGGAAAAAAGAAAATAAATAAAAATGGAAGGCTGGAGCTGCCCCACGCAATATGAAGAGGGGGAGCGTGAGCATCCAGCACCCAGAAGGGGGGGGGCCATGCGGCAGCGCCCAGAAGGGGGGAGCCAGTGCGTCCAGCACCCAGAAGAGGGGGGGCCCGTGCGTCCAGCGCCCAGAAGGGGGGGGCCCGTGCGTCCAGCGCCCAGAAGGGGGGGGCCCGTGCGTCCAGCGCCCAGAAGGGGGGGGCCCGTGCGTCCAGCGCCCAGAAGGGGGGAGCCCGTGCGTCCAGCACCCAGAAGGGGGGAGCCCGTGCGTCCAGTGCCCAGAAGGGGGGAACTCGGGTGGCCACACCCCAAGGGGGGAAGGCCCACAGGTCCAGAACATAGGTCTCCAGCAGCAGAGAGAGAATACCTGCTGCTTCTGCCTCCGCCACCTCCACCGCTTCCACCAGCAGAGCAGAGCAGCAGGAGCTGCCTCTGCCTCCACCACCTCCACCGCTTCCACCAGCAGAGCAGAGCAGCAGGAGCTGCCTCTGCCTCCACCACCTCCACTGCTTCCACCAGCAGGAGCAGAGCAGCAGGAGCTGCCTCTGCCTCTGCCACCTCCAGGCACTCTGTGTCATCGCTGTCACTGTTCAAAACCCTGTGGACTCTGGCGTGTGCTGAGAGAGCGTCCAAATAAAAGGACTGCAAAGAATCCAGACGTCTCTCCTGTTTTCTGCCTCTTGCACAACGCTACAGCACGATCGAAGCGAGATGCAGCTGTTCTGACCTCGGATTTACCAACACCTTGGGAATGGAGGATGTTGGTTAACGTCTGAAAAGCCTGTAATGATTTTAATAAATGTGTCCACCTGCTGTCTTGGAGGTTCATTCACCTTCAAATAGTTTACAAAGGCATTGATTGATTTATTATAAATCATATCTCATGTGTTTTCCTTGTAATATATTTTCCATAATTAAATGTTGCTTTTAATAATCGTCATAACAATAATCACAATAAAAGTTGTTTTAAACAGTTCATAATATTTATTGGAAAAACTAAAAACAATACCTTTATTTTTTTATACAAAATATAGACATCAAATATAGGAAATACTTATTTGATCTTTTCTTGTTATTTATATAAACATATATTCAACAGTTAAGCATCTTCAGTGTTTTTTTTCTTATAAAAACTACTATACATTCTATATAAATGCAGAACGCTGTATCATTGTGGAGATGAAGTATCTTTTTTTTAGAAGCAGACCATTAACGAGCAAGTAGCGGGGTTCCAAAAAATACAGCGTCCCCCACGTGCTGCTACAACTGTTTAAATAACGTACCTGTCATTTCTTTTCATTAACATCCTGACAACTTTTCACACTTTTAACTTTAAAGTCTGTTTCAAAGTATTTTCAAAATGGTCACTCTAGTGCACTGATAGTGTCAGGATTTTGCCCACATTGTCAAACAGGTAACACAGCAAGAACGATCCATGATCTGGTACAGGAAAGCCAGAGTGTGCGTTTGTTTTTTTATCGCTCTTCCTGCAGTGATTTTGAGCAGTGCTTCTCAACCCTGGTCCTCTGGGAACCCGGTATCTCCTCATTTTCATTCCAACTGAGCTTTCAATTACTTAACTACCCTTAATTGAACTGATCATTTGCTTAATTAGACCGTTTTAATTGTTCTCGGCTCCTAATAAGTTGCAGATTAAGTTACTTATAATGACATTTTATAGTGAAGTTGAAATCTCTAACTGTTTAAAAGCTGAAAACAATTAAAAATACCTAATTGTGCTAATTATTAGTTTATTAATTAAGGGTTTAATTAAGTAATTGAAAGCTCAGTTGGAATGAAAACCAGAGGACCGGGGTTGAGCAGCACTGATTCAGAGGACAGAAATCAAACCCCAGTGCACTACAGCGGACATATTGAAAAGAGCTTTGAAACAGACTTTAAAGTTATGTGTAAAAAGTTGTCAGGATGTTAATGAAACATGACATGGATGTTATTTAAGCCGCTGTAGCATCACGGGGGGACGTGGAACGCTAGATTTTCCACAAACCCGTTACTTTCTCGTTAATCTCATCTATCCAAATGTTTCACAAATAGAGGACTTGAGTCCCTATAGTGTGGATTTCTAGTTAACTCCAGCACAGCCTGGGTGGATCAGCAGTATAATGGAAGCTGAGGCTCAAGGAAAGTAAAGCCACCTCTACTGGCACAGAGAGTAGAGCAACTGGATCTCCTGTGAGCCGTCCATGTCAGGCCTGATGAGAAACGAAAAGAAACAGAACCATTGCAGTGCCGCTGTGTGTGTGTCTGCCATTGAAGATCATTGAGGGTATAGTTAACACACTGTGGTCCCATTCTACCAGCCTCACCCCATTGTAGTTGCCCTATACTTGTGCTGCCATTGCCCCTCAGTGTAATACAGAGCCATTGCAGTGCCTCTGTCTGTCTGTCTGCCATTGAAGATCATTGAGGGTATAGTTAACACACTGTGGTCCCATTCTACCAGCCTCACCCCATTGTAGTTGCCCTATACTTGTGCTACCATTGCCCCTCAGTGTAATACAGAGCCATTGCAGTGCTGCTGTCTGTCTGTCTGCCATTGTAGATCATTGAGGGTATAGTTAACACACTGTGGTCCCATTCTACCAGCCTCACCCCATTGTAGTTGCCCTATACTTGTGCTACCATTGCCCCTCAGTGTAATACAGAGCCATTGCAGTGCCGCTGTCTGTCTGTCTGCCATTGTAGATCATTGAGGGTATAGTTAGCACACTGTGGTCCCATTCTACCAGCCTCACCCCATTGTAGTTGCCCTATACTTGTGCTGCCATTGCCCCTCAGTGTAATACAGAGCCATTGCAGTGCCTCTGTCTGTCTGTCTGCCATTGAAGATCATTGAGGGTATAGTTAACACACTGTGGTCCCATTCTACCAGCCTCACCCCATTGTAGTTGCCCTATACTTGTGCTACCATTGCCCCTCAGTGTAATACAGAGCCATTGCAGTGCTGCTGTCTGTCTGTCTGCCATTGTAGATCATTGAGGGTATAGTCAGCACACTGTGGTCCAATGTGTAATTGATTAATCGTGTGAAATTCAGGCCAGAACAATTGCTTTTAGATAATTTAACATAAAAAGGCAGTCTTATTAAATAAAATAACACATTTACCAATTTCTTATAATTCAACTTCTTTTTAGATTTAATTTCTCACCACTAACTTGAGAACACAGCAGACAGATCAGCCAATCAAAACCCTGAACTGGGCAGCCCCTCCCCCTGTACCTGACGGGCGTCTCGAGGATCATGGGCATGTTGTCCAGGCGAGGCTCGTTCACGATTTGTCGAAATCCCTCCAATCCGATCTCCCCCTCACCAATGTTCTCATGACGATCCAGATGGCAGCCCAGCTTCCCTGAAAAACAAATGTGAGGTCAACAGACAGGCTCGATGGTCCAGTGGTAAGAGAATGAGGCTTGTTGTTACCAGGAGGTTCCCGTTCAATCCCAGCTCAGCCACTGACTCACTGTGTGTGACCCTGAGCAAGTCATTTAACCCCCTTGTGCTCCGTTCTTCGGATGACACATTAAACAAAAAGTCCTATTGGAAGTGACTCTGCAGCAACAGCAGTTGTGAGGCAAAGTTCACCACTTGGACTGTAAGTCGCTTTGGATAAAAACATCTGCTAATTGACTAAATAATAATAATAATAAATAATAATAATAATAATAATAATAATAATAATAATAATAATAATAATAATAATAATATTAAGCAGCAATGGTAGCACAAGTATAGGGCAGCTACAATGGGGTGAGGCTGGTAGAATGGGACCACAGTGTGCTAACTATACCCTCAATGATCTTCAATGGCAGACAGACAGAGGCACTGCAATGGTAATAAAAGATAACAACTATGGATGATGGATTACTGATGGAATATTGCAAGCTATTCTGGTTGTGAACTAACATTACTGTACTGGAGATCTGTGACACAGCGAATTCAATACAGGTCGAATTATTCATGTATTTTCTTTGTCATTCTTAATTCCAGGCAGGTTAGAAATATATATATATATATATATATATATATAGATATTGATATTAAAATAAAAATCCCCAGTTGTCAATACATTATCTCCCAAGTTCTGAGTGACTAGATATTCTAAATAGCGCCCCCTACCTTTGGAGTCATTGAGATGCACTGCCTTGAGATACTGCAGTCCAACCGTCCAATCAAATTCATCCAGCATCTTCTTAACCCCGCCCACTGCAGAGAGGTCGTGACCTGGGGGAGGAGACTCTTACTGGGGTCATGCAAGGGTCACATACTATAGGACAGTTGCCCCTCCCCCTTTCCCTGTCTCTTATGGTGAAAGACCGGTCTGTCTCACTAACAGCAGTGTCCAGTCGACCCCTTTCCCTGTCTCTTATGGTGAAAGACCAGTCTGTCTCACTAACAGCAGTGTCCAGTCGACCCCTTTCCCTGTCTCTTATGGTGAACAGATTCAATGAGTATTTTGAAGGACGCTATACAGATGAAACTGGTCTGGTTTTAAATCCAAGGTTCTCTTACCAGCTGCGAAGGCATGGCAGGTATCCAGACAGACTCCAATTCTGGATTTATCTTTCACTCGATCAATAATCCCTCTCAGTTCTGAGAACTTGCCCCCAACAGTGTTACCCTGGCAGCTCATATTCTCTATAACTGAGGAGGGAAAGAAAGAGACAGACATTAAAACAGAAATGTTAAATATAACCATCTCCCTCAGCAGAACTAATGAAACAGCGCCCCCCACTCACCACTCTGGCAGCATGAGGAACTGCAGGCTGTTGATTGTACCTGTCGTGACTCCAGTGGTGTGCTGGTGGGCGTGGTTTATGGAATCTGCTATCCTATCCAGACACTCCTCTACTGTTATGTCATGGAGGGTGGAGCCAGGGTGGAAGTTGAACATGGTCAGGCCCAGCTGCTCACACCTCTTCAGTTCATCAATGAGCATGGCTCTGCTCTTCTCATAGACATCTGAGGAGAAAATAATCAGATTACATTTTCTTATATTGTATGTGTGTGTTCTTATCTTTTATGGTGTTTGAAATCATGCTGAATGACTTACTGCAAATACTCAGTGTTTTTTTTTTTGTTTTTTTTTTTCTCATGTATCTTTGTCTCCCCCCAGTGGAGACAGGCGAGACTGCACTGGTCATTTCGTGGTTCTTTTATTTATTTATTTATTTATTTTTTAATTACACAAATAGTTGTTTTTTTTTTACAAGTCTATGTTAATCTGCTTTTATGCTCTAGTTGCATGCCAGAGATATACAGACGTGCTCAAATTTGTTGGTACCCTTACAGCTCATTGAAATAATGCTTCATTCCTCCTGAAAAGTGATGAAATTAAAAGCTATTTTATCATGTATACTTGCATGCCTTTGGTATGCCATAGAATAAAGCAAAGAAGCTGTGAAAAGAGATGAATTATTGCTTATTCTACAAAGATATTCTAAAATGGCCTGGACACATTTGTTGGTACCCCTTAGAAAAGATAATAAATAATTGGATTATAGTGATATTTCAAACTAATTAGTTTCTTTAATTAGTATCACACATGTCTCCAATCTTGTAATCAGTCATTCAGCCTATTTAAATGGAGAAAAGTAGTCACTGTGCTGTTTGGTATCATTGTGTGCACCACACTGAACATGGACCAGAGAAAGCAAAGGAGAGAGTTGTCTGAGGAGATCAGAAAGAAAATAATAGACAAGCATGGTAAAGGTAAAGGCTACAAGACCATCTCCAAGCAGCTTGATGTTCCTGTGACAACAGTTGCAAATATTATTAAGAAGTTTAAGGTCCATGGAACTGTAGCCAACCTCCCTGGGCGCGGCGGTAAGAGGAAAATCGACCCCAGATTGAACAGAAGGATAGTGCGAATGGTAGAAAAAGAACCAAGGATAACTGCCAAAGAGATACAAGCTGAACTCCAAGGTGAAGGTACGTCAGTTTCTGATCGCACCATCCGTCGCTTTTTGAGCGAAAGTGGGCTCCATGGAAGAAGACCAAGGAGGACTCCACTTTTGACAGAAAAACATAAAAAAGCCAGACTGGAATTTGCTAAAATGCATATTGACAAGCCACAATCCTTCTGGGAGAATGTCATTTGGACAGATGAGTCAAAACTGGAGCTTTTTGGCAAGTCACATCAGCTCTATGTTCACAGACGAAAAAATGAAGCTTTCAAAGAAAAGAACACCATACCTACAGTGAAACATGGAGGAGGCTCGGTTATGTTTTGGGGCTGCTTTGCTGCGCCTGGCACAGGGTGCTTTGAATCTGTGCAGGGCACAATGAAATCTCAAGACTATCAAGGCATTCTGGAGCGAAACGTACTGCCCAGTATCAGAAAGCGCTCTCAGTCGCAGGTCATGGGTCCTCCAACAGGATAATGACCCAAAACACACAGCTAAAAGCACCCAAGAATGGATAAGAACAAAACATTGGACTATTCTGAAGTAGCCTTCTATGAGTCCTGATCTGAATCCTGTCAAACATCTATGGATAGAGCTGAAACTTGCAGTCTGGAGAAGGCACCCATCAAACCTGAGGCAGCTGGAGTAGTTTGCTCAGGAAGAGATGGCCAAACTACCTGTTAACAGGTGCAGAAGTCTCATTGAGAGCTACAGAAAACGTTTGATTGCTGTGACTGCCTCTAAAGGTTGTGCAACAAAATATTAGGTTAGCGATCCCATCATTTTTGTCCATGCCATTTTCATTTGTTTTATTATTTACAATATTATGTTGAATAAAAAATCAAAAGCAAAGTCTGATTTCTATTAAATATGGAATAAACAATGGTGGATGCCAATTACTTTTGTCAGTTTCAAGTTATTTCAGAGAAAATTGGGCATTCTTCGTTTTTTGTGGAGGGGTACCAACAAATTTGAGCACGTCTGTATGTATTCTATATAAGCCAAAGTGTCTTTAACCCTTTGCAGTCCATTTATTAAGTGCGCGTCAGGTCACAGTCAAACGGGTTTAAAGGGCCCTGCATATCAACAAAGCACTCACTAGGCATCTCTAGCCCCGCCCCACCCTTTGTTCGCTATCACTTTCACATATGCTAATAAATAAATAATAATAATAATAATAATAGTCGTACATACCGATCAATCATCGCCTGATCACTCGTTGTATCACCAGACTCCTCAATAATGCGATCCAAGTCATTATTTTATTACTATAACATCTCAAAAAAGCTCTGCAAATGTCCGTGATAGTCTCTGTGTGCTGATTCAGTAACAGGCAGCTTGTTTCCTTATGACCGCCCCTATGTGATGCCAGGGGCATGTATGACTATTCATGAGATACGCCTTTTTTTTTTTGGTTTATCGGCTTGTCTCGGCTCCTGTCGCTCCCACTCGGCCATTGAATGGTTTTCTCTGCTTTTTCCGGAGAAAAAAAGACTAGAAACCAGTTTTTTGCGTTTTTTTGATGATGTTGGACAGGGTCTGACAATGGACCGGATAGGAATAATTGCAATGTCGGACCAGGTCCGACATAGGACCGCAAAAGGGTTAAAAAATAGCCAGCGCCATCTAGTGATAAGGCTGTGATCTCAAGACCTTTCCTGTATCTTTGCCTCCCTCCAGTGGATACCGGTAGTACTGCAGGATAGTCCAGTTCTGAACTAACTGCACTGTACCAGGGTTCTGAGAGCCAGCAAATTCACTGCATTCTGAATAAAAAACAACGTTACTGGAGAAGATCTTTCCTGTATCTTTGTCTCCCCCAAGTGGATACAGGCAGTACAGCAAGAAAGTCCAGATCTGTAACTGTACTGTACTGGTATCTGAGATCCATTAACTGCAATACAGTCCAGATAACTTAATGTATCTTTGTCTCCCCTGGTGGAGAAAGGCAGTACTGCTCTGGTAATTTCATGTATCTTTGCTCCCCCCTGGTGGAAAACTCCCTCTAAGGGAGAGAGTTGTTACTGCAAGGTGGTCTAGATATGAACTAACAGACCTTTTCTGTATCTATCTCCACCTGGTGGAGTCAGGTGGTACTGCTCTGCAATTTCCTGCCTGTCTCCCCCTGGTGGAGACGGCTGGTACTCACCAGGTTTGGGAGACCCACAGTTGAGCAGGTATGACCCGTGCGGCAGTATGCGGTCGGGGGTGAAGCCGTGTTGGGAGCAGGCCTGGCGGAACCGGGCCACTGCCTTCTCATCCAGGGGCTGGCTCTTCCATGAGCGCTGGGAGCCTAGGAACATGCCGAACACACAGCCCCCGATCGTAACGGAGCCCTGCACAGCGTTCCAGAGCCCACCTGCAGAGACACAGCCAGACCTGTGAGTGCTGACCATCTTTAAAATCCATTCTCTCACCTCTTATTAGCTTTATTAACAGTATCGCTGGTCCTTCCCTTTAAAGGAGTGCTGACCATCTTTAAAATCCATTCTCTCACCTATTAGCTTTATTAACAGTATCGCTGGTCCTTCCCTTTAAAAGGAGCACTGACCATCTTTAAAATCCATTCTCTCACCTCTTATTAGCTTTATTAACAGTATCGCTGGTCCCTCCCTTTAAAGGAGCGCTGACCATCTTTAAAATACATTCTCTCACCTCTTATTAGCTTTATTAACAGTATCGCTGGTCCCTCCCTTTAAAGGAGCGCTGACCATCTTTAAAATACATTCTCTCCTACCTGCTATGGACATGTGGGCTCCTATGAGCTTCCTCCTTATTCCCTCCATTTTCACACTCCCTTTCTCCGTCTCTCTCTCCGCTGATGAGCCGGGTTGTACAGGCAATGGCTCTTCTTCCTCCTTTTTTATTCCCTCGCTCTTTAGTTTTTTCATTCCCTTCTTCACAGGCCTGGTCCCGCTGTCTGGTAACCAAAGCAGTCAGACGTCAAGACAATTATTTTTGTTTTGTCTTATGATGTCACTTCCTCCCTGTCGCAGTTAGCAAAACAAACTTGATCCAAGGTGGCAGACCACTAGAGGGCGCTGGCTCTTCTATAAAGACACTGTGGCTGATCCAGCCTGTGTTACTCACATCTATGGCTGGTAATTAGAGCTGAAGAGCAGCTTCTGAACTCATCGTCACCTCAAATTGTAGCCGACAAAATAATTCCATTCATTTCCCCCCATTGACAGCCCTTCATTATAGAGGTCTTAATGTGCAGTTTTGAAATGAACACATATTTTAATATGTCATTTTTATTTAAACCCATGATATCTGGTTAAAGAAATCTCAGTTTGCACAAGTCATGCTTTCGAATAGTGTCACTTCCTAGGTCGCCTGCTGGGTAAAATCGCCCCACTTCTCTGGCTTCTTGTCTGTCAATAACCAATCACCAATCAGCTGCTGCTTCCCCTATTGACTGACATGCTTTGCACCCAGAAGACACTGCTGTTGGGTGACCAGGAAGTAAAGCAGTGACAGACTTCCTGGAAGACAAGTCAAGCAAGCTGAGAACTTCCTTTAACCCCAGTGTAGAACCAGATGTGAATTCAAATGAAAATGGGACTATAACATGTGTTTCTTTCAGAACTGCACCTCTGAGACTGACTAGTCAATAGAAGAGCAGGACAGGCGAGATTAAAGGAATTGTTTTATTAATATTAATATTATTATTTAGCAGACCCATTTATCGAAAGCAACTTCCAGAGACTAGGGGGTGAACTATGCATCATCAACAACTGCTGTTGCTGCTGCAGAGTCACTTCCAATAGGACCTTGTTTGTTTTACGCCTCATACGAAGGACAGAGCACAAGGAGATTTAGTGACTTGTTCAGGGTCACACACACACACACAGTGAGTCAGTAGCTGAGCCGGGATTTGAACCTCCTGGTATCAAGACCATTTTCTCGAACCACTGGACCAGAGAGCCTCAGATTAATTAGTTACAATCTCTTTCAGCATTATGAGGTCATCTCCTGCTAATTCAATGGAACTGAAAGCCGTTTTCATATTCTCGTACCCGGTTCATCCACGCTCTCCCGTTTCACTCCACGTTTCACTGATTTCCTCCTCTGTCTGCTTGGCTTCACCTTCTCTCTATTCCCCTCTCCCTCCTTCTTCACCGTCACTTGTCCCTTCTTTCGTTTGGGAGTGAGGACAGGTCTGACCGAATGAGCCGAGCCCTCGAGCTCCCCTGTATTGAAGATGAAAAAGTGACTTGAGTTAAATTTACACTGAAGACCAAGAAAGACTTCTAGTGGAAACGTTTGCCATTGAATTGACACTGAAGACGCTGAGAAAGACTTCTAGTGGAAACGTTTGCCATTGAATTTACACTGAAGACCCTGAGAAAGACTTCTAGTGGAAACGTTTGCCATTGAATTGACACTGAAGACGCTGAGAAAGACCTCTAGTGGATACGTTTGCCATTGAATTTACACTGAAGACGCTCAGAAAGACTTCTAGTGGATACGTTTGCCATTGAATTGACACTGAAGACGCTCAGAAAGATTTCTAGTGGAAACGTTTGCCATTGAATTTACACTGAAGCCACTGAGAAAGACTTCTAATGGAAACGTTTGCCATTGAATTTACACTGAAGACACTCAGAAAGACTTACAACTCACCTGCAGTAGAGCGCTTGCGGCCCCTAACTCCACTCCTCCGTCTCTTCTCTCCCCCCTTCCCTCGCTCCGCACTCTCTGAGTTGCGCAGTGAACTGCGTGTCCTGGAGAAGGGGCCACTCCCCCTGCGCTCGGATTTAACCCTGTCCTTGCCAGACATCCCGAAAAACAGCCTGTGAAACACACACACACACACACACACAGAGAAAGCTTAAGTGACACTTTATTAGGAATCCTAGTCTCTGGAAGCTATAAGTCCTGGAACAGTTAGCTGTTAGTTAGTGAGTGCAAAATGGGCAAGACATGCTTATTAGAGAGTTGGGTAATTGTATTTTAGTCGTGCTATTGCATTTACTGTAAACGACACTCAGAGGTGACAGTAAGCTGGTACTGACCGGGACTCTGTACTGGTCATTGTATTTTTAGGCTACATCGTTTGCTCTTTGTATTTGAAGTCCTTTCCCGCCTCCCAGCTTCTTCATGGTTGTCCGGTTACTATCGATGTTTAAGCAAAAGAACTCAAAGTCACTCAGGTTCCAGTCATGTGACTTAGGATGACAGAGGGGTGATCGCCATAGTAACCGTCACTCTTACAGCGAGCAACGCTGACTGCAAAGGGGGCTCAGCAGACCTGTCAACACTGAGTTTACAAAATGAAATCTGAGTGGCCTGAACTGAAGTGAATATCTTCCAAGACAAAATCATACAACTATTCCACTGGTATTTAGTAGAATGATAGATGGAGATACGCTGCTCTTTAAAAAAACAACCATGAGGTGCTTCACAATCAATAGAAGAGAACTGCACTCGCAAGTAAACAGTTCACTTGTAGTTTAGTTCATATTCTGAAGAAACAAGCAGAGCAGAAACAGCCTTCGTTTTTTGTTCCGGTCAGAAACAGGAAGTACAACATTTTTGAAGTACAGAACTGCATCGTGTGCTCAGCAAGATAACAGCAGTGTGATTTATTAGGCTGTGTGTCAGCGCCATTCAAAAATAAAATAAACAATCTTGTGGATTATTTGTTTAAACATTCTGATTCTGTGTTGATAATGTTTAAATGGTGATACTAACAGCTGATCGACTTTTTAAATCCGGCTTTCTGTACATTTAACATGTTTGAGATGACAAGATATATAAAGAAAATAAGGAGCTGTTATCATCTGCAATAAATACACCTGATGTTTAATTTATAAACTATTATTGTGTTATTATATACAGTACTGTTATTTAGTCCTTGGGATGAGATGTAAAACAAACAAGCTCCTGTTGGAAGTGACTCAGCAGCAGCAGTTGTTGATGAAGCAGGGTTCAGCCTCTAGTCTCTGGAAGTCACTTTGGATTAAAGCCTCTGCTAAACGACTAACTCATTCATTCACAATTTCAGCTCCTTCGGAGTTGGTACGGCATCAGTGACTTGAAGAAAAAGAAGATCCCAGTTTTTCACTCTGCAAATCGGGTAACCCTAACGACATGAACAGAGCAAGAAACTAAAGTTCTGGAAGAAATTAGGTCAGACACCAAAATCCAAACAGAGCAACTGGACAAAACTCACAACAATAGTCAAATATAAATCAAATAGTTTTTTTTTGTTTGTTTGTTTTTTTTAATTAAATTGTGTTGTAATTGTATATTTAAGGTTCAAATGTAATAATTCCAAATGAAACACAACCTTAATTTTTATTATTATTATTTATATATTTTAATATGTATATATTTCGAAACCATTATTAAATAAAATGCCCTTCCCTCTCCTTTTAGCTTTGGTCCCCATAAATTAGCAGCTTACAAAAACGTACCGGTACAGTACCGGTAAGAAATGAAAGGTTACTTTCACCTCTGATTACACTGTATTTAAATATGAATCTGGCATTGTAACCCAGTCTGTACTGCCCTGTAACACCTGTGTAAGTCACCCGGGATGAAGGTGTCTGGCAAATTAATAATAATAATAATAATAATAATAATAATAATATTAATAATAATAATAATAATAATAATAATAATAATAATAATGAGTAGTCAGCGATGAGGAAATTGCAAAACAGAAAAAAGAAAGCCTTTAACAGATGTATTCTGGAGCTGGCTATACCAGCCCAGTGCTTTTCCGCTGTTGTGCTCCTCGCTTGAGGAACCAGGTTGATTTAGGCAGCTTGAAACACCGGATGCTTTGAAGTCTAAACTGAAGACATCCTTTTTAAACGTGCTTTTATATCACTGGTTGTAGCTGAGAGTGTGTTCTACACATGAGCTCTGTGGTTTTGTTTTTAACTTTGTACAGAGCTCTGGGGTGCCATGGCGTGAAGGGAGGGCGATATATAAAAATATAGAAATAAACGTGTAGTGTAGTGTAGTGTATTGTATTGTAAGTGCAAGTCGTCTACGTGTAAGTAAACGTTTTGGTTCGCAGTCTTCACGGTATAACATCGTTTCAGACGCATAAAATCCCATCGTTACTACGGACGATAATGCACAAAGGAAAATATGTTCAGAACATCATTACAGTGTAAAAATCAGGTATGTAAATATACCAGCCATGCTAAAAGAATGTATAACAGCGGCCCGGATCACCAATGCAAGTGTAACACTACGATTAACATCTACACAGTAAAACGCGGTACAGCATTGCACACTGAGCTGTCTGCTAGACATTGCACGCAGGTACATTACACGCTGTCCACGATGTTATTAATTTACCAGTCAAACTGAAGGAGCGTATTTGCAAATTGAATCCAAGCTGTTAAAGATCAAAATGCAAGTCACCAAACCGACGTGTTGTTCAAACCAGCAACAGACAACGCTGACGATTAGAGTTCATTAACTGAAGTACAGCGCCTAGCCCTTACCTTGGTTTTATTACAGTTCAATGCACGGCGCCGCACAGAGTTGTCAAGTTTGCTTCCGCATTTATCAAGTATTGTAATGGCTGTTCTACTTAAAAACAATGGCTTTATACTGTCATCTAGTGGCTGAAAATAAAAACCGGGCTTTACTGTGTTGATGCTGAATTCAAAATGTGCTTCTCTCTTCGGAAGCGCCAAAATTACGTCACAAAGACCACGACTGGCCTCCTTTCTCATGAATATTACGTAGGCCCCTGCTGAATATTAATCAGGGGAATGAAATAGCCGTATATTAAAACGAACGTTTTTATTTATAATATGTATCTTAAGTAAACTTTGAATAATTTGAATGGATGTATTAGTAATTGAATTTATGTAATTCTAATCTGTTACATTATTATATATGGATATGTGTCTAGAAACTGTGAATAAAACTAATTATAAACTAATAACTGCTGCACCGGGAGTGAATCTTGTGGGGACCCTGAGATGGCGTAGCCGTGCACCCACACCATAGGAAAAAAAGAAAGACAATTACATGACATCGTGTGCTTCGATTTATAACAAAAAAATAATAATAATGCGATCTTTGTTCTAGGACCGCTGGGAGTATCTATGCTCCAGAAGGGTGTTTCGTATGTAATAGACTCATATCTATTAGCAAAAACAGTTAAAGAATTGGCACAATGTGATTTATATACTCTTATTAATTATTGAGATGATGTCACCCACAACTGTACATAGTGGTTCGTTAAAGCTGTCATTTACCTATGAAGCACATCTTGCCCCAGCTTAATGACAATTGTATAATATAGTTAGGGCTTCTGATTTTCGGTTTTAACCTATAAAACTCGATAAAACACCCCCGATACAAAAAAATGAAATCAGTGGATAGCCAATAAACACCGGAAAACACCGGAAAAACTGTGGAAATGGTTAATCAATTCAGGTTGACTTTACCCTTTTCCCATTAAAAAAATAAAACCTACTTCAAAAATAATAATAAATACATTTCCCAGTGCTGCTGAGCAATGTCCCACCTTCCTGACTTGTATCTATCATTGATTTGTTCGGAATACTTTAAACCCGCCCCCAACTACTGAGTGACAGCACATTCCTGCATTTCCATTGGAGAGTCCGCGTGGGAGATTTAAAACGAGATTACAGTCAGGATGGAGGCTTTTTAGCGGGATTTCAAACTGTATTACAGTTAACATACGGAGGATTTAAAACAGAATTGTGGCGAAATGTACAAAAATGCCTACACAAAAACCCCAGAAGATGTGCGCGACACCAGAGGGATTTCACTGTGGAAGACAGCAAAGGAAAGAATGGACAACTTAAGGTGTGCAAGTACTGTCCGGTTTGGGGCACAGTGATTTGCATAGTTTTAATGACCATTGAAATGACGTCACACACAGCTGTACATACACAGGGTATTCAATTCGTTTTAAGGTATGTGACACTTACAAGGTAGCTGGGGCACCGATCTCATCGTGGCACGTGAGGCTGAAGGGGGAAGAGTGTGGGGGGGTGTCCCCCATTTTTGAAAAAGGGATAAAATGGTGAATTCTGGTGCAATTTTGGATGGTTTAGGCATGTGCTAGACTAGTAGTGGTCTGCTTGCAGTGTCTGATAAAGCACTCCATTAGTGCAATGAAGGAGCTTTATATCAGCATCATCATAATAATCACAATTAAAGTTGTTTTTAAAAAGTTCATTTATTTTTTATACAAAATATACATAACACATCAAACATAGGAAATACTTATCTGGGGATGAGAACTACAGCACTAGAGATCTTTTTGTGTATCCACTCCCCCCAGTGGATACAGGCGATACTGCAAGCTACTCCAGTTGTGATCTCTCCAGTATAATATATATATATATATATATATATATATATATATATATATATATATATATATATATATATATATATATATACTGTATATAATGGCGTACAGCTGCATAATAGTAGATCATATTTGTTTACATCATCGAGTTGAATTTGTTTGAATTTCAGAAAGTCATTAGACAGTGAGAGTGACGTTTTAATCACCATTTTAGTGTTTGCAGCATCCTTATTTTGTAGCATGTTTTGGAATTCCTTTTCTGTTTAGTCACAGAATCGCTGTTCATCAGTTTTTTTTTATTCAGCCATTTTCTCTTGTTGTTAGGAGTGGAGGTGGAGGGCGTTCCTTTGAATAGGGGCGGGACTGACAGTGATGTGAACCAATCACATGTCAGGAGGAGACTATTGCCCGGTAGTGTAAGGATGTCAAGGCAATAGTTCAATCTATTTTTGCTCCTATGATGAGGTTTTAACCAATCATAAGCCAGAATTTACAACCATTGATTCTCATATATTTATTTACAAAAAGTAAGAAATGGTCTGCTCTTAAAAATGTTAAGCAGGAAATAGCTTCCGACGCTGATCAGAACATCATACCTCAGAAAAATACAGCTAAAGAAAACTTGCCACTTACCAGTGTTGAACAATGAGCACCTATTTCAAAGACTCCCTCATTGATATAATATAGAACAGACAAGAATCTAAGAGAATTCACAGCGAGATTCATCCTTCTGGGGAACTTGTAAAAAGTCACACTTCCATGCAATAGACCACGATGTACTACCTGTAAATACATGAACACCTGAACAGAGATCAGAGGCACTAAATCATCATTTAGCATCCATGAGCCTTTTACATGCACCTCTAAAGGAATAGTCTACTGCATTATCTGCAAGAAATGCAACAAACTGCACATTGGGGAAACTAAAAGGCGTTTAGCAGACCGCTTTGTTGAACATTTATAAAGCATTTGAATCAACACCGCTACATTTCCAGTAGCCTGACATTTCAACAATGATAATCACACTGCTGAAGACGCATCACCATCTGTGGGATCAGTCAGTGCTGTGGAACAGATGCTTCTTGGAAACAAAGGGAATGTGAGTTTATCTTCAAGCCTGGAACTTTGGAACCTCTTGGAATGCACATTCTATTCTGACACAATCATGACATCATCCACCCAATTCTTGAAAAGGTTAAAGCACTGTGTTTACTTTTCTTTTTACACAGCTGAAGAAGGGACTTTATCTGAAACGTCCTGAAAGAAATGATTTTGTAATTATTTAAACCTTTTGTGTACATCCAAAAATAAATGATTTTTTTGTACTGCAGGTATACCTTCTTTCAAACCCATAAACTCACTTCCCTTGTGAACTTCTGAGGATTCAGACCCACACAGAAGTGAAGGTCTAGTGCAGTCAAATACATACTGTAGCTATAGAAGGGTTACTGTGACAATGCCATTCTCAAACTCCAGTCCCACTCACAACTCTCTCCTCTCTGCCCCTCTCACACTGATTCAGCAGTCTCTGCTCAGCCTGCTTGTCTAAACCTGGCCTCAGTCCAAAACCCCGCCTCTTAGAGTTTTACACAACCAGGAAATCAGCACAGTGAAGTTTCTGTTGTGAAATCGTCAGACTCTCTGTCTCGCTGCAGCAAGATGGCTTCAAACTTGTGGTCAGAGGATCAGTTTAGCTGTTCAGTGTGTCTGGAGCTATTGAAGGACCCAGTCACTATTCCATGTGGACACAGTTACTGTATGGGGTGTATTAAGAACTGCTGGGATCAGACTGATCATACAGGTGTCTACAGCTGCCCCCAGTGCAGAGAGACCTTTACCCCAAGGCCTGTTCTGCGCAGAAACACCATGCTGGCTGAAGTTGTGGAGAAATTAAAGAAGACAGGACTCAATCCTCCTCCTGCTCAAAGTTATGCTGAACCTGGAGATGTGTCGTGTGATTTCTGCACTGGGAGAAAGTTCAGAGCTGTGAAATGCTGTTTAACTTGCCTGGCCTCTTACTGTGAAACACACGTCAAGCCACACTATGATGGGGCTGCTTTCAAGAGGCACAAGCTGATCAATGCAATTGGAAATCTGGAGCAGAAGCTTTGTGCTGAACACCAGAAGGTTTTGGATATCTTCTGCAGAACCGATCAGACGTGTGTTTGTGTGTTGTGTAGAGACGAGGATCACAAGAACCATGATACAGTCTCAGCTGAGAAAGAAAGGACTGGGAAACAGGTAAGGGTTTGAACTATTTCCTTGTAGCTATCCTAGAAGATAAGAATTCCCAGGGAAATTTAACATGTCTGTTTACTAGGTTATACAGTTTCACATTAGATCAGATTTTAATTGAATATTAAGAGCTATTTAAAGAGCTATAGTTTTTTAATTGCTCTTTCTAAACTATGATGTACTACAATGTATTTCAGGGTGTAACAGTGGCGTTGTTATGGGTGTGGCTATCGCTGATTGACAGGAGAGACACAGGAGGTTTTCTTTGATACAAAAAACACAAAACATTCAAAACAAAACACTGCTCTAAAACAACTAGAAAATAAAAGTTGACCAAACAAGAAAGGAGGTCCTGCTCCAGGAACAGTCTCCCTGACACCTCCTCTCTAGACTTGGGTGGGATTGAAATCCCCTAAACTTGTTCCCTATTCCTTCCAGTGCTAGCGATCCTGGTTAACTCACACAGTGATCCGAGATACATTTTTCCTCTTGTGTTTTTCTCACCCTGGTTAACACACGCAGTCGTGAGGATCCTACAGCAACACTCTCCTTCCCAGACGGTTTGTATCCCTGCTTGTAGAACCAAGAAACTGGTTTTTCAGACCCTTTTTAAAGGCATGTGGCCAGGGCTAAGAGATAACCAATTAATCAATTAACACCTGGCCACATTCCACACCTGGATTTGAATATGCCCTGCCATATCTAGCACAAACTTGATTAGCAAAAACATTATTTAAATTCAAACAAAACACACTGTTTACACGTGCAGGACCTCAGCCCTGCCTCACAGGGTAAGAAGGATTTGTTCAGCTGTTTTGTGGTGCATTGGAATTTGTAGTGAAAAATTAGCATGATTTGTATTCCTAGTGTTTTTTATATGTATCTTGCGACTTAATAAAATCATAGATCAGTTTCATTGTTTAATATATTATAGTTTAATTGGTAACACTGTTTAAAAATATCATTTCCAGCAAAGTCAAGCACCTAATTAAAAAAGCAAAAAAAAAAAAAAAAAAAACAAGATTAATATCATATACAATATACAATATTAATATGATATAAAATACCTTTAAAAGTGACACATACGCATCTATCTGCACTGGCAGAGCTGCTGTGCCCGTGCCTTTAAAAGTGACACATACGCATCTATCTGCACTGGCAGAGCTGCTGTGCCCGTGCCTTTAAAAGTGACACATACGCATCTATCTGCACTGGCAGAGCTGCTGTGCCCGTGCCTTTAAAAGTGACACATACGCATCTATCTGCACTGGCAGAGCTGCTGTGCCCGTGCCTTTAAAAGTGACACATACGCATCTATCTGCTCTGGCAGAGCTGCTGTGCCCGTGCCTTTAAAAGTGACACATACGCATCTATCTGCACTGGCAGAGCTGCTGTGCCCGTGCCTTTAAAAGTGACACATACGCATCTATCTGCACTGGCAGAGCTGCTGTGCCCGTGCCATGCCGTTCTTGCCAGTCTGCCCAAAGTGAGAGGGGTGTTTTGGGAAGCTTGCTTTTACTCTTATAATGTTTGATCTTTCAATTTATAATCACCATTTAGCTGAGAAGAATTGTTTTAGAATTGTAGTTAAAAACGAAATGTAATAATCTATTTTGTTTGTTAAAATCTTCCTCTTTCCTTTGCTCTCTTCCACAGTGAAGTCCTTCTGGTCACGGGCTCATTCTTCTGGGGATTTTGTGTATTTAGACATTTTTTACATCTCTTCACAATTTGCAATTCTGTTTTAAATTCCACGAGTGTGTGAATCCTCCCTATTGAACTGTAATATAGCTTTAAATCCCAAGAGCAAGAACAACCCTCCGTTTCTAATTGTAATCTCGTTTTAAATCTCACAAGCGTGTGCAATCCTCCAATAGAAATGTAGGAATGTGCTGCCACTCAGTTTAAAGTATTCAGAATGAATCAATGATAGATTCAAGTCAGGAAGGAGGTTCATTGCCCGACTGCCCTGGGAAAGGTTGTTTTTTTGTTATTCTTGTTAGGTTTTAGGTTATTTTATTGTATTTTTTCACATGGAAAGGAGTGAAGTCAACGTGAATTGAGTAACCATGTCCAGTGTTTTTCCGGTGTTTATTGGGTATACACTGATTTCATTGTTTTGTATTAGGGCTGTTTTATCTGTGTTTATCGATTAAAACCAGAAATCAGAAGCCCTAAATATCCATTAAAGAGAAAGCCTCTTCAGTTTCCTAGGTGCTTGACAAAACAAACATGTAACGCATGCTAGATCAGCCATCATTCACTGTTACTAGAATGAAACAGTACCATCTAGTGGACAGATACTGTGGATCAAGTGTCCTTTTCTATGTTGTATCTTACTACTATTATTATTATTATTATTATTATTATTATTATTATTATTATTATTTATTTCTTAGCAGAATCACTGAGAATTATAGCAAACATTGTAAAGAGGTAAAACAAGAAAAAGAAAATATATTTAAACTAAATTGATTGAGTGACAGGATATCACTCAATGCCCCATCAGAAATGTCACTGTGTCACTGTGTTTCTACACAGAAGCAGCTGGGAGAGACACAGACAGAAATACAACAGAGAATCCAGGAGAGACTGAAAGAAATTGAGGAGCTAAAACAGGCTGTGGAGTCACTGAAAGTGGGTATTATTATTATTATTATTATTATTATTATTATTATTATTATTATTATTATTATTATCAGATGGACTGGAACACATCTGCAGAAGTTTACTGTCTATGCCTGATGTGTTTTCGATATCAATTCTAACCATGTCTCATCTACTGTGTTCTTTCACTCAGAGATCTGCATGCATAGAAATAAAGGAAAGTGAGAAGATCTTTACTGAGTTGATCCGATCCATTGAGAAGATCCACACTGAGGTTATTGAGCTGATTGGAGCTAACGAGAAGGCTGCAGTGAATCAGGCTGAAGAACGCATGAAGAAACTGGAGCAGGAGATTGCTGAGCTAAGGAGGAGAAACGCTGAGCTGAAACAGCTTTCAGAGACAGAGGATCACATCCATTTTCTACAGGTAACATCACTGCTTGTTAGAAAATCTCATGTCCATAACTGGGACGGTTTCAGACAGACCTCTCCAATTGAATGAATCCTTGCTTTTCCCAGGAATGTTTTGGACCCCATTCTGTTTCACTGAAAACTCCTTTTCTCCACTTTCCTGCTGTAGAATTTCCAGTCTCTCTGTGCCCCTCCTGAAGCTGGAGACTTACCCAGCATTACTGTCAATACAGACATCTCTTTTGGGGCTGTGAGGAAAGCTGTATCTGAATTTAAAGATTATATTGAGGACTTCTGCAAGGGGGGATTAGTCAAAAAAAACACAACAGGTTGGTGTGAAATAGATTCCTTTGGTAGAGATTCCTCAAATAGACCATGGCTTGAGGAGGAACAGGACTTGCAAGACATTAATAAAGACCTCTTGCAGATTGTTGACTATATGAATATTGCAGCAGGGAGGAGGGTAAATGGAGGAGGGAGCAGAGAGGAGGAAGCAGGAAGGAGAGAGCATGGAGGAGTGAGCAGGGAGCATGAAAGAGGGAGGAGGGAGCAAGGATTAGGGAGGATGGAGTTGGGAGCAGGGAGCAGTTAGGGAACAGGGAGGATGGAGCAGGGAGGAGTGTGCATACAGGAGGGAGCAGGGATGACAGAGCAGGGACTAATGAAGCAGGGAGGAGACAGGAGGGAGCAGGGAGAAGAGAGGAGGGAGCATGGAGTGATGTGAGTATGGAGTAGACAATGACTGCTGTATGTTTGATGCACAAGGGTGTCTTAATATGGGCACTGTACTGTGGGCAAAAATATGTGATGGAGAGGAACGTAGATATTTAGTAAGCAAGGGGTCTGAGTGGGTAAAATGCAACACATACCCTGTAGGAACATTAAGTGAACTGTAATTGTATGTAGAGCTGCATTTGATTAGTTCCAATTGAAGAAGTTTGATAAGATCGAGGAATTATAATGAACAAAACAATCAAACAGCAAGAGGGTTTAATTAATAGCAGCAGCAGTTTATTGAAGACAGAAAAATAAAGAGAGAACTTATCCAAAGTCAGAAAAAAATCTCAAGTAAGAATTATAGATCAAAGCTATTGATTATCAGCCTTAAACATCACAGTCTAAATATACTTGTGTATAAAATAGCAGGGAGCATAGAGGAGGGAGCAAAGAGGAGGGAGGAGGGAGCAGGGAGCATAGAGGAGTTAGCAAAGAGGAGGGAGGAGGGAGCAGGGAGCATAGAGGAGGGAGCATAGAGCTGGAAGGAGGGAGCATGGAGGAGGGATCAGAGGAGAGGGAGGAGGGAATAGGGAGGATGGAGCATAGAGGAAGAAGGGAGGAGGGAGTATAGAGGGATTAGGGAACAGGGAGGAGGGAGCAAAGAAGATTGAGATGGGAGCATAGAGTTAGAAGGGAGGAGGGAGGAGGGAGTATAGAGGGATGAGGGAACAGGGAGGAGGGAGCAAAGAAAATTGAGGTGGGAGCATAGAGGAAGATGGTAGGAGGGAGCAGGGAGGAGGGAGGAGGGAACAGGGAGGAGGGAGCATATAGGAGGGAGCAGGGAGGAGAGTTCCTAGAGGAGGGAGCGGGGATTAGGGAGCATAGAGAAGGGAGGCGGGAGCATGCAGGAGAGAGCAGGTGAATTGTGTGAATTGTGACAGGGGTTAAATTAGGTGCGATCCTTCATTTTCCATTTTAAACGTGATTCAAATGCGTTTGTCTCTAGACTGATGTGAACTGGGGGAATGCTAATCAAAGTTTATAGTGTTTATATTTATGTCATGTAAACTAGATAACTCTACTATTCAGAAGAAGCTTCTTTTTATACATGGGATATAAACAGAAAAACTGTGTCATGCAAGGTTTAGCAAAGTTATATTTAGAAAAACGATGTGAAACAACACAGAGGACAGAAATAACAAATTTTTGCATTGTTGTTAAGACACTAATGACTCAATAATCATCAATTGAATTTGTAAAGGGGAGGGGAGGAGAAAAGGACAAAAACACAGGAAAAATTAGCATTTTGTCCCACAGAATGAGCATTTTGTCTCACAATGAGTTTTAGCCCCACAAAATATGCATTTCGTCCCAGAAAAATGATAGTTATATTAAATAATTTTGGGGACGACACTGATAACTTATTGCCCCTCTATAAATATCCAGAGAAATTAACAGACCAACATGATTTAACCCCTTAAATACACTGTTACTTATTCAACTATAATACATACATTGGCATGTGTGTCAGCTGTTTTGACCCTGAAATCAGTGTTGGACCGAGGAAAAAAGAAATGAACATTGTTTAGGAGCTGCCCCTCTATAAATATCCAGAGAAATTAGCAGCCCAATGTGATTTAACCTCTTTTACATACAAAGCCAACCATTCAGTTTGGAGCAAAGTCTGAATAAGAAACAAGCGAATAAGAAACAGAGGAATAAGAAGCCATCTTCAGCCTCGTGTGAAACTGGTCATTTGTGAACAGGGTTCGGGTCAATTACTTTTTTCAATCTCAATTCCTTTTTAAAATCAATTCCCATTCCCTTTTAATCAATTCCAACACACCATTGATCACAATTGTAATTAGCAGTATTCTGTTAAAATGAGCTTCTAGTGGCAACAAATTACATTGAATTCACTCCTGTTTGTTAGTCAGTTAAATCAACTTCAGATGAAAGATGTTGAACAATCACAACAATTATTATAATATCTCTGGAAGAGACATCGTGAGAGAAGTACAGTCGTGGACAAGTACAGCGCAGTTAGAAGCAGTTTGAAAGCAGGTTGACAGCTGCAGAAGCTACACTAAACAAAAAAAAAATGGTCTTCAAGCCAGTAATCTGTGACAACTGCATGATGTGGGAAATCCGAGAAAACCCAACAGAGCTCAACCAAGTTTGTGTAAAGTGCCGCACGATCCAGGACTTGCTTCAGCGATTAAGCCTGCTAGAAAAGGAGCTGGAGGAAATGAGACAGCAACAGGAGCTTGAGGAGCTGACACACCCACAATTCATGGAAGTCTGCACCCCTAGCAGACTGAAAGCCACCAGGGAGATGGAAGAGAGTCGAAACAGCTGGGTTCAGATAGGCAGAAGCAGGGAAAAAAAGAAACTTCGTCAAACACAACCGCCAGAAATCCAGACATCCAACACATTTGAACCACTTCAACATTTAGATGACCAAAACCAACATCAAGAGAATGAAAGAAACAACACCCAGGGCCCTATAAACAGTGCTGACCAGGCAGCAAAAAGAAGGGAGGTCATGATTGTTGGGGACTCCATACTGAGAAACACAGCAAGTTCAGTTCGCAGTTTGGACCCCCTTACTACAACAGTGTGCTGCCTTCCAGGAGCCTCTGTCAAGCACATCACTGAGAACGTGGACAGGCTCCTAGAACGAACAGGAGATGACCCGGTAGTAGTCGTCCACATTGGTACAAACAACATTGGAAGAGACAGGCCAAGATCCCTGCAAAACAAATTCAGAGAGCTAGGAAGGAAATTAGAAGACAAGACCAAAACTCTGGTATTTTCTGGGATACTGCCGGCGCCTTGCAAAGGACCATATGGACAGCTGGAAATACAAAATCAAAATGCATGGCTGAAATCATGGTGCACACAGGAAGGCTTCACCTTTCTTGAACATTGGAGCACTTTCTACAACAAGGACTATCTATACAGGTGGGACGGACTGCACTTAAACAGAAAGGGAACCAATCTACTCGGAGAAAGGATCTTTCAGGCGGTCCAGAAGCATTTAAACTAGAAAGGAAGGGGGGAGAAAACAAAAAAACAGAAGGGAGACCACATCAAAACAAGGGCAACAACTCAGGTAAGACCACTATTAAATGTATTTATCTTAATGCTAGAAGTCTCAGAAACAAAATGTTAGAACTTGAAGCTACTGCACTAACAAGTAACTACGATGTGATAGGTGTTACAGAAACTTGGTTGTCTGAGAGTGATGGAGACGAATATAATATTAGTGGGTACACACTGTATAGGAAAGACAGGCAGGACAGAAGAGGTGGAGGGGTAGCGCTATACATAAGAAATAGCCTTGAAGCCCATGTGTTAAATCAGGACAAAGAAAACAATGCAGAATCAATATGGGTCAGAATAATGGACACAAATTCAAAGGGCATAATAATAGGAGCATGCTATAGACCGCCAAATTCAGACGCTAAGCAAAATAATCTGTTGTACAATGGCATTAGAAATGCGTGTAGCAAAGGAGAAGCCATACTAATGGGGGATTTCAACTTCCCCCATATAAAATGGGAAAACCCAATGGGGGGCACGACGGACGAAATTGAAATGGTGGAAATGACAAATGACTGCTTCCTAACGCAATTTGTCAAGGCACCGACTAGAGGGGAGGCATGCCTTGATTTAGTCTTTTCAAATAATGAAGACAGAATAACTAAAACAGAGGTCAGAGAGCCATTGGCAAACTCAGACCACAACATGGTCTCATTTGAAATATTTTTTAAAACCCCAAAAGTAATCACTAAAGCTAAGGTTTACAATTTTAGAAAAGCAAACTACGAAGGTATGAAACAGAGACTAATAGAAGTAGATTGGAGTAAAATAGAGAAAACATCCACAGAAAAAGGGTGGCTGTCTTTTAAAAATGTAGTACTAGAGGCACAAAACAATTACATCCCAAAAGTAGACAAATCTAAATCTAAAACAAAATGGCCAAAATGGTTTAATAGATCAATTAAAAAAAATATTCAGCGAAAAAAGGCACTTTACAGAGCGTTTAAAAGGGACCAAAAACAAAGCACACAGAAAGAGTACTTGGAACTGCAAACACAAGTCAAAAAGGAAGTTAGAAAGGCCAAGAGAGAGAGAGAAATCAATATTGCTAAGGGGGCTAAAACCAATTCCAAAATGTTTTTCCAATATTATAACAGCAAGAGAACATTCAAAGAGGAGGTTAAATGTCTAAGAGACACAAATGGCAAAATCATAGATGAAGAGAAAAAAATAGCAAATATATTAAATGATTACTTTTCGCAGGTTTTTACAAAGGAGGACACGGACAACATGCCCAACATGTCGACCTGTTCCTATCCAATTTTAAATAACTTTAGCATAACAGAGGCAGAAGTGTTAAAGGGACTAGGAGCTCTTAAAATAAACAAATCCCCTGGGCCGGATGAGATCCTCCCAATAGTACTCAAAGAAATGAAAGAAGTTATTTACAAGCCGCTAACCAAGATCATGCAACAGTCTCTTGACACAGGGGTTGTACCGACAGACTGGAAAATAGCAAACGTAATACCGATCCACAAAAAGGGAGACAAAACTGAACCAGGTAACTACAGACCAATAAGCCTGACTTCTATTATATGTAAACTTATGGAAACTATAATAAGATCCAAAATGGAAAATTACCTATATGGTAACAATATCCTGGGAGACAGCCAGCATGGTTTTAGGAAAGGGAGATCGTGTCTAACTAACCTACTTGACTTTTTTGAGGATGCAACATTGAAAATGGATAACTGCAAAGCATACGACATGGTCTATTTAGATTTCCAGAAAGCTTTTGACAAAGTCCCGCATAAAAGATTAATTCTCAAACTGAACGCAGTAGGGATTCAAGGAAATGCATGCACATGGATTAGGGAGTGGTTAACATGTAGAAAACAGAAAGTACTGATTAGAGGAGAAACCTCGAAATGGAGTGAGGTAACCAGTGGTGTACCACAGGGATCAGTATTAGGTCCTCTGCTATTCCTAATCTACATTAATGATTTAGACTCTGATATAGTAAGCAAACTCGTTAAATTTGCAGACGACACAAAAATAGGAGGAGTGGCAGACACTGTTGAAGCAGCAAAGGTCATTCAAAATGATCTAGACCGCATTCAAAATTGGGCAGTCACATGGCAAATGAAATTTAATAGAGAAAAGTGTAAAGTATTGCATGCAGGAAATAAAAATGTTCATTATAAATATCATATGGGAGATAGTGAAATTGAAGAAGGGAACTATGAAAAAGACCTAGGAGTTTATGTTGACTCAGAAATGTCTTCATCTAGACAATGTGGGGAAGCTATAAAAAAGGCTAACAAGATGCTCGGATATATTGTGAGAAGTGTTGAATTTAAATCAAGGGAAGTAATGTTAAAACTCTACAATGCATTAGTAAGACCTCACCTAGAATATTGTGTTCAGTTCTGGTCACCTCGTTACAAAAAGGATATTGCTGCTCTAGAAAGAGTGCAAAGAAGAGCAACCAGAATTATCCCGGGTTTAAAAGGCATGTCGTATGCAGACAGGCTAAAATAATTGAATCTATTCAGTCTTGAACAAAGAAGACTACGCGGCGATCTGATTCAAACATTCAAAATCCTAAAAGGTATAGACAATGTCAACCCGGGGGACTTCTTTGACTTGAAAAAAGAAAAAAGGACCAGGGGTCATAAATGGAGATTAGATAAAGGGGCATTCAGAACAGAAAATAGGAGGCACTTTTTTACACAGAGAATTGTGAGGGTCTGGAACCAACTCCCCAGTAATGTTGTTGAAGCTGACACCCTGGGATCCTTCAAGAAGCTGCTTGATGAGATTCTGGGATCAATAAGCTACTAACAACCAAACGAGCAAGATGGGCTGAATGGCCTCCTCTCGTTTGTAAACTTTCTTATGTTCTTATGTTCTTAAAACATCAATTCCAATTCCTTTGAAGGAATTGCTTTTAAAAAGGAATTGCCTCAACCCTGGTTGTGCATTGCCTGTATATTAAACACAAAGAAACGTGCAACTCTGGCTATGTACAGGACACCCCCGAAGAGACTGCAACCTCAATCCAGCATGTAATACAAACTAATGAACACCCACCTTAGTAAACAAATGTTATTTTATGGTACAGTCCCGACAGAAAACCCAAGATGAACTACTTACAGCACAGCAGCCCTTCACGTCTGTATTAATAGAGGGGCTCGTATCTTACAGGATAAATATGACAGGCTCTGTATTAATAGAGGATCGTATCTTATAGGATCAGATATGACAGGCTCTGTATTAATAGAGGGGATCGTATCTTACAGGATCAGATATGACAGGCTCTGAATTAATACAGGGGATCGTATCTTACAGGATCAGATATGACAGGCTCTGTATTAATAGAGGGGATCGTATCTTATAGGATCAGATATGACAGGCTCTGTATTAATAGAGGGGATCGTATCTTACAGGATCAGATATGACAGGCTCTGAATTAATACAGGGGATCGTATCTTACAGGATCAGATATGACAGGCTCTGTATTAATAGAGGGGATCGTATCTTACAGGATCAGATATGACAGGCTCTGTATTAATAGAGGGGATCATATCTTAAAGGATCAGATATGACAGGCTCTGTATTAATAGAGGGGATCGTATCTTACAGGATCAGATATGACAGGCTCTGTATTAACTGTATTTGCTCTGTGCTAACATTTCTGTGTACCCTTTTTCTGAGGAGTGGATTACCTTCAGTCAGAATCAGAGTGTATTTCAAAGCCCGTTGGTGTGGGTCCGGGTGATTTTTCGGGTGTCCGGTTTCTCCATGTTTGCAGTGACTCCCTCATGGAAATGCAGCTCTGTCCTCAGATGGGATGCGGAGCGGCTGTTGCCGAGGTGGTTCCGATGTTGTAAATGCGGGTTTCTCTTGGATTGATCAGGGAGGGCTGGACGGGTTTCTTTATCAAGCGCTCCCAAGAGGATTGTGGGATTGTTGCTGTTTGACAGTTTGACGGGAGCTCGCGCTGGGGGGACGCGCTCTGCTGCTGGCATTAATGAGCGCGTGTTTCCGGTGTCACGTGACCGTGGATGAGCCCAATTGAAAAAGCTGCTCTCCAGTTAATATAACGTTATAACTACATTAATAACATACGACATACGCGTACAAACACCTTACAGTACGCTGCTAAAGAATAAGAATCACACGAAGCTGAATAATGTATAAAGAGATATTAAAAAAAAAAAAATCATGTCTATATATGTTCGTTGCTGTGAGAGCAGATTCACATCCCAGCGCTTTGGTATCCCTGGGTTTGAAACGGTGCTCCATAAGTGTAACACCTATTATTATTATTAATATTATTATTATTATTATTATTATTATTATTATTATTATTATTATTATTATTATTAGGAGGTAGGAGGGAATATTGAGGACTCACCGCTGCAATACAGTGTTGATTACATCCTTAAACTTGATTTCAACTTGAAATAACAGAAAGGGAAAAAAAGAGATTCAGGAATTATTATTATTATTATTATTATTATTATTATTATTATTATTATTATTATTTTTATTATTATTAAGTTTAATTTATCAGAAATATAAAAACATTTTATTATTTCTATTGTGTGTGTATAAACATTATTTTTTAAACTATAATAACGTTCCACTGCGGCTCTCAGTGATGAAGTTTCATGATTGCTTCAGCTCACATTCAGCAGTTTCCTCAGGCTGTGTGACTGACATATAATCTGACCAATGAAAACGCAGAAAGGGTGGAAACGGTTGTATTATTGGCTGATCGCCCCAAAACACCAAAAATAATGTCTGATAACTGGTGGAGCAGGGAGGAGGGAGCAGGGAGGAGGGAGGATGTAGGAGGGAGCAGGCGGGGGGAGGAGGGAGCAGGGAGGATGTAGGAGGGAGCAGGCAGGGGGGAGCAGGGAGGAGGGAGCAGGGAGGATGGAGGAGGGAGCAGGCAGGGGGAGCAGGGAGGATGGAGGAGGGAGGAGGGAGCAGGGAGGGGGAGGAGGGAGGATGTAGGAAGGAGCAGGCAGTGGGGAGCAGGGACGATGGAGGAGGGAGCAGGCAGGTGGGAGCAGGGAGGATGGAGGAGGGAGCAGGCAGGGGGGAGCAGGGAGGAGGGAGCAGGGAGGAGGGAGTGATTTCAATTCTATTTCTCTCTTTTTTTCTGCCCAGTGAATGAAGTTGCAGTTTACAGTCTGCAGGCTCCAGAGCCAAAGAACAGAGCTGAGTTTTTAAAATGTAAGTCTGTTTGCACTGAAACATTTGATTGAAAGATGTGTCACTCCATTGTGAGAAGAGCTAACACTACAGAACAGGGAGGGGTGGAGCTTGAGGGCAGCAATTATTATTATTTATTAGTAATTGTGAAGCCATTAATCTACACTCCTCTCCAACAAGTATTGGTTCAGATGAATACATGCAGAATGACTGGGGGAGGGGCATTTGTTGCCTGTTTTTCCACTCAGACCTTTCTCTCCCGAAATATCTTGGTATCCCTGAATAGATAATCACCCCTTCTTTTAATACATGTACAATGCATGTGGAACCAGTTGTGGGGTAAAATGAACAGCTATCCCTCCCAGTCATCCTGTGCTGGTAGTAAATGTATATTGCAGTATCACTGCACTTGTGGGATGGATTGCTCATTAAAATATTAGACAGATATTTGAAGAGTGGATGATATTCTATTGAAGATATTTAGTAAGCAAGGGGTCTGAGTGGGTAAAATGGCAACACATACCCTGTAGGAACATTAAGTGAACTGTAATTGTATGCAGAGCTGCATTTGATTAGTTCCAATTGAAGGAGTTTGATGAGATTGCGGAATTATAATGAATAAAACAATCAAACAGCAAGAGGGTTTAATTAATAGCAGCAGCAGAAAAATAAAAACAGAATTTATTCAAAGTCAGAAATAAATCTCAAGTAAGAATTATAGATCAAATCTATTGATTATCAATCTTAATTATTACAGTCTAAATATACTTGTCTATAAAAAAGCAGGGAGTCTGGAGCAGGGAGGAGGGAGCAGGGAAGAGGGAGCATGCAGGAGGTAGCATAGAGAATGGAGAAGGGAAAAGGGAGGAGAGAGGATGCAGCAGGGTGCATGCAGGAGAGAGGATGGAGCATAAAGAAGAGAACAGGGAGGAGGGAGCATATAGGAGGGAGCAGGGAGGACGGAGGAGGGAGGAGGGATCATAGAGGAGGGAGCATACAGGAGGGAGCAGGGAGGAGGGAACAGGAAGGACAGAAGAGGGAGCAGAGGAGGGACCATAGAGCAGGGACTATAGAGGCAGGAGGAAGCAGGGAGGATAGATCAGGGAGGAGAGATCAGGGAGGAGGGAGCATAGAGGAGGGAGGAGAGAGCATGGAGAAGGAGAGGAGGGATGAGGGAGCATAAAAGAGGGAGGAGGGAGCATAGAGGAGGGTGCAGGGACTGGTGAAGAAAGGAGGAGGGAGTGATTTGAGGATGCAGCAGAAAATGACTGTTTATTTTCTCATTGATTTGACTTTTCTAACCGTCTCTTCTCTACCCGTCCTCTTCTCTTCAATCAGATTCCTGTCAGCTCACACTGGACCCCAACACAGTGCATAGAAACCTCTGTCTGTCTGTATGGAACAGAAAGGTGACACGGAGGAGAGAGACCCAGAGATATCCCGATCACCCAGAGAGATTTGATCGCTGTGCCCAAGTGCTTTGCAGAGAGGGTTTGTCTGGGACTCGCTGTTACTGGGAGATTGAGTGCAGTGGGGGAGGGGCTTCTATAGGAGTCACATATAAAGGAATCAGCAGGAAAGGAGTGGATGGTTCCTGTTTCCTTGGATGCAATGACAAGTCCTGGAGTTTGTTCTGCTCAGGTTCCAGTTACACTGCCCGGCACAATAACAATAAAACTGCAATAACTGCCCCCCGCTCCCCCAGAATAGGAGTGTATCTGGACTTTAATGCCGGCATGCTGTCGTTTTATGGCGTCTCTGACACAATGACCCTCCTGCACAGATTCCAAACCACATTCACTGAGCCGCTCTATCCTGGGTTTAGGCTTGGTTATTCTGATTCCTCTGTAACAATCTGCCAGCTGAACTAGACTGTTTTGTGTTGTAAGAAACCCTTTGTATTGAACTCCCTGTCTGTCCTCTCCACTCCTCGGGTGAAGGGAATGTTCAATCTGACACAACTTTGGATGAAAGTTAGGGGGTAAAACGGCGCCACCTGCAGAGTGAAACAAAATGAAATAACTGTATTTAATTTATTTTTTAAGAATTATGTTTTGTATATTTTAAAAAATGTCAGTGCTGTAACAGTTTTAAAAAAAGTCAACTTAAGTTTGCTTTACTGTAAGTGTGTGTTTGTATTATTGTATTGTATTGTGTGTTTTTGTGTTCTTTGATTTACATACAATGTTTTTTCTGTTTATTTTTTCAGATTTTAGTAATGTGATTTAATAAAAAAAAAATTGATTAACCATGACTTTTTCTTATTTATTTATTAAAGCACAGGGAAGCACTGTAAAGCACAGAGGTATGGTAAAGCATAGGGAAGCATTGTGAAGCACAGAGATGTCTGGTAAAGCATAGGGAAGCATTGTAAAGCACAGAGAGGTCTGGTAAAGCATAGGGAAGCATTGTAAAGCACAGAGAGGTCTGGTAAAGCATAGGGAAGCATTGTAAAGCACAGAGAGGTCTGGTAAAGCATAGGGAAGCATTGTAAAGCACAGAGGTGTGGTAAAGCACAGGGAAGCATTGTAAAGCACAGAGAGGTCTGGTAAAGCATAGGGAAGCATTGTGAAGCACAGAGAGGTCTGGTAAAGCATAGGGAAGCATTGTGAAGCACAGAGAGGTCTGGTAAAGCATAGGGAAGCATTGTAAAGCACAGAGAGGTCTGGTAAAGCATAGGGAAGCATTGGAAAGCACAGAGAAGCATTGTAAAGCACAGAGAGGTCTGGTAAAGCATAGGGAAGCATTGTAAAGCACAGATAGGTCTGGTAAAGCATAGGGAAGCATTGTAAAGCACAGAGAGGTCTTGTAAAGCATAGGGAAGCATTGTAAAGCACAGAGAGGTCTGGTAAAGCATAGGGAAGCATTGGAAAGCACAGAGAAGCATTGTAAAGCACAGAGAGGTCTGGTAAAGCATAGGGAAGCATTGTAAAGCACAGATAGGTCTGGTAAAGCATAGGGAAGCATTGTGAAGCACAGAGAGGTCTTGTAAAGCATAGGGAAGCATTGTAAAGCACAGAGAGGTCTGGTAAAGCATAGGGAAGCATTGTAAAGCACAGATAGGTCTGGTAAAGCATAGGGAAGCATTGTAAAGCACAGAGAGGTCTTGTAAAGCATAGGGAAGCATTGTAAAGCACAGAGAGGTCTGGTAAAGCATAGGGAAGCATTGCAAATCACAGATAGGTCTGGTAAAGCATAGGGAAGCATTGTAAAGCACAGAGAGGTCTTGTAAAGCATAGGGAAGCATTGTAAAGCACAGGGAGGTCTGGTAAAGCACAGGGAAGCATTGTAAAGCACAGAGAGGTCTTGTAAAGCATAGGGAAGCATTGTAAAGCACAGAGAGGTCTGGTAAAGCATAGGGAAGCATTGTAAAGCACAGAGAGGTCTGGTAAAGCATAGGGAAGCATTGTAAAGCACAGAGAGGTACGGTAAAGCATAGGGAAGCATTGTAAAGCACAGATAGGTCTGGTAAAGCATAGGGAAGCATTGTAAAGCACAGAGATGCCTGGTAAAGCATAGGGAAGCATTGTAAAGCACAGAGAGGTCTGGACTCGAACCCTGGGCTTGAGACTCAGCTCAGTGATTTGGATTCCTGAACAGCTTCTTAGTAAAGGTATTATTCAGCATGCCGCTGCACCGTGAACTAATAAGAAAAGACTTTCAGTACCTGGCAGGCTCTTGTGACATATCAGGAGGGTCATTCTCTTTACTCCTTCTTCTTCTCCTTGGAGTCGGGTCCATGCCTCTCTCTACTGAATCACTCGTTCCTCAGTTAGCTGTGTTTCTCCTCTGCAACACAATTGAAACAAGTCCGTTGTTAAAGAGTACAGTGCTTCAAATGTCATTTTTCTTTCTCTTTCTTTAGACCGGCCCCTTATCTTTTCATGCTGTTTGAAATCATCCCGACCGCTTCTTGTTATCACAGTTACTCAAATGCTGGGTTCGTTTTTGGAAACGTCTGTGTTGCTAATTGAGTGCCATGGGAGCATTGTATTTTAAACAATTTTGTATCAATTAAGATTATGTTTCATTTTGAATTATTCATTTTGAACTTTAGATATACAGGTTAATACTAACAGTTACAACAGCACCTAATAGGAAAAAAAAAACTATGATTTTTTTTAATGTTTTGTCCAGTTGTTCTGCTTGAATTTTGGTTTCTGACCAAATTTATATTAGAGCTTGAGTTTCTCGCACTGTTCATGTCGTTAGGGTTACCCGATTTGCAGTGAAAAACTAAATAAGACGTTCTTTTTCTCCAAGTCACTGACGCAGTACCAAAATGACCTTCCTACAGATGTCAGGACTGCCCAGTCCCTGACCACATTCCGGTGCCTCCTTAAGACTCACCTCTTCAGACAGCACCTGTAGAACTCCTCTGTTTTTCCCCTGGGACTATCACCTTTCCTTAAATGTGCTTTATTTTGCTCTTATCTGCCCCCTATTTTACTGCATTTAATCCTGTACTTCAGAGTACTGTAATCTGCCAAGTGTTTAATCTGTAGTATTTTGTATTTAACCATATCTTGATGTAACTATCACTGTCACTGTTATCTGCTGTATTATTGAATTGTATTTTGTCACACTTGTACTTGCCTGAACCAAAGTCATTGTATTTATCTTGCTCTTATTGTATTACTTGTGCTGTAACACTTGAAATGTATTTGTTTACGATTGTAAGTCGCCCTGGATAAGGGCGTCTGCTAAGAAATAAATAATAATAATAATAATGTCGTTAGGGAACCAACTCCCCAGTAATGTTGTTGAAGCTGACACCCTGGGATGCTTCAAGAAACTGCTTGATGAGATTCTGGGATCAATAAGCTACTAACAACCAGACGAGCAAGATGGGCCGAATGGACTCCTCTCGTTTGGAAACTTTCTTATGTTCTTATGTATTTAACACAATAATAGTTTTACCAAATTATAGTGGAATAGTTGTATGCTTGTGTCTTAGGAAATTTCAGTTTACAAAACCTCGCTTATTTTGAAGTCTTCATGTTCACAAGTGTGCAGAAGCCCCTTTGGCAGTCAGCATAGTCTGTCATCATAAGTCACATGACCGGAACCCGCGTGACGTTGAGTTATTTTGCTTAAACATCAATAATAACCGAACAACGAAGAAGAAGAAGCGAAAAAGACAGAAAATGATGCAGCCTATCATTGTGATAAGATGAAATATTGAAGTACCTTGACAAGATGTTTTGCCAGTACGCAGTTCCGGGCCGTACCGGCTGACTTTCAACTCTGATTATTAGTATTACATTTATGTGTGTTGTTATTGTTATTATTATTATTATTATTATTATTATTATTATTATTATTATTATTATAGATATAGTTTTATTAACCGCTATCATCAACAATACGAAGTATAAAATCGACTCGCCACAAGCGCTCCTCTTCACTGCCTCCATTCACAAAACCTATAGCAACGCGATCATTAACGAGGGGTGCACAGAGCACCCCGATATACTCACAGCAGAACAGCCTCCATTCACAAAACCTATAGCAACGCGATCATTAACGAGGGGAGCACAGAGCACCCCGATATACTCACAGCAGAACAGCCTCCATTCACAAAACCTATAGCAACGCGATCATTAACGAGGGGAGCACAGAGCACCCCGATATACTCACAGCAGAACAGCCTCCATTCACAAAAACTATAGCAACGCGATCATTAACGAGGGGAGCACAGAGCACCCCGATATACTCACAGCAGAACAGCCTCCATTCACAAAACCTATAGCAACACGATCATTAACGAGGGGAGCACAGAGCACCCCGATATACTCACAGCAGAACAGCCTCCATTCAAAAACCTATAGCAACGCGATCATTAACGAGGGGAGCACAGAGCACCCCGATATACTCACAGCAGAACAACCTCCATTCACAAAACCTATAGCAACGCGATCATTAACGAGGGGAGCACAGAGCACCCCGATATACTCACAGCAGAACAGCCTCCATTCAAAAACCTATAGCAACGCGATCATTAACGAGGGGAGCACAGAGCACCCCGATATACTCACAGCAGAACAACCTCCATTCACAAAACCTATAGCAACGCGATCATTAACGAGGGGAGCACAGAGCACCCCGATATACTCACAGCAGAACAGCCTCCATTCACAAAACCTATAGCAACGCGATCATTAACGAGGGGAGCGCAGATTTGTAATTTCCAATCTGTGCCAAACGTCACTTTTAAAACCCGTGTATTATGGATGTAAAGCCTAGTCCGGGTCTGTCCCGCGACACATCCGTTTCATTTACTCTGTAATGCGGACTCACATGAACACAATATTTCTACCTGTGCTGAGTGGGAGCTGCAGAGAGACTGTGTTTCACGTAACTTTGTTAAACTGCAATAAACTCTCTGTGTCCTCACCTAGGACTGTATAAAGCAGGACAGGACAGTCAATCCCGTGATGCAGTTCGGTACTCCATTACAGGCGCCATTTGTGGAGCCCACTAGGTACTGAATACATTGCGGAGATGCTGTGTTGCAGCGCCAGGATATACCGGGTATTTTTTTTAATAACAATACAAAATATCGTTAATATAAATTGCCTGTTATTTATGTGAATTAATGCTTGATTATGTCAAGAAACATTTTGCCAGGGCGAGCGTGAATACGTTAAAAGCATTGCGAGCGCGCAGTGAAAGAGCGATACGAGCTCCGGAAATGCGTCACTGTTTACTAACTCCGCCCCCTTGTGACGATAGGATTGACACACACACACACACACACACACACTCACACACACACACACACACAGAGGTACTGACACACACAGATACTTATACACACACAGACAGGTACTGACCCACAGACACGCACACACATACAGGTACTGACACGCACACACACACACACACACACATACACAGAGGTACTGACACACACATACACAGAGGTACTGACACACACACACACACACACATACACAGAGGTACTGACACACACACACACACACACAGAGGTACTGACACACACACAGATACTTACACACAGACAGGTACTGACCCACAGACACACACACACATACAGGTACTGACACACACACACACACACACACACAGGTACTGACACACACACACACACACACACAGGTACTGACACACACACACACAGGTACTGACACACACACACATACACACACACACACAGAGGTACTGACACACACACACACACACACACACACTGATACACACACACAGGTACTGACACACACATACACACACACACACAGGTACTGACACACACACACGCACACACACACACATACACACACACACACACACAGGTACTGACACACACACACACACACACACACACACACACACACACACAGAGGTACTGACACACACACACACAGAGGTACTGACACACACACACACACACACACACTGATACACACACACACAGGTACTGACACACACACACCTACACACACACACAGGTACTGACACACACATACACACACACACACACAGGTACTGACACACACACACGCACACACACACACGCACACACACACACACACAGGTACTGACACACACACACACACACACACACACACACACACACACAGGTACTGACACACACACACACACACACACACAGAGGTAATTTGCAATACTGTAAAACTTTATTTTTGCTTCATTTTAATTTTTCTGAAGGGAATTGTCCTGGCTAGTTTTTAATTTATATCGTGTGCAATTTGAGAGTTGCCTTGCAGTTAATTCAATAATGCCCTTGATAATACTGTAAAGTAAAAATGCATTATTTTCTAGAGGTGGATCGACAATTATAAAAAGAAGCTGAAGAGGGGAGAGCATTCCAGTGAACCCAGAGTTAAACTTGAAAAAGGGCTGAGAGAGGCATAGATGTGTTCGACAGTGAGAACTTATCAAAACAAGGTCCGCACAGGGTTTTATTCCTTACAGAACACATTTTTAATGTATTAAAGGCATTTAAAAAAAAATAATCAAAATACAAAACATAGATGATGTGACTGGATATAATAAAATACAATATTGTGCTCTTTACAGAGGGCAACACTAACAAAGAGAAGGTGCAGGCTTTACACAGGACCTGGAGGAGCAGCACAGCCGAGGAACAGGAGCAGTGCTCTGAAACGTCGAGGAAAATGACCCCTCC
Organism: Acipenser ruthenus; assembly: GCF_902713425.1. Lineage (NCBI taxonomy): Eukaryota > Metazoa > Chordata > Actinopteri > Acipenseriformes > Acipenseridae > Acipenser > Acipenser ruthenus. Next base: position 6,010,559 of record NC_081241.1, on the reverse strand, counting down.
ACAGCGACCTGCAGACCACAGTCCTGATCAAAAGAAGAGCCTCTACAAGGACACCTTAAAGAATATTGCACAACAGGTCATCTGTGTGGTCAGCTTATACAAGAGATGGGCAACTCTAGTCCTCAAATTTGCAGCTTTCGTTCATGTTCTACCTCAGTTATCGAGCTCATAAATGCGAGTTGTCTTTTTTGTACTTATGTTTCTACCAGTTGCTAATCAGAAAATAAAACAAAGATTCCAACCCCTCAAAGACTGAAAGAGCCAGTTCTTTATTTGCACCAAACAAACAATCGAAAACTCAGAATTAAAAACAAATGTTACTGTCACACTCTGATGAGATGTTCTATCTTAAATAGCTGTCAATCCTACAAGAATTAGGAAGAAGGGGGTCATAGTTCTCGCTGTAGACTGCAGCAATAAATGATCATGATTTGGGACAGACAAGTGCCTGGACTGGCTGAACGAGCAAATGGAGCTGCAGTGTTGCTTCCTTTCCACCTGCATAGGTCAGGCTTGTCTCTCATCTACAAATTCAGAATTGAAATATATCTTAACTTGTTTCATTAAATTCAAAAGTATGTTTTATAATAAACAGTGTGTGTTCTCATACTCACAAGCATTATATTGAAGGTTAAAGGTATACCTGAAATTTTGGGAACATATGTAAACACTACTTACAAATCAGTTTCCTCATTTGAGATTTTTTAAAATTAAAATTACTATTATTTTATACGTTTAATTTACTTTTAAAACTATATACTATTGTTTTTATTTTCCTCAAATTGGCAAGTTCCCTCAAAACCGTTGATAATTCCAGACACATTCCGAAACTGGACTAGAGAAGCCTGTTTTTAAATAATTCAAAATGAAGCTCCAGAAAGGGAAAATTGACAAAAACAGCCATGGATCTTAAAGGGTAATAAAGGATGTTTTTAGTGTCACATGTCCTCCTCATGTGTTGCTGCAGCTGCTAAAGTATGGTGAGTCTATTGTTTGTTTTTCTTTTTTTTAATCTTGATCACTTTGTCACTTTTTAAAATTGCATTCTGTTTCCAAGATGGCTTCACATGGGAGCGCACATGTGCCTGCTCAACTACATTTCCCATGATCCTCCTGCTCCCATCGTAACAGGTAGATTTACCAGTGACCAATAGGATGATGGGAAATGTAGTTCTGAAAATTGCATGAGAAGACATCGTTGAGCTATCCTGGAAACAGCCAGGGAATACTGCAATTTAAAAGTGAAAACGGTCAAGATTTAAAAAATAATAATGAACACAATACACACACACTTTACTATAGCAGGTGTTGCAACACATGGGAACATGTGACACACAAAAAAGTCCTTTAACCCTTTAACTCAAATGAGGAAATTCATTTGTAAGTAGTAATATTTACTTATTTCCCCAAACCTCCCAGGTATCCCCTTTAAGTTGAATTACACAATATTTTTTTTTGCTGGTATAACTTGTAGGAAGTACTTTTTTAATCTTTAGCTGTGCAAATGGCATTTGAAGTATTGACAAATAAATGTATATATTACCATATTTTCCTTTGTGAGAATGTAGGTGGAAAATTGTAAACTTTTAATAAGCTGATTATAATATATGCCTGCCAATCATACCCATTTTTAGAATCCCTTATAACATATTCACAAGCACACAATACATCAAACTAAATGAATTTAATAAAGATGCTGTATATATTTTTTTCATTTTTTTAGGAAATGAAGGGCCAATACTAAAAGAGAGAAGGGCAGCACATTCAACACAAAATACACAAGTTAGAGATTTGATTCATTTTTACATTAAATTTAGTTTTGAATTAACTCACACACACACTGGAAGTGTAATAAAATGAATGTATTCATACAACATGGTACTGCAATTACACATTATATTTCATAAATCATTTGTAATATTATTACAAAAGCAAAAGAGAAAAAAAACTGACTCAATATCAAAATCGTTGTTTTCTTACCGTCAAACAGCGAAGGAATTTTTCGAATCCTTCATTTCACCGCTGAGATATCCCCTTGGCAATGTGTCTAGAACCCCATGCTTCAAAAACCACTGCGATCGACTAGCTGTGCGTTTTGCTGCTCTGGTCTTACAACTATCTGATGACGGTGAAGTCTCCCTGATCACGTTGTAGGGGAGGTCACAAGCTGTCCAATCATACCTTGACTTTGTTTGTAGCCCAATCCATTACAGAGTAATCGATGTGCGAAGTAAACAGAGCCACATCTATTGCAAGCAAGCGCCATGCATTACGCACAACGGATCACGGTTTCTTAACATTTTCTGATCATTTTTCAATTTGTAAAATTTGAAAATCGAACAAAATGTGGAGCAGTGTTCCAAAGCATCCCAAACGAAGTCGATTCAGTGTTTCTGAAGATTTAGAGGAGATGGATACGAGTGAAAGTGACGGCGAAAGTGATCAACTTTCTGGTTTGGAGAGCGCTGATTCAATGTCTGAAGCAGCATTTGAAGATGGATTGGATCCTCTTCAGGATTTGTAAGTATAATGTATCCACACTACATATTATTATTATTATTATTATTATTATTATTATTATTATTATTATTATTATTATTATTATTATTATTATGATGCATAATTTTCAATATGCATTTTTTACTGTAAGTATGTTATTAGAAAAATGCAACCATTTGACTCTCAAGGGACACATAGAAATAACGTTTTTTTTAACAATTTTTTAGCAACACCATGTCTCATCTGTGCTGTGCTGCTCTATACAGTCTCTGATCTGTACATGCAATAAAAGATGTAAGAAATAATAGTTGCTTCCTGAGCGTCTTTATTATTTTCTCATTGATGTTCACTGATTTATTGCATGGGAGTGTTTAGCAAACTTTGTTTTTTTTATAATGCCATGATTACAAGGAGTGATGTTACTCACCTAGAGACAGTGTAGGTTTTCTTAGCCTTTCAAGATAAGCTGTCTGCCTGCCCCAGCAATCACTCACTCAGTTCCATTGTTTGCCAATCAAAGTAAAGATGAAAGGAACTGAGGTGTTTTTAGTCTGGCAGCTTGAGAGCAGCCAAGTTCTCTGCAATCTCATTATTATTAGTATTATTATTGTAGACATTTAGCAGACACCTTTATCCAGTAATCAATGTTCACCTCTCAGCAGGGCAAATACTGTGCTTGAATCTGTTGCTCATTGATATTGATAATGGAAATGTTATTCTAATTTTCAATTCATTTCACTTTTTATTTTCAGTGAGGACACTGAAGAAAACCCTCCCCTCTCAACAAGTGAGAGTTTTGATGTTTCTCAGCAGAAAAGGAGACGATCCATTCCCACCCCTCTCCCTTATATCACCTCAAGCATGCCTGCAAGACCAGTTGAGAGCAGGCGGGCAAGCACCCCCACCCCCACAACCTCAGACCCTGAGGAGAGGTGGAAATCTGTAACTGAGGACGACGTCGAACCCGTGCAGCACCGCTTCTGTCCTGCACGAGCACCTGGAGCACAACTGGATACTTCAAAAAAGTATTCCCCGCTAGACCACTTCCAGCTTTACTTCAGCATGAACGTCGTTCAGTCTTTGTGTACAAACACAAATAAAAATGGAAAAAAGCAGCAGGCCCAGGGGAAAAAATACCAGTGGGATCCAGTTTCAATCAAGGAGCTCTACCAGTTTTTAGGAATCCTAATTTTCATGGGGCTACTGACAACTCACACCGTGAGGGATTACTGGAGTCCACATAGGCCTTATGGAATCCCATTCTGTCACACTGTGATGTCCAGGAAGAGATATGAAGCCATCGCTTGGACTCTGCACATAAGTGACCCAGAGGAAGATAAAGAGAATGATCAGAAGAAAGGAACTCCACAACACGATCGCCTCTTCCGTCTCAGACCCCTCTTGGATTCCCTCCTCCTGTCCTGCAAGGCATACTACCACCCCCGACAGAACCTTTCAATTGATGAACGCATGGTGGCCTCAAAAGCCAGGATCGGGTTCAAGCAGTACATGAAAGCAAAGCCGATAAAATGGGGCTTCAAGCTGTTCGTGCTGGCTGATGCCCACAACGGGTACACATGTGATTTCAACATCTACACAGGAAAATCCAAATCAGATTCTGGGAAAGGACTGAGTTATGACTCCGTTATGAACCTCATAAAGGTGTCATACTTAGGCACAGGGTACCATGTGTATGTTGACAATTTCTACACCAGCACAACACTGTTTCGGGACCTTTACAAGCTCAAATTTGGAGCATGTGGGACCATTAGAGAAACTCTTCAGGGCTTCCCACAGACAAAAGAAAACGCCCTCCCTAAAAAAGCTGATAGGGGGACAATTCGCTGGATACGAAGTGACAAACTGCTGTACACCAAGTGGATGGATACACGTGAAGTGACGATGTGCAGTTCCATTCATAAAGCGTACACAGGAGACAAAGTCCAGAGACGGGTAAGGAATGAAGATGGGACTTGGGGAATGCGGAATGTTCCTGTTCCTACTCCTGTAAAGGCCTACAATCAGCACATGGGAGGAGTGGATTTGTCAGATGCCCTTATAAAATACTACAACATGGCACAGAAAACCCAAAAGTGGTACAAGAAAATTTTTTATCATTTCATTGACATTGCTGTTGTCAACAGTTTTTTGCTTCATAAGGAATTGGCACAGGCTCAAACTACAAAGGCACTTTCACAGAAAACGTTTAGAGAGGAGCTATGCAAGCAGCTGGTGGACATCAGGCTTGTGGAGCAGGAGGCCAGTGTGAGTACAGGTAAACTCTGTGTCCCTGTAGCCATTACAGAGGGCAAGGAACTCGACTCCTCCATGAAGACCTCCTTCGGGCGTAGACACTGTGCTTTGTGCAATGAAGGGAAACTCAGGAACAAAACGCCATGGAAATGCGAAGCCTGTGATGTGCCATTATGTGTCATTGTGGACAGAAACTGCTTCAAGAAATGGCACATGCGTTAGGAAAAAAAAACTTTATAGCAACTTAGGGATGTAAGTAGTTCATTTGTTCATTTTGTACAGTTCGTGGTGTTATTAGGTTTTTGTTCAGTTGTATTCATTGTCTGAAAAAGAAAATATTTGATATGAAGTAAACACTTTTTTTTGAAAAAAAAAAAAATCCCTTCGTTATTTTGCTTCTTGACATTTACATACTTTCAAGTGAGTAACAAAAATACAGAATCAAGTACTGAAAATTCAGAGCTTCAGAAAAGTCTCAGTAGCAACATTCTCCTGCACAAACAGACAGTTATGTGAGAGCAATGTGCCTGACAGTTGTGGCATATGGATTGAGAGGATTTGTCATGAATACTCATCATGGATACATTTCGGGCACCACAAAGCTCTCCAAAAAGGCCACCTTTTGAATGAAATATTGGACAAAAAAAAAGAGGATTACAAAATCTAATTCATGTGGCAATGGATAGCATGTGAGGTGCCAGAAGTTCACATCCCTTTTAGAGCTTAGTGTATCACTGGACATAAAGATTTACACAATGTTCATTTTTGGAGAGGTTTGGAGAGGTTTGTAAAAACTCCTGTAGAATTTGATCCCTTTGTTCAAACAGTTCCAAATTTTTACCCAGTATATTAGACATGTTGGTGAAGCACTGGAAAAAAATCAGGCTCTTTTCATATGCTACAAGTTGAAAAAATGACTATAGAACATAAAAAAATGAAAAGCGTTTGTTGTTTTTTTATGTATTTTTTCTGGATATCTCCTTCCAGTGTGGTACTGAGTAAGACTTTTATCACACCTGAGGTTTTAGTCCTGATGCCCAAAGGGTTACCTTGAATTCAAGCCCTGAACCATGCCTGTGCTGTCTATACTTTAGAAGATATTGTGATTTATTTAAGGGCACAGCCCCCCAGGCGGAAATTGCCTGTGAGGGGCTGGGGTTTTAACAAGTTAAATGCAGATTCAGTGCAGACTCTGACCAGTTTAACCAATGATCTTTTAAGAATGAGCTCTGTGAACGCACCCATTGGATAAATCGGTCAGAGTCTGCACAGAATCTGCTCTGAATGATCCCCGTGAACGCGCACAAAAATCTTCTATCAGCCGGACACACGCCGTTGCACAGCTGTGAAAACATTTTGTAAACTAGTCTCAAGTATGCTACCCCCGTTTGTAGTTATTTTTTTGACTTACTGAAATACCGGGCTGCATTAGGAAATGCATCACAGCGTCTTTCAATATGGAGAGTGCTGAATTAACGTCATTGTGTTTAAATGCATTAATCAACCTCCCACAAAACTATGTTATTAATGAGGAAATAAATGATTGACACAACATTATATGTTGTTGATGACATTAAGATCATAATCCCATCATGATGAGATAGATTATATATTTTATGTGAAAGCATATAGAAAACTGTATATTTTGTGATTTTCCCTGTATTTTAAACACAATATTAATAAAAAATACAGTCACAAAACACAAATTACAAAATACAATCACAACTCTAAGTCGCCCTGGGTAAGGGCGTCTGCTAAGAAAATAAATAATATGAGCTCCCCAGTGTCCCAGTGAGGAAATCCCCGGCCAGATCCTTAAAAGCACACCTCACCTGCGAGAGCTACCCAACTGGAAACTTTACATCGATTGCTTACAAATGTAGCAGCACTTGTAACTTGGCAGAAACGACAATAAGAAGAAGGGAGTTCCCATACGAGACCAGTATGTTTGTGTTACCATGTAGACATAACAATGCAAGTCTAATATTGACCAGACTGCACCCAGCTACCTCCACACCCTCATCTCTCCCTACACCCCCACTCGACCTCTCCGCTCCTCCTGCACTAGAAGACTGGCTCTACCTCCTCTATGCTCCCCTGCCTCCAGAGCCCGCTCCTTCTCCACCCTTGCTCCGCAGTGGTGGAATGACCTTCCTACAGAAGGACCACCTTCCAACACATCCTCACGGCCATACCACCTTGAGAATGCCCGATCTCGTCTGATCTCGGAAGCTAAGCAAGATCAGGCCTGGTTAGTACTTGGATGGGAGACCGCCTGGGAATACCAGGTGCTGTAAGCTTTTCTTTCTGCAGCTTGACAGGGGGCGCTATTTCCCTCGTTATTTATGGTACTAACCTGGAAGCTGTAAAGATAAACATTGTTTTCTTTTTTGTTTTTTATTGTCCCATCCCACACAGGAACAAATCTGATAGTTTAATATGTTGCACACACCATTCTTAATTCCTCAATTCGTGACGAAATGTGACCCAGAAAGTTAAAAACAGTACATAAAATAAAATAGAATAAAAAAGATGTATAGGGACACTGACATGCATACAGAGATATTATTATTATTATTATTATTATTATTATTATTATTATTATTATTATTATTATTATTATTATAATTATAATAATAATAATAATAATAATAATAATAATAATATAGTATTGAACATGCCCCCTGCTGGAAGCTTCTGGGAGAGCTGTCAATTTGTTGTCCTGTGCGTGAGAGTAGTGCTGCTTGAAAACTCCCGCCCCCTGCTGGATTGAAACCGGACATTTACATAATCTGTGCAGGGAGGTGCTGTTTCCCTGTATTTTACTTCATGGCTCACATTTCTTAAAGAGTAAGGGTTTCTGCATGGATCACGTGTGTTAGGTTTAATTTCGAGGTTTATGTTTTGTTTTATAGTTGTATTTAATGATCTTTTGGAATACTGAAGTTATTACAGTAATGATGCTGTGCACAACGGTAGGAGTAGCTGTGTGTGTGGTCCTGTTGGATGTGCCTAATCTTGTTCTGTCTAGGAAACAGAATTAAGGGGCAAACGAATAATACAGTAGTAAGCTACATCTGTAAATCATAACCAGTCTAATAAACAGATGTTTTCTGCTTATTATGCAAAGGCTGCCCTTCGAATCGGTGATATGATGGGGCAAGTTCAGCATGGAAGAGTGGTTCTTGGTCTCAGTTCAGCTCCTCCTACATGGCACAAGGCAGCCTCAGCTCAACAGAGGAAGCTGGTGGTAAACAAGGTGCAAAAACAGGAGGAGAGGATGAGGTGCGTAAAGGCCATTTCCCAGGCCAAGCAGGGAGAATGGATGAGATGGGAGAGTGTGGAACAATGCAAGATTGGCTGGCAAGACCTATGGACAATGGAACAGAGCAGGATCAGTTTCCTCATCAATGCAACATATGATGTTCTCCCATCACCACAGAACCTAAACCTCTAGGTAGAAGAGGATCCCTTATGTCCTTTGTGTTCATCACCTGCAACATTAAGGCACATTTTTACAGGATGTAAGGTGACTCTTAGCCAAGGACGGTTTACTGGCGCCATGACCAGGTGCTGCGATGTTTGGCCTTAGCATTGGAAGACGAGCGTAACATGACCAATAAGTTGTCACCTGTTCCATCAAAACATTACACACAAAAGACAACATTCCTCCGCCCAGGAGAGCATCCACCAAGAAAAGGTGTTAAAACCAAGCCTCTCCCAGGACAACTGGAAGCTGTTGGTCAACGGCTTATTTTTCCACCGACAGCTTAGTGCCTGCTCACTAGTGAGTACTAAACACTTTAGATTGTAAATCTTCTAATGCGCACATTTCATTGAAAATGCCTCACAGATTGTCAAAAATTGATAAAACCCCAAACTCAAGGGGGCGCTGCAAGAGAACCAAAATTTGCAGACCCTTATTAGATATATTTGGAATCTGACATCCAGATAAAAGAGAGGTTCTTTGCTGAGCTTTCTAGACCGTCCAGAACCCTCTCAGCAACCATACATAGATAGTGTATTGAAGCCTAACAAAGCAGTCCGTATTTTCCAATCTTTTTTGGGATAACATTTGTATTACAGTATTGATCTTTCTGATATCTGGCAAACGTATTCAGAGCATCACTCTGATGTCAGAACACTTTGAATGGTGTTTCTATGCCAAGGGGTTGCTGAATTAGGGTAAAGAAGGTAGAAAACGAGTAGTATTTCATAAGAGTTTTTTTTCCAGGTTCTATGGGAGGGTCCTACAGCCAAACCACTGAAGCTACAGGTCAGAGATTCGGTTTGCACAATCTACTATACACAAGGGTAGTCTGTACCAACTTCCAGCCTGTTAGACCTAAAGATGATAAATTAATAGCCCTTCAAAAATGCTAAAAAGGTGTGTGGTCATTATTCTCAATGGATTTCGGCATCTGGTGGATAGGGTTAGCAAATATGACCCTCTGTCCTGTTTATTACATCACAAATAAAAATATTTTAAGCGTGTAAACTGTTGTCCTGGAAACAATGCACGATAGCAGGACTAACTAATAATAATAAGAAACCTGGGGGCTTCAAATGGATGTTTGAAACATGCATGTCTCTGCTCATACAGGCAGTCCTCTCACTGCAAAATATTATTATTATTATTATTATTATTTATTTCTAGCAGACGCCCTTATCCAGGGTAACTTACAGTCGTAAACAAAAATACATTTCAAGAATCACAGTACAAGTATTAATATAATTAAGAGCAAGATAAAATACAATGACTTTGGTTCTAGCAAGTACAAGTGTGACAAAATACGATTCAAAAACGGAGCAGATAACAGTGTCAGTGATAGTTACATCAGGATATAACTAAATACAAAATACTACAGATTAAATAACACTTGTGACAGATTACAGTAATCTAAAGTACAGGATTAAATGCAGTAAAATAGGGAGCAGATAAGAGCAAGTAAATCGCATTTAAGGAAGAGTGGTAAGTGTCCAGAGGGAAAAAACAGAGGAGTTCTACAGGTGCTGTCTGAAGAGGTGAGTCTTGAGGATGCGTCAGAAGGTGGTCCTTCTGTAGGAAGGTCATTCCACCACTGCGGAGCGAGGGTGGAGAAGGAGTGGGCTCTGGAGGCAGGGGAGCATAGAGGAGGTAGAGCCAGTCTTCTAGTGCAGGAGGAGCGGAGAGGTCGAGTGGGGGTGTAGGGAGAGATGAGGGTCTGGAGGTAGCTGGGTGCAGTCTGGTCAAGGCATCTGTAGGCGAGTACAAGAGTGTTGAACTGGATGTGAGCGGTGATCTGGTCTGTGCATTTTTTTAGGCATTTGTTAATATATTATGCATTTTTCTGTCGTCTGGAAGGTGTCAGTCCCCAGGATGTCGTTGCTGTCACCTGGAAGAAAGGAAATGATGTTGTTGCTCAGGTGAAACAGCATTCTACTGTACTACCCCACCTAATACTCCTGCAGGAATTATGCACACTGCTTTCAACCTGACTCCAGCATGGAATGAACCTAATGTTTGAAGTCTCTGTGAACTCAGCAACAAATTGACAGTAATAACAAGCCAAAGAGTCCCATATCTCTGCTTAATTTCTACATATTTTACACTGGTTCACAGGTGACAAATACTAAGCAAATACAATAAGTTTGTATCACACATGAGCAGTTAAGTTCTCTAGCATGTTTGTTATTGCTCAGCATAGTAACACAATAGTGATAACGTGTCATTCATTCTCACACGTATTTGTTTTTTATTCTGTGTACATCATCATGTTACTTGATAACAATATGACTAACTGAAGAAACACAGCCCCTACCAGATGCGATAATAGAGGCTGCCCTTGAATAAACGCCGCTGTCAATAAATAAACGTTAGGGTATCTTTGTCTCCCCCTACAAAAACACACACACACACACACAGTAAAACAAATAAACGCGCAACACCCCCTCAATCCATCAATTACAAACTAATGTACACACACACAGTGAGCACGTTTTATTTAATGGTAGTATAGTTCTGAAGGAAAATCCCAGATAAACTGCTTCCAGAACAGCAGTGCTTCTGAAGATCCTATCGGTGGGTTTTAGTTCAATTGTAATTCCTGTACAAATAGAAACAACGTGCTTACTATCTATGAGGAGATTTAGTATCGATTTCTCTTGCAGAGAAATTACAAACAAGCAAGTCACAGTGAGAAAAAAAAATAAGCGAGTAGGATATATTGTAGTTTTTACAGAAATCAAACTGATATTTTGAGGTGATTTTTTTGGGCAAAAGAACATCTACGTCACACTCTTGGACTCAAGAGCCACACCAGCATTGTCCTGCCCCTTAACAACCAATACACACTCCTGATTCGCTGGTACAGTACTCCCCTGACCTTTCAACTCCCACCTAATAGGCTCTCGGTAACTGTCATAGCCACACATGCTGCTACATACAGGTAGGCTACCGTATTACAGAAAATAAGCAGCCGCGTGACTTCTAAAATGTCACGAGTCATGTAATAAAACATTGACAGCGTTTGAAAATCAGATTAATAAAGATCACCCTCGTATAGAGGCAGCACTCTTAAGCACAGCAGTCATTGGGATAAATTTAAATTAAACGCAGCAGCGCCAAATTGAAGTAATACGGTATTACAGGGTAGTAACAGAATTTACTAATGTGTTATAAACACTGAATAGATGATATAAGAAATCTGCAATGAATGAAAATATAAAACTGTATATTAGCTGTAAACAAATCAGGACAAATCATATTAAACACAAATGATTTACACTTCATTGTCTGGGTCATTTATTATTTTTATTTAAAAATTAATCTGTTTATTGAAAAAGGTTTTTCATTATTAGTACAAAAAAATGGAAACACCTGCCATAGCAGTGTCAATATAGTGTAGGGCCTCCATGGGCAGCCAGCACGGCACTGATTGGACTTGGCAGGTAGCGATTCTGCAAGGTGCTTTTAAATTGTGCTGGAGGGATACGGGACCATTCCTCAGTGATTACCAGCCTCTAATTCCTTCAGGTTGTGTTGTATTGGGGGTGGAAATCTGCAGTCAAATCAGAATGGGCCATACATAAAGAGAGGCACATCACTTTTGAGACTGTTCCGTGTGAAAAAGCCTCAGTAGTAATTTGTGCCTGCTTGAAAATGAAAGCAACTGCCAACCAAGCACCTGTTAACTGTCCTCTATCAAAGTGTGTCAGATCTGTGGTCCTGTGGTCCCATCGTGGTTATAGAGCTTTTAACCTCATCTCATCCCACTGATAGGAGACAGAATCTGTAACACAGAGCATCACACAGCACTGCCTGTTGCATAGTCTCATCAGTAAGTGCTTGCAGATATACAGACACTCCCCAGCTCTACACTATATCACTGCACTAAAGGGCTTTCTCTTAGAGACTATGAATAAGGTAGCGGATGTCAGAGTACATGTTATTGTGACACAGCAGGACCAGTACACTCTCTGGTTATTTCTTTTTCTTTTCCAGTCTTCTTTATTTTCACTCTGAGTTTTTATCCTGCCCAGAACGTTACTTTGTTTCCTCTGCCAACTGGCTTCCTTCCTGTGTCACAGGTAATAGAGTCCCACTTGAATGGGGAGAGGAAACCAAGTACCACCAAGTCTGGAAAACAGAAATAATGTTCCGATCACTAGAGATCTCTTCATAAATACAGTGCCTTGAAAAAGTCTTCACACCCTTGAACATTTTTCACATTCTGCTGCCTAGAAAACACATTAAAGTAGGAGTTTGTTTCACTGATCTACACAACATCGTCTACACTTTCATCGTGAAAGAACAATTATAGAAATATTCAAAAAGTAATAAAAAAAAGTCTTGATTGCATAAATCTTCACACCCTTTGTCATAGCAAACCCAAATTAGCTCAGGTACAACAAATTGCCTTAACAAGGCACATAATAAGTTAAATAGAGCCCACCTGTAATCACAGTAGTTCAACTGATTCGAATACTCCTGGATGAAGAATCAAGCTGTTTCTATTGTATGAAGTGAATCTGAAGCAAATGGCAAAACATGCCAAACAAGGAGCTGCCAAAAGAACTCCGGGATAAAGTTATTGAAAGGTACAGACTGGGAGAAGCTATAAGAAACTTTCAATGTCCTTGAATATCCCTTGGGGCACTGACAGGTCACTGTCATTTAAAGTGGAAACAGTTTGTCACCACCAAGACGCTGCCTCGATCAAGCCGTCCCTCCAAAGTCAGTAGCTGTGGCTTAAGGAAACTGCTGAGGGAGGTCACTGTGAGGCCTAAGATTACTTTAAAAGAACTACAGAGGTCTCTGGCTGAGATTGGGGAAAATGTTGAATGTTCAACAATTTCAAGAGTACTCCACAAACATGGCCTGTATGGGAGGGTGGCAAGAAGGAAGCCACTGCTGAAAAAAACCATATGATGTGCCCCATAGCTTTTGCAAAGAAACACTTAGGGGACACTGCATTCATGTGGGAGAAGGTTTTGTGGTCTGATGAGACCAAAGTGGAACTTTTTGGTCTCTATGCTAAGCGATATGTGTGGCATAAACCAAACACGTCACATCACCCTGCTAACACCATCCCTACAGTAAAGCATGGTGGTGGCAGCATTATGTTTTGGGGATGCTTTGCAGCAGCGGGGACAGGGAGTCTTGTGAAGATCGAGGGAAAGATGGATGGTGCAAAGTACAGGCAGATCCTGGAGGAAAACCTGTTCCAGTCTGCCAGAGACCTGGGACTGGGGAGAAGATTCACCTTTCAGCAGGACAATGATCCTAAGCACAAAGCAAAAGCAACAATGGAGTGGCTCAGCAAGAAGAAAGTGAATCAAAGCCCAGACCTGAATCCTATAGAAAATCTGTGGCAAGACTTGAAGACTGCAGTCCACAGACGATCCCCAGCCAACTTGAAAGAGCTTGAGCTATTCTGCCAAGAAGAATGGGCAAAAACTGCACCATCCCGCTGTGCTAAGTTGGTAGACACTTATCCAAAATGACTCATGGCTGTTATTGCTGCAAAAGGGCCTTGCACCAAGTATTGACTCAAGGGGTGTGAAGACTTATGCAATCAAGACTTTTTTAAATTAGTTTTTGAATATTTCTATAATTGTTCTTTCACGTTGAAAGTGTAGATGATGTTGTGTAGATCAGTGAAACAAACTCCTACTTTAATGCATTTTCAATTGTATTTTTTAGGCAGCAGAATGTGAAGAATGTTCAAGGGTGTGAAGACTTTTTCAAGGCACTGTATATTATTAAGATTCTGTGCATAAACAGTGTGTAACCCCAGCATGTGATTTGACAGCATTGTTTTCAGAAGATGCAGATGAGTTGCTGACAAACACTCTCCAGGTGTCCAAAGTATTAATTTTATCACTTGGATTATATGAATCATTTTATTGTGCAATGTAAACTTTCCATTTGGCACAGCAGGTCCAGTACATGCTGGTACTATTTCCCCTTGTTATTGTACCACAGAGCTGTGCTTTGTTTCATCTCTCCTTCACTTTGTTTCTTCCTGTACCAGGACCCCTCTGGAGTCTTGCACTGGGGTCTGGGGTCCTATTACCTGTAACACAGCAGTGAAGTGAGTGGGGAGAGCAAACCAAGTACTGCCAAGTCTGGAAACACAAAAGAGAAGAGAAGGTTGTTCTGTAATGAGAGGATTGGAATGTCTCGGTTCAGACACGTTTAAAGGGATCCGGGTTGCAGAACAGATCAGTGAGAAACACTTCAATGAAAGCAGACGGTGGAAACATTTGGAACGATAGCATTTATTTTGCTTGGTTTGCTTCGCGAGGATAAGTGCAAAGTCCTGTTTCCTCAGCTGCTGCACCTTCACCTCGTACAAACAGGCACTGTACCTTGGGCACTCCAGTTCAAACAAGGAGAGTAAATCAGCTTAGTTGACTTTACCAGGACAGCCCTGCAAAATAAGCAATATACAATATAAAACAGATAAGGGTGCAGAAACATTAACCAGCAATCACAATAAATAAGGGTGCTTTCCATACACGCACAGACGTGTAGAAACTTCACCCTGTCTGCTTGTCTGTATTGCTGTCTGTATCAATCTACGCTCCCCTCCAGTAATGGGGCAGATTGATAAATGCACAATAACTGGGTCTTTTGCTGTGGAACTCAAATGCAGAACTCAAATGTCGTGTCGTGTTTAAAACAATAAGATCCCAACAAGGCTTCTGAAGTTATTTCAACTCATTACTGGATAAGGAACAGATTTACACACAGCTCAACTCATTACTGGATAAGGAACAGATTTACACACAGCTCAACTCATTACTGGATAAGGAACAGATTTACACACAGCTCAACTCATTACTGGATAAGGAACAGATTTACACACAGCTCAACTCATTACTGGATAAGGAACAGATTTACACACAGCTCAGCTCATTACTGGATAAGGAACAGATTTACACACAGCTCAACTCATTACTGGATAAGGAACAGATTTACACACAGCTCAGCTCATTACTGGATAAGGAACAGATTTACACACAGCTCAGCTCATTACATCCTTCCTATATTCCTGTACAGAACTAGACATTCTAACACAGCAGTCAAACACATTGTTAATACTGTGATAAATCAGGAGAAATGGACAGTCTAAACATGGAAACAAGCTTGTTCTTGATATTCCACTTGTTCTCCTTGTTGAAGAAGAAAACTCCCCTCCCCTCCAAAAACAATTGAGAACTGAAGTGGAGGCATTTCTGTCAATTTTATCCACTCAGATCCCTCGCTTTCTAAATATATTGGTGCGTCTGAAAAGATTATAGCACCATCTTCAAATACAAGCTACAGATTGTCAGATTGTCAAAGAATCTTACTTTCACAATGACAATAAATACATTAATTAAATTTAAAATGAATAAATAAGGTTGTATTTAAGGTTTTAATAAAATAAATATGATTTTCAGTTCGCACGTTAATCAAAACAATGTAATGGTTTTAAATTTGATCAGCAATAACTGCATGTGAATATTTTTTATTAAAGAAATACAATGTAAAATAGGTTGATTAAAGTATTGTTAATATCATCTATATATTCTTAATATTACATTTCTGATTTTTAATATCCTAGTATGTGTGTGCTGAATGATTCAATGTGATATTTGCTTAGATCTTTATTTGAAATGCTTCCTAACTATTTCAGCAAGAATTGCCTCTGAAAACTCTTATCCAGGCTGATTGTGTGGAAACGAGGTGGGGAAGCATATTGGCGGTGCACTGGGCACTGAAGTCCACAGGGTAAGCATTGTGCACTGCAGCCTGTGCAACAGTGATACGCTTCCCCACAATCAGCCTTCAGGAGACTTTTCAGAAGCAGTGTTTTGCTGGAATAGTTAGTAAGCATGGAGAATAAAATCTAATCAGAAACAGCCATAGAAAATCCTCATCAGGTAAGACATGTAAAGAACATGATGACGTTTAAACCTTTAACCTCAGTGTGGTGCCCATGAGTGTTCATTAATATCTATCTATCAGGAGAGTTTTCAAAATGACCAATTGTATCTGTTCATGAAAACACAGCAGCATGGCTGATTGAAATGAAATCTCTTTGAAATGTTTGATGAAGGGGGTCAGGAGGTGGGGTCCTATTACCTGTAACACAGGAAGGAAGGAAGTGAACGGGGAGAGGAAACCAGTGTGGGGGCTGCAGGATCAATGGGCTTCACCTGAGTCAAAGAGAGTGGAAATAAAGAAGTGTGGAAAACAAAACGTGCAACAGCAAAACAAGAAGGGACTTGAGAGAAGTATGTTCTGCTGATGAGAGGGAAGACATTGTCTGAAATGAATAAAACAAATAGTGCATAGTTTTGAAAAGTAGGTCCCTTGATTGTAAGCTTTGTCTGAGTGTCTGTTCTGTATAAAATGGTTTTAACTCATGAAACCAGCATTGTAATAAATGAGTATGTCAGTAACATACACACCCTGTCTGATAACACTAGAACATGTCTAGTTCTCATAATATACAGCCTCCCCTGGACTGGAGGGACCACCCTTTACGTTCTCTTAGGGGGGGGAGCAGTTCAGACTCTGTGCCTCAAGCTTGCCCTGAACTGGAGGGAAGAAAGCAGTTGGTGCTTAGAGACAAGTTTGTGGTTGAGGACTAATGGACTTTGAGATGTGGATTAATGCCCAAGAAGATCGAACTCCGCCAAACTCACTTCCCTTGTGAACTTCTGAGGATTCAGACCCACATAGAAGTGAAGGTCTAGTGCTGACAGATACATACTGTAGTTATAGAAGGGTTACTTTGACAATGCCATTCTCAAACTCCAGTCCCACTCACAACTCTCTCCTCTCCGCCCCTCTCACACTGATTCAGCAGTCTCTGCTCAGCCTACTTGTCTAAACCTGGCCTCAGTCCAAAATCCCTCCTCTTAGAGCTTTACACAATCCCAGGAAATCAGCACAGTGAAGTTTCATTTCTTGTGAAATCATCAGTCGGTCTCTCTGCAGCAAGAATGGCTTCAAAAGTATGGTCAGAAGATCGATTCAGCTGTCCAGTGTGTCTGGAGATATTGAAGGACCCAGTCGCTATTCCATGTGGACACAGTTACTGTATGGGGTGTATTAAGAACTGCTGGAATCAGACTGATCTTACAGGTGTCTACAGCTGCCCCCAGTGCAGAAAGACCTTTACCCCGATGCCTGATCTGTGCAGAAACACCATGCTGGCTGAAGTTGTGGAGGAATTAAAGAAGACAGGACTCAATCCTCCTCCTGCTCAAAGTTATGCTGGACCTGGAGATGTGCCATGTGATGTCTGCACTGGGAGAAAGTTCAAAGCTGTGAAATCCTGTTTGACGTGCCTGGCATCTTACTGTGAAACACACGTCAGGCCACACAGTGAGGTTTCTCCATTAAAGAGGCACAAGCTGGTCAATGCAATTGGAAATCTGGAGCAGAAGCTTTGTGCTGAACACCAACGATTATGTGAAGTCTTCTGTAGAACTGATCAGACGTGTATTTGCTTGTTGTGTTCACAAAATGAACACAAGAGCCATGATACAGTCTCAGCTGAGGCAGAAAGGACTGGCAAACAGGTAAGGGTTTGAACAACTTCCTTGTAGCTATCCTAGAAAATAAAAGCTGATCAAACAAGAAAGGAGGTCCCGCTCCAGGAACAGTCTCCCTGACACCTCCTCTCTAGACTTGGGTGGGATTAAAATCCCCTAAACTTGTTCCCTATTCCTTCCAGTGCTAGCGATCCTGGTTAACTCACACTGTGATCCCAGATCCATTTTTCCTCTTGTGTTTTTATCACCCTGGTTAACACACGCAGTGGTGAGGATCCTACAGCAACACTCTCCTTCCCAGACAGCCTGTATCCCTGCTTGTAGAACCAAGAAACTGGCTTTTCAGACCCTTTTTAAAGGCATGTGGCCAGGGCTAATTGATAATCAATTAATCGATTAACACCTAGCTGCATTTCACAACTAGATTTGAATATGCCCTGCCATATCTAGCACAAACTTGATAAGCAGAAACATTGCTTACAATCAAACAAAAACACACTATTAACACATGCAGGACCTCCGCCCTGCCACACAGGGTTAGAAGGAGTTGTTCAGCTGTTTTGTGGTGCATTGGAATTTGTAGTGTAAAATTAGCATAATTTATATTCCTAGTGTTTTTATATGTATCTTGCAAATTAATAAGATCATATATCAGTTTTGTTGTTTAAGATATTCTAGTTTAATTAGTTAAACTGTTTGAACCCCATGCCTTTAAAAGTGACACATACACATGTATCTGCACTGGCAGAGCTGCTGTGCCCGTGCCTTTAAAAGTGACACATACGCATCTATCTGCACTGGCAGAGCTGCTGTGCCCGTGCCTTTAAGAGTGACACATACACATCTATCTGCACTGGCAGAGCTGCTGTGCCCATGCCTTTAAAAGTGACACATACACATCTATCTGCACTGCCAGAGCTGCTGTGCCCGTGCCTTTAAAAGTGACACATACCAATCTATTTGCACTGGCAGAGCTGCTGTGCCCGTGCCTTTAAAAGTGACACATACACATCTATCTGCACTGGCAGAGCTGCTGTGCCCGTGCCTTTAAAAGTGACACATACGCATCTATCTGCACTGGCAGAGCTGCTGTGCCTGTGCCTTTAAAAGTGACACATACACATCTATCTGCACTGGCAGAGCTGCTGTGGCGGTGCCTTTAAAAGTGACACATACCAATCTATCTGCACTGGCAGAGCTGCTGTGCCCGTGCCTTTAAAAGTGACACATACCAATCTATCTGCACTGGCAGAGCTGCTGTGCCCGTGCCAGCCGTTCTTGCCAGTCTGTCCACAGTGAGAGGTGTGTTTTTGGGAGGCTTGCTTGTACACTTAAAATGTTTTATCTTTCAATTTATAACCACCATCTAGCTGAAAAGAATTGTTTTAGAATTGTAGTTAAAAACGAAATGTAATAATCTATTTTGGGATTTTGATTGTTGAAATCTACAATTTCTTTTGCTCACCCTACTAGTCCCCTCTTTCCTTTGCTCTCTTCCACAGTGAAGTCCTTCTGGTCACGGGCTCATTCTTCCGGGGATTTTGTGTATTTAGGCATTTTTTACATTTCTTCACAATTTTCAATTCTGTGTTAAATTCCACGACTGTGTGAATCCTCCCTATTGAACTGTAATATAGCTTTAAATCCCACGAGCAAGAACAACCCTCCGTTTCTAATTGTAATCTCGTTTTAAATCTCACCAGCGTGTGCAATCCTCCAATAGAAATGCAGGAATGTGCTGCCACTCAGTTTAAAGTATTCAGAATGAATCAATGATAGATACAAGTCAGGAAGGAGGGATATTGCCCGACTGCGCTGGGAAAGGGATTTTTTTTCTGGTTTTAGGTTATTTTATTGTATTTTTTCACATGGAAAGGGGTGAAGTCAACGTGAATTGATTAACCATGTCCAATGTTTTTCCAGTGTTTATTGGGTATACACTGATTTCATTGTTTTGTATCAGTGCTGTTTTATCTGTGTTTATCGATTAAAACCGGAAATCAGAAGCCCTAAATATCCATTAAAGAGAAAGCTGCTTCAGTTTCCTAGGTGCTTCACAAAACAAACATGTAACACATGCTAGATCAGCCATCATTCACTGTTACTAGAATGAAACAGTACCATCTAGTGGACAGCTACTGTGTATCAAGCATCCTGCACTAGATGGTGTTGTATCTTACTATACACACATGTTGTCTGATCTAGCCTGTGCTACAAATGTCTGTGGCTTGCAACTAGAACTGAAGTCAAAATATATTTGACTCAGAATTATTGCACACATTGTAAAGAGGTAAGGGGATAAGAAAATAGAAAATATATTTGAAATAAAATGATTCTGTCAGTTTCATTAGCATACTTAAACAGGGCTGTGTTGGGTGTGACAGGGTATCACTCAATGCCCCATCAGAAATGTCACTGTGTCACTGTGTTTCTACACAGAAGCAGCTGGGAGAGACACAGACAGAAATACAACAGAGAATCCAGGAGAGACTGAAAGACGTGGATGAGCTGAAACAGGCTGTGAAGTCACTGAAAGTGGGTATTAACAAGAGGGGGTTATTATTATTATTATTATTATTATTATTATTATTATTATTATTATTATTATTATTATTATTATTATTAACAGATGGACTGGAACACATCTGCAGAAGTTTACTGTCTATGCCTGTTGTGTTTTTGATATCAATTCTAACCATGTCTCCTCTACTGTGTTCTTTCACTCAGAGATCTGCATGCATAGAAATAAAGGAAAGTGAGAAGATCTTTACTGAGCTGATCCGATCCATTGAGAAGATCCACACTGAGGTTACTGAGCTGATTGGAGCTAACGAGAAGGCTGCAGTGAATCAGGCTGAAGGATGCATGAAGAAACTGGAGCAGGAGATTGCTGAGCTAATAAACAGAAACTCTGAGCTGAAACAGCTTTCAGAGACAGAGGATCACATCCATTTTCTACAGGTAACATCACTGCTTGTTAGAAAATCTCAAGTCCATAACTGGGACGGTTTCAGACAGACCTCTCCAATTGAATGAATCCTTGCTTTTCCCCAGGAATGTTTTGGACCCCATTCTGTTTGGCTGAAAACTCCTTTTCTCCACTTTCCTGTTGTAGAATTTCCAGTCTCTCTGTGCCCCTCCTGAAGCTGGAGACTTACCCAGCATTACTGTCAATACAGACATCTCTTTTGGGGCTGTGAGGAAAGCTGTATCTGAACTTAAAGACCATATTGAGGACTTCTGCAAGGGGGAATTAGTCAAAATAACCAAAACAGGTTGGTGTGAAATAGATTCCTTTGGTAGAGATTTCTCAAATAGACCATGGCTTGAGGAGGGGCAGGACTTGCAAGACATTAATAAAGACATCTTGCAGATTGTTGGCTATGTGAATATTGCAGCAGGGAGGAGGAAGCATGGAGGAGACAGGAGGGAGGACTGTGGAGGAGGGAGCAGAGAGGAGGAAGCAGGAAAGAGAGAGCAGGGAGGAGTGAGCAGGGACCATGAAGGAGAGCATGGAAGAGGGAGGAGGGAGCAAGGATTAGGGAGCAGGGAGGTGGGAGCATGGAGGAGGAGGGAGCAGAGAGGAGGAAGGATACACGAGGGAGCATAGAGAGAGAAGGGAACAGGGAGGAGGGAGGAGGGAGCAGGGAACAGGGACTGATGATGCAGGGAGGAGGGAGTGATTTGAGGATGGGCCAGACCATGAGTGTTGTATGTAATCATGAACATCTTGAAGTACAGATTTTTACATCCAGAAATGCCGTGAATAAGCCTTGTTTCTTTTCAGATTGCTGTTTGGAGTCTTGTGTGTGTTGTGTATTAATCCACATGTTTCAATTCTGTTTCTCTCTCTTTTTTCTGCCCAGTGAATGAAGTTGCAGTTTACAGTCTGCAGGCTCCAGAGCCAAGGAACAAAGCTGAGTTTTTCAAATGTAAGTCTGTTTTCACTGAAACATTTGATTGAAAGATGTGTCACTCCATTGAGAGAAGAGCTAACACTACAGAACACGGAGGGGTGGAGCTTGAGGGCAGCAATTATTATTATTTATTAGTAATTGTGAAGCTATTAATCTACACTCCTCTCCAACAAGTATTGGCTCAGATGAATACATACAGAATGACTGGGGGAGGGGCATTTGTTGCCTGTTTTTCCACTCAGACCTTTCGCTCCCTATCTTGGTATCCCTGAATAGATAATCATCCCATCTTTTAATACATGTATAATGCATGTGAAACCAGTTGTGGGGTAAAATGAACAGCTATCCCTCCCAGTCATCCTGTGCTGGTAGTAAATGTATATTGCAGTATCACTACACTTGTGGGATGGATTGCTCATTAAAATATTAGACAGATATTTGAAGAGTGGATGATATTCTATTGAAGATATTTAGTAAGCAAGGGGACTGAGTGGGGAAAATGGCAACACATACCCTGTAGGAACATTAAGTGAACTGTAATTGTAGATTTTTCTTCTGTTCACTCACTTTGCATTTAGTTAATTGATAAATATAATCTATCAACATGTCTGTTTTTGAAAGCATTCTTACTTTACAGCTTTTTCACACCTGCCTAAAACTTTTGCACAGTACTGTATATATATATATATATATATATATATATATATATATATATATATATATATATATATATATATGTTGTAAAATGAATGTGAATTGATTAAAAGGGAATGGGAATGTGAATTGGGAATTTTAAAAAGGAACTGACCCCCACCCTGGTTGTGAACATGTGACCACAATGTTGAGCAAAACAAACTGAAATATCAACCAATATGTTAGATTGTTTTTGTAAACTTTATTTTATTTGATGTATTTGTTTGTTTGTTTAAAAGAAATGAGTGAGAAAGAAACCTTGTTTTTTTGTTTTGTTTTATCTCAGCAAAGGAAAAGTGTGAAGAGGAAATGAATAAACAGCCAGAGCCTCGACGAAGAAACAGTAATGAGGAAGACCGTCCTGACAGTGAGTGAAGAGTAGAATGCAGAGTAAAGAGTCGTGGAGGATCACAGAGTACAGAACAGGGGTGCTATTCCATGAATGAGGATACAGATGACATGTTTATGGATATCCTCATCAGTGAAATAGCCACAGCACTGTGTGAAAGTTCATGCAGTATTCTGTTTATATAACTAGCATATCCAGCATCCTATATGGAAAAGAAAGCATGTTTCAACCTGTACTGTGTTTAACAGCTGAATCCAGAACATGTCCCCAGATTGCCAAGTAAAGTTATTTGATGCTGAACTCTGTACATTGTTGTGAAGAATTCAAACATCCAGTAACCTTTTCTTATTAATATTCATTTTCATTATAGGTGTAACTAATGTTTTGATATGATACGCATCACGATATGCAGGTCAGGATACGATATGAATCACAATACATGCAATGGTCCTGATGGGCTACTTGTATGAAGCACAATAGGATCAAATGATCATTTAACAAGTGACTGTTTTATTAGATGACAAATGAAATGAGGCGGGGAGAGTATGTATCCATACCAACTATAAAACATACTCTTCATTCAAGAACCGCTCTGTGAACTACAGTGAGCTGAGCTGTGCTTTGGTCTTGAATCACGATGCACACGATACAGACCTCAATGATGATACGATATCTCATGTAAAGAAAGTGTCCTGATTCATCGATACATGATGTTCTATTTTTCTCTCTTGTTTATACCAGGAATGTACATTGGTTAAAATCACAATTTACAGCCACAATAGGTATGCGGTTGTTGTTTTAAAACAAAAGCCTAATTTTAATGTCCACATAGGCTCAAGCAAGGCTGTATTGTTTATGGGATGGGACTTGCAGCATCACATCCACATATATGAAGCTTGTCCTTTCATATTCAGTTCCACACACTTACAGCTCATAATCTGTTTGAGATACAGAACCAGGTTCATATTTAAATATTTTGAAATCTCCTTAGGCCAGATCTTAACAGTACCCTATCTGTGACCTCATGAGGCTGCCATATATGGTCCATGTGACTTTGTGGTTTCCAGATGACACGTAACAAATGATCTTCATATTCAGATCACAGCTGTATTCTGTGATCCTCTAGTTCAAGTTTGATCATGGGTATCACACAAGAAACATGAACCCTTTGTGCCTGTCATGTAACAAAGCTGCCACTGTCGCAGGGTGAAAGACTCAAACCTGAGAAACAATCTGAGGTGCTGACTTCATATTTGCATTTGCATAACACTGCCTGCTCAATGTTTCAGTGCCCTTGACAGTCTAGCAGGTCTTATAGGTAACCCTTACATCAGCCATTTCTGAAGAATGCAAGTTTTTGATCAATTTAGCAGCTTCATGTGTTCATTTAAATCAGGAGTGGTCAGCTCTGGTCTAGGAAAGCTGCAGGCTTTTCCGGTTTTCATTCAAATTATCTCTAAATTACTTAAATGAACAATGACCTGCTTAACTAGTCAAAATGAAATTGATTATTTAAGGGTTACCTATAAAACAAGGGATGGCCACCACGGTCTAGCTGAAACAGCGCCCCCCACTGTTAAGGGACCTCGCGATTCATGGCAGAGACTTCCTTCCTTGCTTCCAGGATTCAGTGACTTTACCTCGCTTCCATGGGCAGCCAACTCGAGTCAACTCGAGTGCGCTTGAATTGGCCTGAATTGTCCCAGAACTCGAGTTGGTGATAAAGGAGACGTTTCCATGGTTTTCTGAGTTATTACGTGAGGTGGGCAGGAAATACTACTGACTTTCCCCAGAAATACTTCAAGTTAAACGTCAAGGCGTGAATTCAATGCAGACGGAATTATAGTCAAACTCTCAACAATTTAAATGATAAATCCATCTCGATATTCTTTGACATTGCTCTATATCATGACATAATCATTAATGTATTCAACTCTTTTTATTCAGTAAAAATGGCTCTCTCATCTTACATGTTTTTGGCGTTCACAAACCCGGGTTTATAATTATGTTCCCGCCCCCTATAACATTTTTCATTGACATTTAGTGATGTCATTTCCTTTCAGCCTGAAATCAGACTGAATTGGGAGCCAACTCGCATAATTTAAAAACATGGAAATGGAGGTGGGTGGGGTGCAACTCAAGCACTTTCCCGAGTTCTGTGGTTCATGGAAACGTGGTATTTGTAACTCAACACCATGATTGAGAAGTGGAGTCCTACAGGGTTCATGCCTGCGCCCGACAGCCAGCACAGATCTCCCCTGTCACAGCAAGTCATAATAGTTACTTGTGCAGAAGGGAGGCTTGCCCATGACAATGGCTTACAAAAAAACATAACCCCACCTCTACCTCAGTTATGTAGCCCCGCCTGCCTTCTAAACAAGATAAACAGGAAAAATCACTTCACCCATGCCCTCTATACAGGACTCACGAGAGCACAGAGGGCACATTAGGCCCCCCTCCAATACTGGCCCTGCACTGAGTTGGTATAATCACCCTTAACAAACTATTACACATCAACAGGGAAGTTGATTTCTTTTCTTTCTTTGAAAAATGTTGGAATTCTCAGTTTGTTTTCCTTCATACATATTTCAGGTACCGAATCACTGTTCGCGCAGCACTGTGAAAATGTGCTTTTCAGGGAGATAGTGGCTTTCAGCAGTCAGTGCGGTTCTATTTAAATTACTGACCGGTTCTTTATTTCTTCTCCTTACAGCTGTGCAGATGCCCGACCCCATTGCCCGCTCTTCATGTAAGTACATTGTTTTTATTCTTTACATTTTTCTCTTTTGTTTATACCAGGGATGCACATTGGTTAAAATCACAATTTACAGTCACAATCGGTATGCGGTAGTTGTTTTAAAACAAAAGACATGTTTTAACCCTTTGTGGTCCTATGTCGGACCAGGTCTGACATTACAATTTTCCCTTTCCTGTCCGACATCATCAAAAAGACGTAAAAAACAGGTCTCTAGTAGTTTTTTCTCCGGATAAAGCCGAGAAAACCATTCAATGGACGAGTGAGACCGATAGGAGCCGAGAAAATAAAAAAAATAAAAGAATGGTCGGATCTGAGCAATACACATCGCCCCGGCACCACAGAGCTAACACGGACACAAACAAACAAGATAGCTGCTTCTGCATCAGCGCTCAGAGAACATCACAGACATCTGCAGAGCTTTTTGAGATGTTTTAGTAATAAAATAACGACTCAGATCGAATGATTGAGGAGTTTGGTGATAAAACGAGCGATTAGGAGACGATTTATCAGTATGCACGACTATGAAGAGGTATGTGAAAAATACAGCGGACAAGTGGTGGGGCGGGGCTGGAGATGCAGTACTGCGAGTCCTGTTAATATGCAGAGCCTTTAAACCTGTTGTACTGTGAAAAAAACTTTTTAACAGCGTGTCTAAAATAAATTGGACCTGATGCGCCTGAGACGCGCTGAATAAATGGACTGCAAAGGGTTAATGTCCACGTAGACTCAAGCAAGCCTGTATTGTTTATGGGATGGGACTTGCAGCATCACATCCACATATCTGAAGCTTGTTCTTTCATATTCAATTCAACAGACTTACAGCTCATAATCTGTTTGAGATACAGAACCATCTCATCGCACAAGAACCATTCGTAGCGCACAAGTTACATGAACCCTTTGCGTCTGTCATGTAATAAAGCTGCCACCATCACAGGGTAGTTCTGAGAGGTCCATGCGGGTACATGTGAAGCCATTTTGAGGCAGGGAATGCAATTTAAAACAAAAACAAAAATTAAAACAATACACACACCTCACGTAAACAGTTGAAGCAACACATGGGAACATGTAACACAATAAAATACAAAGGACCTTATGTACCCTTTAATTAAACAAAAAGTGAATTAAAATAACAAACAAATAAATGCAAAATCTAAAACTTGGATTTACAAAAAAACATAAACCCCCTACCTTAGTTCTGCAGCCCCGCCTGCCTAACCATGACATACAGTGAAATCAATTCACCCGCACCCTCTATAGAGGACTCACAGGAACACAGAGGGCACATTAGGCCCCTCTGCAATAATGGGTCTCACTGCAGCACTGGCCCTGCACTGAGCTGGTGCAATCACCCTTAACAAACTATTACACACAAAAGGGAAGTCATTTTCAGCAGTCAGTACAGTTCTATTTAAATTACTAACCGTTCATTTATTTATTTTCTCTTACAGGGTGGACACGATGGATCCCCTCCTTTCGAAGTAAGAACATCACTCTTTTCTTTACTTTTTTTCTCTTTTGTTTATACCAGGGGTGTTCATTGGTTAAAATCACAATTTACTACCACAGTAGGTATGCGGTCATTGTTTTAAAATAAAAGTCATGTTTTAATGTCCACGTAGGCTCAAGCAAGGCTGTATTGTTTTTGGGATGGGACCATATTCATATTTTAAATATTCTGGAATCTCCTTAGCCAGATCTTAACAGTACCCTATCTGTGACCTCATATGTCTGCCATATATGGTCCATGTGACTTTGTGGTTTCCAGATGACACGTAACAAATGATCTTCATATTCAGTACGCAGCTGTATTCTGTGATCCTCTAGTTCAAGTTTGATCACGGGTATCACACAAGAAACATGAACCCTTTGCAGCTGTCATGTGACAAAGCTGCCTCCATCACAGGGTCAAAGACTCAAACCTGAGAGACCATCTGAGGTACTGACTTCATATCTGCATTTGCATAACACTGCCTGCTCAATGTTTCAGTGCCCTTGACAGTCTAGCTCAGGGGTGGAGAGCCACAGTCCAGCAGGTTTTATAGGTAACCCTTAAATCAGCCATTTCCGAAGAATGCAAGTTTTGACCAATTTAGCAGCTTCATGTGTTCAATTAAATCAGGAGTGGTCAGCTCTGGTCTAGGAGAGCTGCAGGGTGTTCAGGTTTTCATTCAAATTATCTCTAAATTACTTAAATGAAGAAATGAGCTGCTTAACTAGTTAAAATTAAATTGTTCCAAGTCTACAGAAATTGATGGCTTAAAACCTATAAAACCTGCTGGATTGTGGCTCTCTAGAGAAGAGGGCTTGCCACCCCGGTTTAGCTGAAACAGTTCCCCCTACTTGTCAGGGGTTTTTATGATTCCAGGCAGAGACTTCCTTCCTTGCCTCCAGGATTCAGTAACTTAGTACCTCCGAGTTAAAAGATGCGATTGCTTGAGAGTGTGAAAGGAGCTTTATCTTCAGTCCTGGGTTACAGTGGTGAGGGGACATTCAAACTGGGCAATTCAGATCAGGGAAAAAAAACAGAAGTGATGTCATTTAATAGGTCTTCAATCAACACCAGTTTTAATATGCAGGTTATCTCTCTCCAGGTAGGCCGAGTAGAGTACAAATTATTCACAGCTCACATGACATTAAATACATCCCACTAAGGCTTTTCTCCTCCCTTGCCCCTGACACCGAACCAGTGGTAAAGAGACAACGTCTTGTGGTTAGGCCTCTTTTGTTGTTACAGTGTACCAGTGTCATGGTAAAATATTCACGTAGGGCCGCTCTTCAGCCGTTGAAATTCGAACTCTTCCAGTTTGAATTGGCAGCTCGCGCTGCTCAGGGTTAGTGCAGCTGTGTTGTTTATACATTTTTGTCGGGCAATGCCAAGGATTTGTTAACGGTAAAAGCAGTAGCGGAGCCAGACGAGGGGGGTGGGGTGGGGGGCAGGGGGTGCGGTCGCACCCCTGGCCCCCTGAAAATTAAGGTTGGTGGGCCCCTCTCAACTGCCCGAACACACACTTAGAAAAATACACCTCCACACACACGCTTGAATAGGCTACTGTTGCCGTCATATGATTAACTCTATAGCTGGCACGGGACGATCTAATCGGCCCAGGTGTTGCTTTTAGAATGAGCAGTCTGATTGAATCGGCCCAAATGCGCACACTGTCTTTACCGCTGTTATTCTCCTTTTAAAAATCATGGATTGCTTTCAAAACTACACTACGCAGAAGACCAGCTATGACACTTGTATGATACGTTTTTTGTATGTTTTTATTTGGCCATTGGATAAGGAGAAATCAGGCGGTTTTGCGGGTGTTCAGTTGGCGTTGCGCTGCTGCTCTGTCTCTTCTGCGGTGCTCATGCTTGTGTGTGCTGTGAGAGGAGTGATTTGAAAAAAGGAACTAGCTGTTCTTTGAGTTCAATTGTGTGGAATAATTTTGGAGTTGTATATACAGAAAAGTGTACCAAAAGTCCAAATTACCTGAGAAAACCTACAGTCAACCTCGTGATTTAATGTATGTATTAATTTATTTAGTTATTATCGCAACTCCGTTACCTCTTCACCCCTCAACACAAGGAAACGATACGGTGGTTGAGGTGAAACCTTACTTTACTTTTATAATGTATTATTTTTAATTTATCATTAACTCTTTAATAATACTATTAGCCTCTTCAACAGTTTTTTTTTAATTTGTCAAAAAAAAGCAACAACAAAAAAGTTCAGAGGATTATTTTGCATGCTGCTTATTTTGAAGCAGTTAATACTGTTAACTAACCAGAAGAACATTATTATTATTATTATTATTATTATTATTATTATTATTATTATTATTATTATTATTATTATTATTAATACTACTACTACTACTAATAATAATATTTCATGACAACAACAATATTTTGATCGTTTTTAAATTATCCATTTCTCTTTGGCTAGCTTTTTTTTTTTTTTTACAAAAAAAATGTAATTTATTATAAAACAAATCCCACTGCAGCTACTCCATCCCTCAAAACAAAATAAAAATATATTAGCGGAAAAATGCAACTAAACCCTGACACAGTGTGTGTGTGTGTATAAAAATAACTGAGCTCCGCCAGCTGAACCAGTGCACTGATAGTACCAGCGCACTGATAGTACCAGCGCATTAATAGTACCAGCGCACTAATAATACCAGCGCACTGATAGTACCAGCGCACTGATAGTACCAGCGCACTGATAGTACCAGCGCACTAATAATACCAGCGCACTGATAGCACCAGTGCACTGATAGTACCAGCGCACTGATAGTACCAGCGCACTAATAGTACCAGTGCACTGATAGTACCAGTGCACTGATAGTACCAGCGCACTAATAGTACCAACGCACTAATAGTACCAGTGCACTGATAGTACCAGCGCACTGATAGTACCAGTGCACTGATAGTACCAGCGCACTGATAGTACCAGTGCACTAATAGTATCAGTGCACTAATAGTACCAGCGCACTAATAGTACCAGTGCACTAATAGTACCAGCGCACTAATAGTACCAGCGCACTGATAGTACCAGTGCACTGATAGTACCAGCGCACTGATAGTACCAGCGCACTGATAGTACCAGCGCACTGATAGTACCAGCGCACTGATAGTACCAGCGCACTGATAGTACCAGCGCACTAATAGTACCAGTGCACTGATAGTACCAGCGCACTGATAGTACCAGCGCACTAATAGTACCAACGCACTAATAGTACCAGTGCACTAATAGTATCAGTGCACTAATAGTACCAGCGCACTAATAGTACCAGCGCACTGATAGTACCAGCGCACTAATAGTACCAGCGCACTAATAGTACCAGTGCACTGATAGTACCAGCGCACTGATAATACCAGCGCACTGATAGTACCAGTGCACTAATAGTACCAGCGCACTGATAGTACCAGCGCACTAATAGTACCAGCGCACTGATAGTACCAGCGCACTAATAGTACCAGCGCACTGATAGTACCAGTGCACTGATAGTACCAGCGCACTAATAAAACCAACGCACTAATAGTACCAGTGCACTGATAGTACCAGCGCACTGATAGTACCAGCGCACTGATAGTACCAGTGCACTAATAGTATCAGTGCACTAATAGTACCAGTGCACTAATAGTACCAGCGCACTGATAGTACCAGCGCACTAATAGTACCAGTGCACTAATAGTACCAGTGCACTAATTTGTGAAATTCTTTCTTTTAATTTCATTTATTCGTTTTGATCCAAGAACACGGACTGACCGCGATCTCCAATACAAGCATTTCTTACGAAGTGTGATTAATAAACCAGAATATCAAATATAATTTTCGCTCAACGATGTTGTAGATGCTGTATATTTGTAGAGTAGACCAAAGTAATATAAAAACACATTGCCACAATTTTTCCTTTTTTTCTTTTTCTTTTTGCAATAGTTCTGCATAGTTCTATCACTATTATTATTATTATTATTATTATTATTATTATTATTATTATCAAAAAGTGCTTTGACTAGGAGTTCAGGAGCTGCTCTTGCATTCTAGTTGCACTACCCTGCTTACCGTGCGTCACCGTGCATCCCTGCACTAGCGCTGAATCACTGTGCACCGTGTGCACCACACGCACCAGGCACCATGCACACTGAGTACCCTGAGCACCGTGCGTCACCGTGCGTCCCTGCACTAGTGCTGTATCACTGTGCACCGTGTGCACCACACGCACCAGGCACCATGCACCATGCACACTGAGTACCCTGAGCACCATGTGCACTGTGCGTCCCTGCACTAGCGCTGTATCACTGTGCACCGTGTGCACCACACGCACCAGGCACCATGCACACTGAGTACCCTGAGCACCGTGCGTCACCGTGCGTCCCTGCACTAGTGCTGTATCACTGTGCACCGTGTGCACCACGCGCACCATGCACCATGCACACTGAGTACCCTGAGCACCATGTGCACCGTGCGGCCGTGCACTAGCGCTGTATCACTGGGCACCGTGTGCACCACGCGCACCAGGCACCATGCACCATGCACACTGAGTACCCTGAGCACCATGTGCACTGTGCGTCCCTGCACTAGCGCTGTATCACTGTGCACCGTGTGCTCCACGCGCACCAGGCACCATGCACACTGAGTACCCTGAGCACCATGTGCACCATGCGTCCCTGCACTAGCGCTGTATTACTGGGCACCGTGTGCACCACGCGCACCTGAGTACCCTGAGCACCATGTGCACCGTGCGGCACATTGCGTCCCTGCACTAGCGCTGTAACGCTCGGTGTGTACCGAGTACCGTGGCACTATGTGCACCATGTGCCGTGTGCAATGAGCACCGTGCATACCTAGATACTGAAGTACCAAGTGCTATGCGTGCACCGGGGTACCAAAGCACCAGGGGGGGAGGCTGCTGAGCAACAATGTCTACCCAAACCGCATGGTCACACACCTGGTCAGCATGTAGCATAGACCAGAGAGACACAAGGGCTGAAGCCGCAGCGGGCGAGTTGAAAGCAGACAGCAAAAAACCATAGTAAAAATAGATAGAGAGCACACTGTTTGTTTACAAGGCCCGACTCACCGAGGTGGTTCTAGATGCTGGTTAACACAGGCAGGTAAAGAAGAGCACGCCCCCTGCTAGTCTGTCAGAAGCATTGTAACTAGCAAGGCAGGGCGTTCGGTGCAGTTTCATTGATAAACTTAAATAATGTTATTAACTGTGCTCGTTACAAAAATGTAATTATTGAAATCGATTATTCAGTATTTATATCAATGTATATAACAAGGAATGGAATCGATCAAAAAATCGATTTTCGATTTAATCGTAGTAGCCGTAGTCCTGAGATTCTACAGTTCAGTAAAACACAATTGGGGACGAGCAAAAATACAAAACATATTTGGCATGAAATGGTTATTATTTGCCTTTGGAAAAGAAGGTGCAATGAAATTAGTTATTTACACCAGGTTTATTGTTTACAAATCATGCACAAAAGCACCTTCTCTGGCCACAACATCGCATTTCATTTTGAATTTACCGGCTTTCCTTGATGTCCTGCTAAGAGCTGAGTTTACTGTTTTAGACACGTAATCAAATATGCATTGATCAATTTCCATCAGTACTGTTCAATTGGTAGCAGCATCCTGTGTAAATTAATAGAGGGGATTGTATCTTACAGGATCAGATATGACAGGCTCTGTATTAATAGACGGGATCGTATCTTACAGGATCAGATATGACAGGCTCTGTATGAATAGAGGGCATCGTATCTTACAGGACAGCAGATATGACAGGCTCTGTATTAATAGAGGGGATCGTATCTTACAGGATCAGATATGACAGGCTCTGTATTAATAGAGGGGATCGTATCTTACAGGATCAGATATGACAAGCTTACTCTCACCACACTGGGGAATACATGGCAGCATTAACTTAGGATACTTGATGATAATAACCTGGCTAATTAGTACTTCACATCACACAGTACTAAGCAGCTGGGTGATTTTTTGCAAACATGTTAGTAGTTTTATAGTGTGTTTACTGTGTGAAGTAATAATATGTAATTGAACTGAGTGTGTTTTAATTTCAGAGTTTATGTAGAAATGGAAGGGCAGAAAGGAGCTATACAATATCTATAGAATACAGCATGGGGTGGTGTGTGATATGAGAATGTAATGCACACCGAGGGGGTTATCCAGGCATTACATGCTCATGTATGACACACACACACATACACACACACACGCACACAGACACTGCCTATCACACACACACACACTGCCTATCACACACACACTCACTCACACACTCAAACTGCCTATCACACAGAC
This sequence comes from Acipenser ruthenus, assembly GCF_902713425.1. Classification (NCBI taxonomy): domain Eukaryota; kingdom Metazoa; phylum Chordata; class Actinopteri; order Acipenseriformes; family Acipenseridae; genus Acipenser; species Acipenser ruthenus. The sequence goes on along the minus strand of NC_081241.1, from coordinate 5,977,236 downwards.
ACACACACCCTGCCTATCACACACACAAACACACACACACACACACACACACACACACACACACACTGACACACACACACACACTGCCTATCACACACACACTCACTCACACACTCACACTGCCTATCACACAGACACACACACCCTGCCTATCACACACACAAACACACACACACACACACACACACACACACACTGACACACACACACACACTGCCTATCACACACACACTCACTCACACACTCACACTGCCTATCACACAGACACACACACCCTGCCTATCACACACACAAACACACACACACACACACACACACACACACACACACTGCCCCATGCAATATTTTTATAATCTCTGCTTAACTCCATAAAGAATTGTATTTAAAACAGCAACAACTTTGATAACGTGAACACAGTTTAAAATAAGGTTTGCATTGTGTGAGACAGTACAGAGAAAACCGCGATTGCTGTGGTCTGTACTAGGAGTGATACGAGACTGCAACCAAAGAGAACACTTTGAACTTGTAACTTAAAAACAGCACGTTCCCTTTCAAGCACGAAATGAGTATCAACCCTTTTAAAAAAGAAACTCTTATGATAATAAGCTAACGTTTCCTGGAGTTTTTCAAATGTTGTGGAGCTGAATTCTTCTTCTGTGCAGAGTGACATTCCTGTTTTGTTTTTGTTTTGTTTTTTGTCGTCAGGGTTTCCATGGCAATTGTTAGGGAGCGTGTTAAAATGACGCGCTTTCACATTTCTATTTTTCCATTTCTGTGTTCACCGGTTTGTTCTGAGGGTCGTTGTGTTTGCTCACATTTCTGTGAACCCTTTTTGTGTGAAGTGTATTCCCTTCAGTCCGAATCAGAGTGTATTTCAAAGCCCGTTGGTGTGGGTCCGGGTGATTTTTCGGGTGTCCGGTTTCTCCATGTTCGCGGTGACTCCCTCATGGAAATGCAGCTCTGTCCTCAGATGGGATGCGGAGCGGCTGTTGCCGAGGTGGTTCCGATGTTGGAAACGCGGGTTTCTCTTGGATTGATCAGGGAGGGCTGGACGGGTTTCTTTATCAAGCGCTCCCGAGAGGATTGTGGGATGTGTTGCTGTTTAATATAACGTTATAACTACATTAATAACATACGCGTACAGACACCTTACAGTACGCTGCTAAAGAATAAGAATCACACCAAGCTGAATAATGCATAAAGAGATAAAAACTTGATATTACAGATATTCTTCTTCTTCTTATTATTATTTTTAAGATTTGTTTATCAGAAATATAAAAACATATTATTATTTCTATTATTTGTGTGTGTGTGTCTGTGTGTATAAACATTATTTTTTAAACTATAATAACGTTCCACTGCTGCTCTCAGTGATGAAGTTTCATGATTGCTTCAGCTCACATTCAGCAGTTTCCTCAGGCTGTGTGACTGACATATAATCTGACCAATGAAAACGCAGAAAAGGTGGAAACGATTGTATTATTGGCTGATCGCCCCAAAACACCAAAAATAATGTCTGATAGCTGATGGAGCAAGGAGGATGTTAGAGGGAGCAGGGTGGAGGGAGCAGGGACGATGGAGGAGGGAGCAGGCAGGATGGAGCAGGGAGTAGGGAGCAGGGTGGAGGGAACAGGGAGGATGGAGGAGGGAGTAGGGAGCAGGGATGATGCAGTTGGGAGGAGGCAGGAGGGTGGAGGGAGCAGGGAGCAGGGAGGATGCAGGTGGGAGCAGGGAGGAGGGAGCAGGGTGGAGGGAGGATGGAGCATACAAGAGAGAGAAGGAAGCATAGAGGAGGGAGCAGAGAGGAGGGAGCAGGGAACAGGGACTGATGAAGCAGGGAGAAGGGAGTGATTTGAGGACGGCGCAGACAGTGACTGTTGTATGTTTCAATTCTATTTCTCTCTTTTTTTTCTGCCCAGTGAATGAAGTTGCAGTTTACAGTCTGCAGGCTCCAGAGCCAAGGAACAGAGCTGAGTTTTTAAAATGTAAGTCTGTTTTCACTGAAACATTTCATTGAAAGATGTGTCACCCCATTGTGAGAAGAGCTGACACTACAGAACAGGGAGGGGTGGAGCTTGAGGGCAGCAATTATTATTAATTATTAGTAATTGTGAAGCCATTAATATACACTCCTCTCCAACAAGTATTGGTTTAGATGAATACATGCAGAATGACTGGGGGAGGGGCATTTGTTGCCTGTTTAACCACTCAGACCTTTCTCTCCCTAAATATCTTGGTATCCCTGAATAGATAATCATCCCATCTTTGAATACATGTACAATGCATGTGAAACCAGCTGTGGGGTAAAATGAACAGCTATCCCTCCCAGTCATCCTGTGCTGGTAGTAAATGTATATTGCAGTATCACTGCACTTGTGGGATGGATTGCTCATTCAAATATTAGACAGATATTTGAAGAGTGGATGATATTCTATTGAAGATATTTAGTAAGCAAGGGGTCTGAGTGGGTAAAATGGCAACACATACCCTGTAGGAACATTAAGTGAACTGTAATTGTATGCAGAGCTGCATTTGATTGGTTCCAACTGAAGAAGTTTGATAAGATCATCAAGGAATTATAATGAACTAAACAATCAAACAGCAAGAGGGTTTAATTAATAGCAGCAGCAGTTTATTGAAGACAGAAAAATATAAAGAGAGAACTTATCCAAAGTCAGAAATCAATCTCAAGTAAGAATTATAGATCAAATCTATTGATTATCAATCTTAATTATTACAGACTAAATATATTTGTCTATAAAAAAAGCAGGGAGGAGGGAGCAGGGAGCCTGGAGCAGGGAGTGGGGAGCATAGAGGAGGGAGGAGGGAGCAGGGAGGAAGGAGGAGGGAGAAGAAAGCATGCAGGAGGGAGCAGGGAGGAGGGAGCATAGAGGAGGGAGGAGACAGGAGGTAGCAGGGAGGAGAGAGGAGGGAGCAGGGAGGAGGAAGCATAAAGGAGGGAGCATAGAGAATGGAGCAGGGAAAAGGGAGGAGAGAGGATGCAGCAGGGTGCATGCAGGAGAGAGGATGGAGCATAAAGAAGAGAACAGGGAGGAAGGAGGGAGCCTACCGGAGGGAGTAGGGAGCAGGGAGGAGGGAGCATAGAGGGAGTAGGGAACAGGAAGAAGGGAGCATGGAAGAGGGAGTAGGGAGGAGTGAGCATATAGGAGGGAGAAGGGAGCATACAGGAGTGACTAGGGAGCAGGGAGGAGGGAGCATGGAGTAGGGAGTAGGGAGCATACAGGAGGAGGCAAGGAGTAGGTAGCATACAGGAGGGAGCATGGAGGAGGGAGAATAAAGGAGAGAGGAGGGAGCATAAAGAAAGGAAAAGGGAGGAGGGAGCATACAGGAGGCAGGAGGGACCAGGAAGTAGGGAGCATACAGGAGGCAGGAGGGAGCATACAGGAGGGAACAGGGAGTAGGGAGCATACAGGAGGGAGGAGGAACCAGGCAGTAGGGAGCATACAGGAGAGAGCAGTGTGGAGAGAGGATGGAGTAGGGAGCATACAGGAGGGAGCATGGAGGAGGGAGCATAAAGGAGGGAGGAGGGAGCATAGAGGAAGGAGTAGGGAGCAGGGAGGATGGAGCATGGAGGACAGAGGAGGGAGGAGGGATCATACAGGAGAAAGTAGGGAGGCGGGAGCAGGGAGGATTGAGCATAGATGGAGGAGGGAGTATGGAGGAGGGAGCAGGGAGAGCAACAGGACAGAGGACGAAGCATAGAAGAGGGAGGAGGCAGCAGGGAGGAGGGAGCAGTAGGGAGCATACAGGAGGGAGCAGGGAGCATAGAGGTGGAGGGAACAGGGAAGAGGGAGGAGGGAGCATACAGGAAGGAGAGGGGAGCATACAGGAGGGAGCAGGGAGCAGTAGGGATCATACAGGAGGAAGCAGGAAGGACGGAGCATACAGGAGGAGGTATGGAGGAGGGAGCATTCAGGAGGGAGCAGGAAGGAGGGAGTATAGAAGGAGGAGGGAACAGGAAGGACAGAGGAGGGAGCAAAGAGGAGGACCATAGAGCAGGGACTATAGAGGGAGGAGGAAGCAGGGAGGAGAGATCAGGGAGGAGAGATCAGGGAGGAGGGAGCATAGAGGAGGGAGGAGAGAGCATGGAGAAGGAGAGGAGGGATGAGGGAGCATAGAAGAGGGAGGAGGGAGCATAGAGGAGGATGCAGGGACTGGTGAAGCAGTTAGGAGGGAGTGATTTGATGATGCAGCAGACAATGACTGTTGATTTTCTCAGTGATTTGACTTTTCTAACTGTCTCTCCTCTACCCGTCTTCTTCTCTTCAATCAGATTCCTGTCAGCTCACACTGGACCCCAACACAGCATATAGAAACCTCTGTCTGTCTGAAGGGAACAGAAAGGTGACACGGAGGAGAGAGACCCAGCGATATCGAGATCACCCGGAGAGATTTGATAGCTGGCCCCAAGTGCTTTGCAGAGAGGGTTTGTCTGGGACTCGCTGTTACTGGGAGATTGCGTGCAGTGGGGGAGGGGCTTCTATAGGAGTCACATATAAAGGAATCAGCAGGAAAGGAGGGGATCATTATTCTAGTCTTGGATTCAATGACAAGTCCTGGAGTTTGCGCTGCTCTGATTTCAGTTACACTGCCCGGCACAATAACAATCACACTGCAATAACTGCCCCCCGCTCCCCCAGAATAGGAGTGTATCTGGACTTTAATGCCGGCACGCTGTCCTTTTATGGCGTCTCTGACACAATGACCCTCCTGCACAGATTCCAAACCACATTCACTGAGCCGCTCTATCCTGGGTTTTGGCTTTGGGGTTCTGATTCCTCTGTAACAATCTGCCATCTGAACTAGACTGTTTTGTGTTGTAAGAAACCCTTTGTATTGAACTCCCTGTCTGTCCTCTCCACTCCTCGGGTGAAGTGAATGTTCAATCTGACGCAATTTTGGATGAAAGTTAGGGGGTAAAACGGCGCCACCTGAAGAGCGAAACGAGAGGAATTATTTGTTTTTAACAACAAATGGATTTCATACGAAATAACTATTTAATTTCTTAAAGAATTGTTATGTTTTATATATATATATATATATATATATATATATATATATATATATACAGATGTGCTCAAATTTGTTGGTACCCTTACAGCTCATTGAAATAATGCTTCATTCCTCCTGAAAAGTGATGAAATTAAAAGCTATTTTATCATGTATACTTGCATGCCTTTGGTATGTCATAGAATAAAGCAAAGAAGCTGTGAAAAGAGATGAATTATTACTTATTCTACAAAGATATTCTAAAATGGCCTGGACACATTTGTTGGTACCCCTTAGAAAAGATAATAAATAATTGGATTATAGTGATATTTCAATCTAATTAGTTTCTTTAATTAGTATCACACATGTCTCCAATCTTGGAATCAGTCATTCAGCCTATTTAAATGGAGAAAAGTAGTCACTGTGCTGTTTGGTATCATTGTGTGCACCACACTGAACATGGACCAGAGAAAGCAAAGGAGAGAGTTGTCTGAGGAGATCAGAAAGAAAATAATAGACAAGCATGGTAAAGGTCAAGGCTACAAGACCATCTCCAAGCAGCTTGATGTTCCTGTGACAACAGTTGCAAATATTATTAAGAAGTTTAAGGTCCATGGAACTGTAGCCAACCTCCCTGGGCGCGGCCGCAAGAGGAAAATCGACCCCAGATTGAACAGAAGGATAGTGCGAATGGTAGAAAAAGAACCAAGGATAACTGCCAAAGAGATACAAGCTGAACTCCAAGGTGAAGGTACGTCAGTTTCTGATCGCACCATCCGTCGCTTTTTGAGCGAAAGTGGGCTCCATGGAAGAAGACCCAGGAGGACTCCACTTTTGACAGAAAAACATAACAAAGCCAGACTGGAATTTGCTAAAATGCATATTGACAAGCCACAATCCTTCTGGGAGAATGTCCTTTGGACAGATGAGTCAAAACTGGAGCTTTTTGGCAAGTCACATCAGCTCTATGTTCACAGACGAAAAAATGAAGCTTTCAAAGAAAAGAACACCATACCTACAGTGAAACATGGAGGAGGCTCGGTTATGTTTTGGGGCTGCTTTGCTGCGCCTGGCACAGGGTGCCTTGAATCTGTGCAGGGCACAATGAAATCTCAAGACTATCAAGGCATTCTGGAGCGAAACGTACTGCCCAGTGTCAGAAAGCTCTGTCTCAGTCGCAGGTCATGGGTCCTCCAACAGGATAATGACCCAAAACACACAGCTAAAAGCACCCAAGAATGGATAAGAACAAAACATTGGACTATTCTGAAGTGGCCTTCTAATGAGTCCTGATCTGAATCCTATCGAACATCTATGGAAAGAGCTGAAACTTGCAGTCTGGAGAAGGCACCCATCAAACCTGAGACAGCTGGAGCAGTTTGCTCAGGAAGAGTGGGCCAAACTACCTGTTAACAGGTGCAGAAGTCTCATTGAGAGCTACAGAAAACGTTTGATTGCAGTGATTTCCTCTAAAGGTTGTGCAACAAAATATTAGGTTAGCGGTCCCATCATTTTTGTCCATGCCATTTTCATTTGTTTTATTATTTACAATATTATGTTGAATAAAAAATCAAAAACAAAGTCTGATTTCTATTAAATATGGAATAAACAATGGCGGATGCCAATTACTTTAGTCAGTTTCAAGTTATTTCAGAGAAAATTGTGCATATTTTTGTTTTTTGTGGAGGGGTACCAACAAATTTGAGCACGTCTGTATACATACACACATTATCCATAGAGGCTTTATCCTATAAAGCCGTGGTTTTCAGCCAGTGGGTCGTGAGGCATGCTCAGGTGGGTCGCCACAATTTGGCTTTGAGAAGATTACATTTAACAATTATTATTACCATATAATACTAACATTTCTTAGCAACCCTAGACCCTGCCTTAGGATCTGAAATGATCCTGTTGCTCTGAACCACAGCTGTTATTATTATTATTATTATTATTATTATTATTATTATTATTATTATTATTATTATTATTCATGTTCTGGTCAGTCTGCTGTTGCACAGACTTTGGATTGTGTTGAAAAGAAACAAAAGAAAAGCAAATTTCTCGAGTAACATTTTATCATCAGTCAAATTTAAAGTGTGTCGCATTATTTTTTATGTTTACTGGTGGGTCATTGAGTTAAAAAGATTAAACTCACTGCTCTAGATGGGGATTTTCAATATATTTTATGGGATTGGAACTGGACCTGTTTTTCACACGTGTCTTGTGTTTAGTTTTGTACAGCGCTCTGAGATGCCTTGGCATGATATATAAGAGAATGCATGTGTATTGTATTTTAAAATCTATTTTACCTTAAGCTTTTTATGGCTATTTACCATTCATATGAACAGTAATTTTGTAAAGTGTTATTGTATTATCATATTGGTGCCACGGTTTGCTATGCTATTGAATACAAGAGCATTAAAGTAAAAAAACAAACAAACAAAAAAACAACTGTTATTTTCCTTCATTTTTTAATTGTTATTTAAACTTCAAATTTATGGACGTTTTGTAAAGTGATATTTTTAAGTTTTATTGTCATATACCTTCTAATTTACAGTGAATTAAAATTATATATATATATATATATTTACAGTTTCCCCTAAATAACAAACTGTTGAAACTGTCACAAACTGAAAATATTGAAGGGCAACTTTCTTGCCTGTAACTATAAATATGCTTCTGGCTCTGGGTCACTTTCTGAAATGAGGATGTGGTTTTAGAAATAACATCACTTCCTGCCCCCGCCCCCCTCTGCAAATATGGAAGACATCTGAATAGAAATCTGCTAAACCTCACTAGTTTTTTTTTAAATAATGCAGAGGGTCAAAGTGTAGACTCAGAGTGGGGAACTAATACACTTTTTATTAAAGTATACCAGTGTACAAAAAAAGAAAAAAAGAAACACATCTGTTTTCCAGCACCTATGAGGACCGTAGACACCCATATTTATTTACTATATGTTGGGAAAGAAAAACGGGTTTAGACACCCATGATGCATCATTAATTAATTTCTATTGAAAGAAGCATAGAGTCGTGTAACCCGCATGCACTTATCTGACCTTTTGCAGCACAGTATCTTGTGACTAATGAAAAAGGATATATAGTGAGAGAGAGAGAGAGAGAGAGAGAGAGAGGCCACAATTAAAACATTGCATTTGAAAAGCTTAGTATTCAATTCTAAAACAACCACTTAGAAACGTAACGATTTTTAAAATGGAAAACCATCTTTCATAGAACTTGGTTGGCTCTTAAAAGAGCCTTTGGTTTTAGAACAAGTTCTTTAAGGGGGTTACAGCTTAATCACGCCCCCCGTGGATGCGGCGTGCCCGCTGGATGTCTTTGCGCATGATGGTGACTCTCTTGGTGTGAATGGCACACAGGTTGGTGTCCTCAAAGAGTCCGACCAGGTAAGCCTCGCTAGCCTCCTGCAGCGCCATGACAGCGGAGCTTTGTAAGCGCAGGTCGGTATTGAAATCCTGTGTGGTTTCTCTGACAAGCCGTTGGAAAGGCAGCTTGCAGATGAGCAGCTCGTGGATTTCTGGTAGTGGCGGATCTCCCTCAGAGCCACGGTGCCAGGCCTGCAGCGATGAGGCTTTTTCATGCTGCTGGTAGCGGAAACGCTCTCGGGCAGCCTTGGTAGCTTCCTAGGTGCCTTTCCTCCAGTAGATTTGTAGCATGTGGGACATTAGGACCATGCAGAACGCAGTTGTTATGAACCCCTATAAAAATGGACTCGGTATCTAAGTTGGGAATGGTAAATGCTGGGTCTGTTTCTGGCTTCCATTCTTAAATACAATCTCATCAGGGGTGTGTTATCACGCTTTGACCACAACAGAACCGGGTTAAGTGACCATTGACCAAGGACCCATGAACGTGACCACAATGCAAGGTTGAAAATGTAGTCGGAGCAGTTATGAGTATTATTGATGAACCAACAGGTTGATATATATATATATATATATATATATATATATATATATATATATATATATATATATATATATAACACTGACTAATGTCATAGGTGTGTCTGTCAGAAGTTCTATACCAATAAATCATGCAAAATATATCTCTAGGCAAACGTGTTAGACTGCATTGCGATGCATATGGACTATAGGCAGTTTGTTCCAAGTGCTTTCATTGTATTTCACTTAGTAATGTGAAACGATTAAAAAAAATTGTGATCAACATCTACTTCGAGCAATCAATTAATTGTTTGAAGTCTAATGTGTATGCGTGTGAGTGTGTGTATGCTTGTGAGTGTGTGCATTTCTCCCCTTTTAAATTGTTTTTTTCATTTTTAAGTAACTGCATTGCAACCTTGTTTTTTCCATTTACTGCAATGATTCGACATTGGTTATGGACCGTTTATCTTCTAAACTGACCGACCAGCAACACCCTGAGCACATGACCTGCAACACCCTGAGCACATGACCAGCAACACCCTGAGCACATGACCAGCAACACCATGATCATATGACCAGCAACACCCTGAGCACATGACCAGCAACATCATGATCACATGACCAGCAACACCATGATCACATGACCAGCAACACCCTGAGCAGATGACCAGCAACACCATGATCACATGACCAGCAACACCCTGAGCACATGACCAGCAACACCATGATCACATGACCAGCAACACCCTGAGCACATGACCAGCGATGCTGTTAGCCAGTGCAGGGGCCCCTAGTTTCATATCTTCGAGCGACACCCCTTAGCTCCATGCGAGGCACAGTTTAGTGTACAACAGTGTTCTGCTTGCCTCAGACACATTTAAGGTTTTATTTTAAAAATGTTTTTTCTTTAAGCAAATACATTGGAGCAAGTCTAGCATAATGGCAGCCGATAGTCCAGGTTTGTATTGTTTTTTTATATTGGGGTTTTTAATGTTTTAAACTCAAGACACTTTGTAGGGACATTTCAGAAGTGCTTGTGTTGCCTTTACACGTGCGTGGGTCTCAAGCTGTGTAAAATAAATAATGCAATAAGGTTTTTTTTTTTTAAATGTTGACTTAACCATGTATACAGGTTCTCATATTTTATTGTGTTTATTTATTGATTTATGTGTTGGTTAAGAAGTGTTTTAAATGTTTAACACGTTTTTAGTCTTTTTTTCAACAAACACGGGTCTCTGTTCTCTGCAGGTTTTAACAATTCACATTTCTCCACTTTTAAACTGTTTTTCATTTTTAAGTACAAGCGTGGTAACCTTGTTTTAACACTTTTCAAAAATTATTTTATTTGTCAACTCTATACATTTTAACAAACTGTTTTACCATTTCCAAGCTTATTTATTTTTTTAATAATATCTATTTGTATCAATAAAATCTGCATCTACCACGAGGACATACGGCCATCGGATCTTAAGTCTTTTCTTAGTCAAATATCCTTGTTTTAACATTTTAATGCTTTAACACTTTCAAGCTATTTTTATTTATTTATTTTTTCAACATTCCGGACCTTTTTGTTTTTCCCATTTGTACAGCTCATTTTATTTATCTGAAATAAAGAACATAACAAACTGTATACCCCTGTTTTCAACCTTATTTTATTTTTCTTAAAAGCTTTTTTTTTTAAACCCATGTATTCCCCTTGTTTTTTCCCCATTTCACTGATCCATTTATTTTTCTGAAATAACACATATAACACAAATTAAAAAATAATACCCCAAAACTTTGTTTAATTCCCCATTTTAATGTGATAAACTACAGTCATGGTGGTTTCCAAAAGTGCCTTAAAGACTACAAACACGTGACAGGATGGGAGGTGGGATTTCCATATTTACATTAAAACTACAAACATGTGACAGGATGGGAGGGTGGGACTTCCGGAATTGCTTAAAGCCTACAACACGTACAGGAACTAGGAGGCGGGACTTCCGGTCGATCCTGATTGGCTAAGGGAACCTGTCAAAACCAAATGCTGCATTATCATTGGTTAAAAATGAACATGGTGATATCTGCAATAGCGTATAACTACTGTCGGGCTAGAGTAAGTCTGGCTTAAGAAAGGGTTGCAATATCACAGACTTGACTTGACTGGAAGCTGGACTTAAGCTGTACTTGAACAGTAAATCTAAAGTGATATAAAATGGCTACGAACACAATTAAATGTTTCTGTATTTGTTTCCCGGTAGAAACGGCAACAAGTATTAAAAATATGGCATGCGCATTTTTCAATTATTTTCTTTGATTTAAAAATACTATTCGATACTTAATTGACATAGTTATAGACATTGTTGTCTATAAGGGGAAATATTACTCATTCTTTGAAACCGAGAAACTAACTAAATTAGATGTAATGTAAACAAACATTACATGAATGTAAAATCATAATGCCATTACTGTTAATGAGCAAAAGAAAGCCTGGGCAAAGATCGCCATAGCTGTGAACTGGCCAGTTACTAATTCCCATATTAAGAGAAATGGCAAGAGTATATAGGCTACTGTGTTTAAATATCAAAATTATAAACTGGCCATGCAGCACTGTGGAGTAGTGGTTAGGGCTCCACACTGCTGCCCTAGGTAAGTAACTGGGGTGCGTTGAAATAATACAATAGCTCCTGATATCGTGGTGAACTGTATTCCAGGCCAGTAACTCGGGTGCGTTGAAACAGTAGATAGCTCCTGCTATTGTGGAACAGTGGTAACAACAGTAATAAAACTGGTGTGTGTTTAAACAATAAACAAAGATCCAAAAACTTTGCCCCGTTGTCTGTGTATTTTCTTTGTCCAGTTCCACACAGTACACAAACCCAAATAAATGTTTATAAATTTTGTCCGGTTGGCTGAGTGTTTTGTTTGCCAAATTCCACACAGTAACAAAAATCAAACGTGTCCCTTCTCTAAACTGTATCACCGAGGTATGACACAGGCCCGGTTTTTGGGATGGAAACGCATAACAGTCTCGCGTTTTGATTGGTCCATGTCTGTCACATGAATACGTCGTCACACGAGTGGAAAAGCGTGCTGGCATTTTTAACATTGTGATCAGATAGAGAGAGTGTTCTGCTTTCCACAACCTTACCATTAAAATATAATGTGGTATTACACTGTACTGATATTACAAACTATGAGGAATTACTTTATATAAATTATCATGTTATGCACGAATGTAAGAATTGGCTTTCTGTGGTGGTGTACTTTTTTCTTTCAAGTAGCATATATCTATAATCGTTTTTGCGATATATTTTAATATAAAACATATACGCTATTGCAGTTTTGTTACAGGATACATTAGTTTATCTCTAATGTAATCACAGTTTTACATATAGACTGCCCCTGTTTTCATTTACGTCGCAAATTCTGGGCCGCTTTACTTTTCAGATAATGTCCCAAATTCTGGGCCGCTTTGGTTTTTAGATAACGTCCCAAATTCTGGGCTGCTTTGGTTTTTAGATAACGTCCCAAATTCTGGGCAGCCTTGGTTTTTAGATAACATCCCAAATTCTGGGCCGCTTTGCATTTCCGAATTCAGCCCAGTTTTGGGGAATCAGCTGACAGCCGAGTTTCTAAGGCATGCATGCACAGTTTACCATAAACTGGATCGTGAATTCATTTGAGAGTAACCCTTAGTACATTAATCAAAGTTCATGTATTTTTTACTCTCCCCAGAAATCTTTTTTTTTTTTTTAATGAAAAAAACAAAAATGTAAATGTTAAAAAACGTATTTCTTATTACATGAAGAAACTACATTGCACTGAAATAGATACATGAAAATTAATTTAAGCAGTCGTTTTCCTTTATTAAAGGCTAATATTAAAACACATTTTTGGGAAGGAACATGGTATTCCGAAAAAAGGACATCTCGTTTTCTTATGTAACGTCCATCAATATATTGTAGTGTTTCAGGTTCTTTTTGGACAGAAATGAGACTGCAACTGTGAGTAGATGAAGGCCGTTTATTTTGACGATAATTAAATAATCACAAAATAAAATCATAAAGTGAGGGAAAGGAGACTGGGAGTCGAAAGTGAAAATAAATGATTGTAGTAATTTTTCTTTTACCCTACCCTTCCCAGTCTTTTCCCCGCCCCTCTTGTGCGCAAAACCTGAACTCCAATTCCCCTCCACACACGTGTACCACCATGCAACCCTGGCACGCACACACCACCATGCAACCCCTGCACGCATACACCCACCATGCAACCCCTGCACGCACACACCACCATGCAACCCCTGCACGCACACACCACCATGCAACCCCTGCACGCATACACCCACCGTAGCAATTCTTTGCAAAATATATTTTCGGGTATTCATCCCCATTCATGTCTATGGCAGTGTTATAAAACACATTTTCAGGCATATCTCTCGAACCCGAGCACGTAGAACCACCATTCAAAGTGATATAGACTCAGGGGAGCACCCCAAACCACCCCCTAAAAAGGTGTGGTGGTTCACCCAAAAACTCATGTCATGACGAAAAAATTCATGGTTCAAATGCCGTCCTGGCATTTGAACCATGAAAACGGTGACTCCTTGTGTGGGGCCCTATGGGGCCCCAACGAAAAAAAAAATTAAGTTCCTAACCCCCACAGAACCAGAGATACGCCCTGTCAAAAATGTCCAAAAACTACCCTTTTCGGGGTCATATCTCCATGACCCCGAGGCCTAGAAACCGGGTTGAACTTCCTAGGGTCATGTCTGGGGGCCCTCTTTCACAGGGAGCCACCCGTTTTCAAATGCTACATTTTCAACAAATTTTCACATTTTCAGCATGATGGCATGTCAAGGTTGCATTTCCAATAGCTTTTGAGCTCCAGGTTGGCAAAAAAAGTCTAAACTGGTGTCCTTTCTAGCTGGGGACACGTCACTTGGAGGGATCGACAGGGGCCCCGAGGTGGACCTCCATACCGATTTTCAAGTCTTGGGGACCCCCGGAACCCGAGATACAGCACCCTGAAAAATGTCTATGGGAAATCCCATTATAAAACCCCTTTGGGGCAACGCCCACCATCTGGCGGTGGGGTGTCGTTTGAACCCGTGGCTGATGTCGTTCTTTAGCTAAGACTCTTGTGCACGCAAAGAATGTCCTTCTGAGTTTGTTGGCCCAGGGGTCGTGGAGATACGGGTACGATAAGAGACCACCCCCTTCCCTATGGCAAATCCCATTATAAAAATACCATCGGGGTAAGGCTCAGCTAATGGCGGTCGTGGGTCTTACGAACTCGAAGGAACCCATTTTCTTTAGCTAAGATTGTTGTGCATCTAAAAAAGAGTACAGAAGCTCCAATTTAAGTCCATTCCAAGTGTTTTGTGATCACAGTATCAGCCTGAGTGTATCGGAGCACAGTTTTGCACCAACAGCAAGGGGAGGCGAAAAAAAGCACTATATACCCTATTCTTTAAGATATCACTTTGCACTGCAAATTTGAGGAACGCAACCACTTAGCAACTTGCAAATTGGTACTGCAATTTAAAGGCCTGTAGTGTCAGACTGGTAGTGCCTAACTGATTCAAGTGTTTTTGGAATGATTCTTGCAAAGACTGATTTATAAGAAAAACAAGAGATTGACAAACAGCATTTTGCTTTATATGCAGAAACGGGCAACTACAAGAGGGTGTCAAACAAGCTGTGAATGTCCCAGGAGGCTACAGAGTACCTCTGAGTATAAATCCAGATGCTCGCAGTACCTGTTCTTAGATGTCCGAAACCACTGTTCGCTGTATAACTGTATACCCTGTAAATATCACTTTTTATTGTGTATTTGAGGAACACAACCAATTACAAACTTCATTTGAATTGCTGTGCTATCAGAATATCAGTGTATAACTTTGCTGGGTATTGCAGTGTATGCTGGGTATCAAAAGGCCTTCAAACTTTTACAAAAGGCCGTCAAAGTTACAAAAAAATAGGTGTGCTCCTAACCCAATACTTGTCTTTTTAATTCTGTGCATCCAAATACTTGTAGTTAAAAGTTTTAAGAATTAAGCTTACTGTTTGTTGTTCTGTCCTAAACCAGCAGTTTGTCACCCAGATTTATTAAATAAACAGGGGGGGGGGGGGTCATCAGATTATTCTCCATTTTATTGTAACTGAGGTACCGTTCAGTCGAGCGAAAAATGTAAAGGGGTACTCGAGCTGAAACCTCCAGATAGAAGGGGTACAGTTTCAAAAAAAGGTTGAAAACCCCTGACCTACAGTATAAATGATCAGGAATAGATCAGGGAAATGCTGACTAATACAATACAATAGGATTTATTTGAAGTTGTTGAAGGGCACTGGTCTCTTAAACCCAGAAGTTCTGATAAACCCCTATGCCTCACTATATATTGATGGACATTACATAAGCAAATGAGATTACCTTTTTTTTTTTTTTTGGTATACCATGTTCCTAAATGTTTTCTGAGGAGAGTAAAAAATACATTAACTTTGATTCATGTACTCTTAAATGAATTAATGGTCCAGTTTATGGTAAACTGTGCATGCATGACTTAGAAACTCGGCTGTCAGCTAAGCAGAATATCTCAAAAACTGGCCTGAATTCGAAAATGCAGATTTCGGAACGTTATCTGAAAACCAGAGCAGCCCAGAAATTGGGATGTTATCAAAGCGGCCCAGAATTTGGGACGTTATCTAAAAACCAAAGCGGCCCAGAATTTGGGACGTTATCTAAAAACCGAAGCGGCCCAGAATTTTGGATGTTATCTGCAAACCAAATCGGCCCAGAATTTGGGACATTATCTGAAAAGTAAAGCGGCCCAGAATTTGCGACGTAAATGAAAACAGGGGCAGTCTATCTGTAAAACTGTGATTACATTAGAGATAAACTAATGTATCCTGTAACAAAACTGCAATAGCGTATATGTTTTATATTAAAATATATCGCAAAAACGATTATAGATATATGCTACTTGAAAGAAAAAAGTACACCACCACAGAAAGCCAATTCTTACATTCGTGCATAACATGATAATTTATATAAAGTAATTCCTCATAGTTTGTAATATCAGTACAGTGTAATACCACATTATATTTTAATGGTAAGGTTGTGAAAAGCAGAACACTCTCTCTATCTGATCACAATGTTAAAAATGCCAGCACGCTTTTCCACTCGTGTGACGACGTATTCATGTGACAGACATGGACCAATCAAAACGCGAGACTGTTATGCGGTTCCATCCCAAAAATCGGGCCTGTGTCATACCTCGTATCACCGGCGCCGGCCCCGCCAGGACCAGAGACGGGCTCTGTGTACTTTCTAATATGCAGAGTTTATACTCACTCTCTGCTACAACTAAACAAATAAACCGGCATGTTTTCACAACATTAAACAATACTACTGCAGTGCACCGAAAACAGCAAATAAATTAAACTGGTTCTTAACATAAGAGACTTTCTTTTTTTATAACGAGCGAATTAGCAAGAAAACTTCCAACAACGAAAACCTTTCAGGCTGGGATTTCCAGACGGCTGTAGATCTCTCTGGTGGCGTATACACCACTGCTACCCACCACGAGTGATCTGCAGGCTTCTTTATATGTCGGCAGACTCTTCCCTTAATTCATTAACCCCGGGGCTTCTGGGGAACGTAGTCTTTGAAGCCAGACAGCCTTTCTTATTTATTATTTTTGTAGTAGGTTTTATTTTTTAATGTGAAAAGGGTAAACATGAATAGATTAACAATATCCATAGTTTTTCCGGGGCTTTCCTGTGTTTATTGGCTATCCATCGGTTTATTTATTAATTTTTTGTATCGGGGGTGTTTTATCAGTTTTTATCGGTTAAAACCCTAAATACTGTATATTCCATCTCTTGCAATGGCGGGTATATTCAGCATTGCAGCATTTAAAGCCGAGGCGCATGGAAGTGACGACACGTCACAGATAGTAAGAATGATCATTGAGGAAAGGGAACCGAAATGTTGTTTTTCCCCTATCCTGTAAACACGGCACTAGAATCGGATTCGTTTGGACTGGGGTTTGTGTCACGTGTTCTGATTAACTGCGATTTCAAATGCAAAGTTTGTCTCGCCCTCTGTTTTTATGCTCGCTGATGAAAAAAATACATTATTGGGGAAATCAAAAACGGAAATATAATTCAACATCATTTTAAATATCTAAAAAAATATATTTCGGTCTATAAAATACATTATCTTTGCATTGCTCTGCGCATATGTACTGATTAATATAAGACTACACATCGGTGTTCGCTTTAGGATACTGTAACTGATTTGAAATGCTAAGTCAGACTTAGGTCACCCCTACCCAGGCAAGAAAGAAAGAAAGAAAGAAAGAAAGAAAGAAAGAAAGAAAGAAAGAAAGAGCTGCAAGGTAAAAACTATCTTTACAAATACTGATTAGGGAAAAAAGGCGCCCAGACAGATAGTTTAGTGTTTTGTTAAAGTTTAGTTCAGACACAGGTTTTGTTTAAACTCTTCATTTAGATTTCTCTGTTTTGTTTGTTTTTGAATAAAAAATGTGCTTAAAAACAGCTTGATGACTAGACTTGTTATTGACGCACCCACACAAACACAAACAGTGGTAAAGTCCTGGACCTTAACCTGACACAAAGGGCTTTACCACAAGAAATGAAGTACCTTTTGAAACATGTAACGCAATTTTATTGTATATATATATATATATATATATATATATATATATATATATATATATATATATATATACACTAAACCTAGATTAAAACCTAGATTTACCTTAAAACCTAGATTTACCTTGAACTTGTACTGATTCATCAGGTACCTTTCCGCTGAGTGAAGACGTTCTAAGGAAATAGTTTGCCATTTGTTTTTCAGCCTACTCCATAGCTCAGTCCTCTAAGCCCTGTGATTAGTCTGGTTGGTCTTTGTTGCACTCTCTCCTTGTCCACAGTGTCCCTTTGGTGCTGTGCTGACCAGACTTGGACCCAGTCCTGTAAGTGTGGTCTCACCACTGCATTATACAACCTCCTCATATTCTCCTTGGATTTGTACTCTACATGGTGTACAGAATCCTCCATTGAAGGACCCTGATCTTTGAGGGAGCGGTGGCTTGTGCAGCGTCATCCACACCCAGCCTCCCTTGCTGAAGGTCTTTTCATCAGCGCTGTTTAGAGACACACTAGATCAGGTCCCAAACCTCAGCACATGTCCTGGTTCATCACAGCATTGATCCACTGTGGAGGAGACCAGCAGTTTAGAGAAAGCGGTTCAGTGTCAGAGAACTGGTGATCTGAAAACAACTGCTTCAGCCTCTCCAAGCACTCCTCCAGCAGTGCAGCTCCAAACTGTGATAAAACCAGGTTAATAAAACAAGCAGATCAGACTCCCAGAACAGAGGCCAGGGATTCTGCACTTCTCCAGGGACACACATTCCAATCCAATCCATTCCACACCTTACTGACCCCCTTGCTGACCAGTGAAGAGGGGAAACAAGCTGATTCTAAAGTGGCACATTGTAAAACAGAATTGAGATGGACTTTTCACTATGCTCTCACCTTCAGTGGGTTTAAAACTAAGGTATGCAAGAGCTGGAGGTGTGCAGCTTTTCTAGCTGACGAGAAGTGATGGATTGAGAGTATATAGTGTGGGGTGGGGAGTGTTGAGGAGGGGGTGCTGTTAATGAGAAGTGATGGATTGAGAGTATACAGTGGGGGTGGGGAGTGTTGAGGAGGGGGTGCTGTTAATGAGAAGTGATGGATTGAGAGTATACAGTGTGGGGTGGGGAGTGTTGAGGAGGGGGTACTGGAGATGAACTGTGCTGGAGCTGGGAGCTGTAAGTTGGGAGCTGTGTGCTGTGCCGTGTGAGAAGCTGAGAAACCAGATTGCAACTCAAGCTGTGGACTTGGAGGATTGGAGCTGGGGGGATATCACTAGGAGCAGTAATTGAGGATCAGTGGGTTTCCTACCTGGGAGCAGTGTGTTCATGAGCAGTGAAATTTACACCCCTTCCCTTTAGATCTCTCTCCCTCTCTCTTTCTCAAGCACTTAGCCTGGGTAGACTGGCTGCACGGGGCTTTCATGTGTTTTAAATGGGATGTTTTAGTCTTTTAGGGGCTGTTAGCTTGACTAACCTCCTGGAAGTGTCTGCTAGCTTGATCCCAGAGTCGAGAAGCGACTGAAATCATTTGACCCTGAGCTCGCGCTCTGAAGACAACAGAGCCTCATGGGCTTGTGTCAGCTGGGCACACTGAAGATGTGAAAAACCTGCTTTTATTTGATCCATAATATTGTACTGTCTCCTTTCATTCAGTTTGTAACTTTGTTATCTTTTTGGTGTTTGTCTATCCAGAGCGGACATTTCAGTTCTTCTATACTTCACACCCTCAGCTTCTGGGAGGATTCAGGACTGTACCTGCAGTGTTCTTTGAGCAGCTTCACAATAGTATTACCCTGCTATCATTGGCTCCTTCAATTGGCAGGCAAACCTTTGAAAGATACAATAGGGTGAATTACTGTTTTTTTCTTCTTACACCAGACCCAGCAGTCACTGGACAAAGACCTGTATGAAATAGGCTGGTCTGCTGGTATTGTTTAGTTAAAGCAACACTGTGTGGTTATTGTTATAGTAGAATATATTTTCTGTGTGTTTAACATTTTCTCCAAAGCTTTTCTGTGCACTTCAGGTTTCCAGAGACTAGCTGCTGTTGACAGACCACTTAGTTTATGTTAATTTCAGAAGTAGGTGCAGAACAAAACATTTATTGAAAATTAAAAACTTTACAAAACATTTAAAGAAAAAATGTTTGCATTAAAGTACAGAAACATAAAAAATGGTTATTAAAATGGTGCGTATTTACATTTGTGTTTTGGTTTTAATTTAAAACCTGATTATATAGATCGTTGACCTTAAACAGTGCTTTGAATAACAATAAACAATAACATTAATAAACAATAAACTAAATTTGAGACCTATGTAGCCAATTGAAGTGCAATATAGGAAGACATTGTGGAATTACTTAGTGAGCTACAAACAACTTAAGAGATACTTATCAGTACTTGCTGTGGGAATTCTAGCACTGTGCAGAGATGCCAACTAAGTCTGCCACTTGGTTCTATTTATGTGTTTGTAATCAATAAATACTCAGGACATATTGAACATGTTATGCTGAAACAGCTGTACAGTTATGAGTGTTTACAATTACAAAAACACTAACCTGAAAGAGATTAAACAGTAAAAATGAGGCTGCCTTGGCCCCAAGTGTAAAAACAAATAATTCACCTTGTTTCACTCTGCTGGTGGTGCCGTTTTACCCCCTAACTTTCATCCAAAGTTTTGTCAGATTGAAAATTCCCTTCACCCGAGGAGTGGAGAGGACAGACAGGGAGTTTAATACAAAGGTTTTCTTACAGCACAAAACTGTTTAGTTCAGCTGGCAGATTGTTACAGGGGAACCAGAATAAATATAAACCGCAGGATAGAGCGGCTCAGTGAATGTGGTTTGGAATCTGTGCAGGAGGGTCATTGTGTCTGAGACGCCATAAAATGACAGAGTGCCGGCATTAAAGTTCAGATACACTCCTATTCTCGGGGAGCGTGGGGCAGTTATTGCAGTTTCATTGTTATTGTGCCGGGCAGTGTAACTGGAACCGGAGCAGAACAAACTCCAGGACTTGTCATTGTATCCAAGGACACAGGAAAGATCCACTCCTTTCCTGCTGATTCCTTTATATGCAACTCCTATATAAGCCCCTCCCCCACTCCACTCAATCTCCCAGTAACAGCGAGTCCCAGACAAACCCTCTCTGCAAAGCACTTGGAGATAGTAATCAAATCTCTCTGGGTGATCAGAACACCTCTGGGTCTCTCCCCATGTCGCCTTTCTGTTCCCTTCAGACAGACAGAGCTCTCTATGCGCTGTGTTGGGGTCCAGTGTGAGCTGACAGGAATCTGATTGAAGAGAAGAGGACGGGTAGAGGAGAGAGGGTTAGAAAAGTCAAATCACTGAGAAAATCTCCATAGAACCAACCAAAAGTTAGACTTATAAATACATATTACAACAGGTTCTTTTTATAATGGCTGTTTCTGGCATAAGGCTACAACTTGAAAACAGAAGAGGCATTGAAGTACAACGGTACAGAAGGGAGTAATAGGATTGTTTGTATATTTTGGATGAGTTTGTGTGAATTCATTTTGCAGCTGGTAATCAATGCATAAAGTAATGATGCTATTAATTGTAAAATATTATACACTGCCCTCCAACTAGTATTGGTTCAGATGAATACATGCAGAATGACTGGGGTGGGACATTTGTTTCCATTTTCCCCACTCAGACCCCTTGCTTAGTAAATATCTTGAATAGAGTATCATCCACTAAAATCCCTCCACTGTCCTCCCTTTTCCCTGCTCCCTCCTCTATGTTCCCTCCTCCATGCTCCCTGCTGCCTCATTCCTCCTCCATGCTCCCTTCTCCCTGCTCCCTCCTCCATGCTTCTTCTTTTATGTTCCCTACTCCCTCCTCCATGCTCCCTGCTCCCTCATCCATTCTCCCTTTTCTCTGCTCTCTCCTCAATCCACCCTCCAGTATGCTCCCTCCTCCCTCTTCCCATTTTCCTGCTCCCTCCTCACTCCTCCATGCTCCCTTGTCCATAGTCCCTCATCCATCCTCCCTCCTCTATGCTCCTCCTTCCTGCTTCCTCCTCCATACTCTCTGCTCTCTCCTCCATCTTCCCTCCTCTATGCTCCCTCCTCCCTGCTCTATGCTCCCTCCACTCTACTTCTTCCTTCATGCTCCCTTCTCCCTGCTCACTCCTATATGCTCCCTCCTACCTGCTCCCTCCTCTATTCCCTGCTCCCTCCTCCCTGTTCCCTCCTCCCTGGTTCATGATGTCTCCTCCATGCTCCCTCCTCCCTCCCCCTCCTCCCTCCTATTTTATAAACAAGTATATTTAGACTGTGATGTTTAAGGTTGATAATCAATAAACGTGTTGTATAATTCTTACTTGAGATTTATTTCTGACTTTGGAGAAGTTCTCTCTTTTTATTTTTCTGTCTTCAAAAAACTGCTGCTGCTTTTAATTAAGCCCTCTTGCTGTTTGATTCTTTTGTTCATTATAATTCCTCGATCTTATCAAACTTCTTGAATCGGAACCAATCAAATGTAACTCTGCATACAATTACAGTTCACTTAATGTTCCTACTAGGTATGTGTTATATTTTACCCACTCAGACCCCTTGCTTACTAAATATCTTCAATAGAGTATTGTCCACTCTTCAAATATCTGTCTAATATAATGAGCTATCCATCCCACAAGTGCAGTGATACTGCAATATACATTTACTACCAGCACAGGATGACTGGGAAGGATAGCTGTTCATTTTACCCCACAACTGCTTTTACATGCATTGTACATGGATTAAAAGATGGGATGATTTTCTATTCAGGGATACCAAGATATTTAGGGAGAGAAAGGTCTGAGTGGAAAAACAGACAACAAATGCCCCTCTCCCAGTCATTCTGCATGTATTCATCTGAAACAATTTGTTGTCTGTTGGAGAGGAGTGTAGATTAATGGTTTACAATTACTAATAAATAATAATAATTGCTGCCCTCAAGCTCCACCCCTCCCTGTTCTGTAGTGTTAGCTCTTCTCACAATGGAGTGACACGTCTTTCAATTAAATGTTTCAGTGAAAACAGACTTACATTTTAAAAACTCAGCTCTGTTCCTTGGCTCTGGAGCCTGCAGACTGTAAACTGCAACTTCATTCACTTGGTCGAAAAAAAGAGAGAGAAATAGAATTGAAACATGTGTTGTTTAATGTGTGAATCCCTCTCTCTCTGTTTAAATGCTATTGTGTTGTTTTCTCATGTAATGCACTAGAAGCTTAAGGAGGCTGTGTGATCCAGTGGTTAAAGAAAAGGGCTTGTAACCAGAAGGTCACCGGTTCAAATCCCCCCCAGCGACTGACTCACTGTGTGACCCTGAGCAAGTCACTTAATCTCCTTGTGCTCCGTCTTTTGGGTGAGACGTAGTTGTAAGTGACTCTGCAGCTGATGCATAGTTCACACACCCTAGTCTCTGTAAGTCGCCTTGGATAAAGGTGTCTGCTAAATAAACAAATAATAAGAAACTCCCTTCCTGCTCTCATCACTTGGGATGTCACTGTAAATGAGCAGGGGCGTTTCAACCTGGGGAAATCATTTGAAATAAAACATCTGCAATATTCATATAGCCAACAATCTGCAAGAGGTCTTTATTAATGTCTTGCAAGTCCTGTCCCTCCTCAAGCCATTGTCTCTTTGAGAAATCTCTACCAAAGGAATCTATTTTACACCAACCTGTTGTGGTTATTTTGACTAATTCCCCCTTGCAGAAGTTCTCAATATGGTCTTTAAGTACAGATACAGCTTTCCTCACAGCCCCAAAAGAGATGTCTGTATTGACAGTAACGCTGGGTAAGTCTCCAGCTTCAGGAGGGGCACAGAGAGACTGGAAATTCTACAACAGGAAAGTGGAGAAAAGGAGTTTTCAGTGAAACAGAATGGGGTCCAAAACATTCCTGAGGAAAAGCAAGGATTCATTCAATTGGAGAGGTCTGTCTGAAACCGTCCCAGTTATGGACTTGAGATTTTCTAACAAGCAGTGATGTTACCTGTAGAAAATGGATGTGATCCTCTGTCTCTGAAAGCTGTTTCAGCTCAGCATTTCTCCTCCTTAGCTCAGCAATCTCCTGCTCCAGTTTCTTCATGCGTCCTTCAGCCTCATTCACTGCAGCCTTCTCGTTAGCTCCAATCAGCTCAGTAACCTCAGTGTGGATCTTCTCAATGGATCGGATCAGCTCAGTAAAGATCGTCTCACTTTCCTTTATTTCCCTCTGTGCAGATCTCTGAGTGAAATAACACAGTACGGGAGACATCCTTACAACTCATATCAGAAACACATAGCGATATTCTGTAGACTTCGGCAGATTTGCGCAAGTCCATTGATCAGTTTAGAAATCTGTTCTAATGGATGTGTAAATGGATAACAAGTGACAGGATTCAATCTTTTGATATTTCAAAATACAGTTTGTTCCATTTATTTTTCTTAATAATAATAATAATAATAATAATAATAATAATAATAATAACCCCCTCTTGTTAATACCCACTTTCAGTGACTTCACAGCCTGTTTCAGCTCATCCACGTCTTTCAGTCTCTCCTGGATTCTCTGTTGTATTTGTGTCTGTGTCTCTCCCAGCTGCTTCTGTGTAGAAACACAGTGACACAGTGACATTTCTGATGGGGCATTGAGTGATATACTATCACACTCAATACAGACTATTTCAGAGCAAGCTGTGTTATTCACACCGCTCCCATTAATATGGAATTAGATTAACAATACAGACATTATGCAAACAGATACCCTACATGTCAATATCTAAAGGTATGCTATGTAAACTGTCAGAATAATTCTTAATTAAATGGAATGTAGCAAATTACATGATCTTTTTTTCACTGTTTCTTTACCTCCTTATGATGTTTTCAGTGATTCGGAGTGGTCATTGCAATTCTTATTTTAATGAGTCTATGTTATGGGGCCTTAACCTGAGTTCAGAAGCTGATCTTCAGTCTCGTTGCCAGTTATAGACATCTGCAGACAGTCTAGATCAGTCAACATGCCTGCATTGTGGCAAAAGCCAGCACCATCTAGTGCACAGCTGCCAGCAATACAACAGGACACTTGACTTACAGCACCTGTCCACTAGATGGCACTGGCTCTTACTACTTGTGGTAAGGTTAGCATCAAGGCCCAGGTGTTATCGGCAGGGAGAGTGACTCAGACACAGAATTGCCTGTGTGGCATCAATTACCTATCTGGGAAATAGCCACACCTGTGATTGCTGGCAGGGACAGGTTTAACCCCTTCCCTGCTAACCTTACATTCCCCCACACACTCTTTACAAGGACAGGGCTGCTGCTCTGTCACACTGCTAACTGAGAACTGTTGCTGATCCAGCGTGTGTCACATTACATAAGCTTATGACAGGCACCTAGACAGCTGAAGCTGCTTTCTCTAATGTAGATTGCATTTCATATGTATTTTGGGCACATGCTTTTGTTTATTTGTTTAAATCAGGTACCAGGCTTTGTTTGTTACACAATTTAACTATGGTATGTTATATAAGATATGATATATGACAATAAAACATATTCAAACATGATATATAAGTTACACAATAAATAGTAAAATAACCGTATCAAAATAGTGAAAATGAAAAGCAATTGAACCGAATAAAAAGAAAACCCAAATAAACCAGAAACTACAAATATAAACCTAATCAATAATAATTTAGGCTGAGAAAGTAAAATAGGTCTCAATAAAATATTCAATTCAATGCACTAATTGATCTCACGTTAAACGATCTAACATTTTATAAATAGACACACTAAATATCCCTGGGAATTCTTATCTTCTAGAATAGCTACAAGGAAATGGTTCAAACCGTTACCTGTTTCCCAGTCCTTTCTGTCTCAGCTGAGACTGTATCATGGCTCTTGTGTTCCTTGTCTGCACACAACCAGCAAATACACGACTGATCGGTTCTACAGAAGACCTCAAAAACCTTCTGGTGTTCAGCACAAAGCTTCTGCTCCAGATTTTCAATAGCGTTGACCAGTTTGTGCCTCTTGAAAGCAACACCCTCATAGTGTGGCTTGACATGTGTTTCCCAATAAGAGGCCAGGCATGTCAAACAGGATTTCACAGCTTTAAACTTTCTCCCAGTGCAGACATCACACGGCACATCTCCAGGTCCAGCATAACTTTGAGCAGGAGGAGGATTGAGCCTTCTCTTCTTGAATTCTCCAGCAATTTCAGCCAGGATGGTGTTTCTGTGCAGAACAGGCCTTCGGGTAAAGGTCTTTCTGCACTGGGGGCAGCTGTAGAAACGTCTATGTTCAGTCCGATCCCAGCAGTTCTTAATACACCCCATACAGTAACTGTGTCCACATGGAATAGCGACTGGGTCCTTCAATATCTCCAGACACACTGCACACAACAACTGCTGCTCTGCTACCAGAATATTTGCTTCTGCCATTTCTGCTGCAGTGAGGCAGAGAGACTGACGATTTCACTACAAACGAAACTTCACTGTGCTGTGATTTCCTGGAATTGTGTAAAACTCCAAGAGGTGGGGTTTTGGACTGAGGAAAGGTTTAAACAAGCAGGAGGAGCAGAAACTGCTGAATGAGTGTGGGAGTGGCAGAGAGCAGAGAGTTGGGAGTGGGACTGTCACAGTAACCCTTTAACAACTATCCCTCTCCCCCCCCATCATGACACCCCTCATTTAACAATGAAAGATTGATTCAGGACAGCATATTATATGATATTGTAAATATTTACAATGTTAAGATTATGAATTAAACAGCAGGGCTGATGAGTCTAACTTTGTGTTTCTGTCTAAAATCTATAATATGTAAACTTAGAAAGTTCTGTTACACTGACCATATTTTTTTTTTTTACAACGGTTTGAACAGCATTTCTTTACTTGTTGTTACTGTATAACTTCTGTCAATAACTTCTGTCACAGTTTCTGTATAACTTCTGTCATAGGGCAGCAGTGTGGAGTAGTGGTTAGGGCTCTGGACTCTTGGCCGGAGGGTTGTGGTTTCAATCCCCAGTGGGGGACACTGCGGTTGTACCCTTGAGCAAGGTACTTTACCTAGATTGCTCCAGTAAAAACCCAACTGTATAAATGGGTAATTGTATGTAAAAATAATGTGATATCTGTATAATGTGATATCTTGTAACAATTGTAAGTTGCCCTGGATAAGGGCGTCTGTTAAGAAATAAATAATAATAATAATAATAACAACGAGTATAGCGTGTTGGATTTTTAAAGGCAGCAATAACCAGGGGTGTAGCTAGGAATGCATTTTTACCAAGGCAAAAATCTAATTTGTCTAAAAAAAACCCTCCATATCCTATATATATATATATATATATATATATATATATATATATATATATATATATATATATATATACATACACACACACAGTGCCTATAGAAAGTCTACACCCCCCTGAACTTTTTTCACATTTTGTTGTGTCAGTGCCTCAAAGTTTCATGCATTTAAATGAGGATTTTTTCCCACTTATAAACACACCATACTCCACACTGTTAAGGGAAAAAAAGTTTTTATTGAGAAAAAAATTATATATTAAAAATACAAAACTGAAAGATCATAATTGGATAAGTCTCCACCCCCCTGAGTTAATACTTGGTGAAATCACCTTTGGCAGCAATTACAGCTGTGATGCTTCACAGTAGGGATGGTGTTCTTTGGGTGATGCGCTGTGTTGGGTTTGCACCAAACATAACGCTTTGCATTTATGCCAAAAAATTCCATTTTAGTTTCGTCAGACCACAAAACTTTTTGCCACATCTCCTGAGTGTTTTTTTACATACTTCAAACGGGATTCAAGGTGGGCTTTCTTGAGTAATGGCTTCCTTCTTGCCACCCTACCATACAGGCCAGATTTGTGGAGTGCTTGGGATATTGTTGTCACAGGCACACTTTGACCAGTCTTGGCCATAAAAGCCTGTACCTCTTGCAAAGTTGCCATTGGCCTCTTGGTAGCCTCTCTGATCAGTCTCCTTCTTGCTCGGTCATCCAGTTTGGCGGGACGGCCTGATCTAGGCAGGGTCTTGGTGGTGCCATACACCTTCCACTTCTTAATAATCGTCTGTGCTCCAAGGGATATTCAAGGCCTTTTATATTTTTTTATACCCATCCCCTGATCTGTGCCTGGTGCTCATGGTTGAGTCTTTGCTTTGAAATGCACTACCCAACAGAGGGAACCTACAGGAACTGTTGAATTTATCCTGAAATCATGTGAATCACTACAATTTAACACAGGTGGAGGCCACTTAACTTGGTGTGTGATTTTGAAGCCGATTGGTTACACCTGAGCTAATTTAGGATTGCTATTACAAGGGGGTGGACACTTATCCAAACAAGCTATTTCAGTTTTTATTTGTAATTAATGTTAATTAATTAACTACAAACTTCTAGAATATTTTTTTTCACTTGGAAGTTGTGGGGCAGGATGTGTAGATAAATGAAAAAAAAAACTATTTGAATGCATTTTAATTCCAGGCTATAAGGCAACAAAAGGTGAGCATTTTGAAAGGGTGTAGACTTTCTATAGGCACTGTATATATCTGTTACGAAGGTGAAAGTTATCATCTTATAAAGTCTAATGACTATTAATGCAAACTGCAAAGTAATATATGTTGCTAACTGTTTAGCCAGCGATCCACCTTGGATGATGTTTGAAATATCATGACCCATATTTTTTAAAACAAATTGGCTCCCAGCAAAACCACACCAACCTAAAATGACCCTTTTCACACTGTAGAAATATGTGATATTAAAAGGGCAGGAAGAATAGAAGTTATAAATATGAATCAGTAGATGTGTTTATACCTTCACTGAGAGACATGCGTTTGATTCACTGCTACTGAAGTTAATGCTGAGACCAATGACACTGAAGTTAATGCTGAGACCGGTGACACTGATGCTACAAATGTCAGGACTGTCCAGTCCCTGACCACATTCCATGACTCACCTCTTCAGAAAGTACCTGTAGAACTCCTCTGTTATTCCCCTTGGACACTTATCACCCTTCCTTAAATGCGCTTTACTTGTTCTTATCTGCCCCCTATTTTACTACATTTAATCCTGTACTTTAGAGTACTGTAATCTGCCAAGTGTTATTTAATCTGTAGTATTTTGTATTGAATTATATCCTGATGTAACTATCACTGACACTGTTATCTGCTGTATTATTGAATCGTATTTTGTCACACTTGTACTTGCTTGAACCAAAGTCATTGTATTTATCTTGCTCTTAATTGTATTATTACTTGTACTGTATTTCTTGAAATGTATTTGTTTACGACTGTAAGCCGCCCTGGATAAGGGCGTCTGCTAAGAAATAAATAATACAAATGGAAATGGTAAGACTGGCCGTTTACTGGACACTGCTGGGACTGGTAAGACGTGCTGGTACTGCTGGAACTGGTAAGACTAGTGCTGACACTGCTGGACTGGTCAGACTGGTGCCGGCGCTGCTGTAAAACCAGCAGCCACAGGGGGTCCCCAGGACCGGGTTTGAGAGCGTCCATTCAAATGCATCTCACCAAATTCAATACATACTTACGCCTCGAGTTAAGTTTGATACATTTCACCTGCTTTCTTTTTATTAAATATAAACCAATGAACAAACTGCTAAATAAGCCCCACATTCCTGTGAAAGTCGAAAGAAGAAATATGGAGCAAAGTTTTAAATGACATGTTTACACGACACGGATAATCACAAATAAATAAAAAATAAAAGGGGGTAGCATCTCGCTTTCCTCTTAGCAAATTTGTCAGCACCAGCCTGTATTTGTAAGTCTAATGTTTTTGCTTGTCGGGTTAGCTCGCAATAATCAAAATCTCTCTCAATCTCATCGCCAGTAGAGTACAAGCAGGTATGTTTTGACCCTTTTCATGCACAAAAATAACCTTTCATTTGCCGAACTTATACCAACATTTGCATACGGTGAAAATATGTTAGAACAATAAATCCATTGATTTTCATG
Source organism: Acipenser ruthenus (assembly GCF_902713425.1). Classification (NCBI taxonomy): domain Eukaryota; kingdom Metazoa; phylum Chordata; class Actinopteri; order Acipenseriformes; family Acipenseridae; genus Acipenser; species Acipenser ruthenus. The sequence continues at coordinate 5,947,701 of NC_081241.1, read as the reverse complement.
TATAACATTGCCTTCATTTTCTTTCCATAGAAATGCATATTTAAGCAATGTAACATTTTAAAACAGTAATTCTAACTTCAACCAGATGCATCTCATAATGTAGTGCAGTGGTTCCCAACCCCCAGTCATTTTATAAGTAACTTGAAATATGCAACTGTTCAAGAGGTGAAAACAAGTCCAGCAGTGACATCACCAGTCTGACCAGTCCCAGCAGTATCATATAATATGCTGTCCTGAATCAATCTTTCATTGTTAAATGAGGGGTGTCATGATGCGGGGGGGGGGGGAGGGGGGGGGGATAGTAGTGGTAGGACTACTTTGACAGTCCCACTCCCAACTCTCTCCTCTCCGCCCCTCTCACACTCATTCAGCAGTTTCTGCTCCTCCTGCTTGTTTAAACCTGACCTCAATACAAAACTCCACCTCTTGGAGTTTTACACAATTCCAGGAAATCGGCACAGTATAGTTTTGTTTGTAGTGAAATCGTCAGTCTGTCTGTTTCACTGCAGCAAGTATGACAGAAGCAAATATTCTGGTAGCAGAGGAGCAGTTGATGTGTCCAGAGTGTCTGGAGATATTGAAGGACCCAGTCGCTATTCCATGTGGACACAGTTACTGTATGGGGTGTATTAAGAACTGCTGGGATCGGTCTGAACATAGACATTTCTACAGCTGCCCCCAGTGCAGAAAGACCTTTATCCGAAGGCCTGTTCTGCGCAGAAACACCATCCTGGCTGAAATTGCTGGAGAATTCAAGAAGAGAAGACTCAATCCTCCTCCTGCTCAAAGTTATGCTGGACCTGGAGATGTGCCGTGTGATTTCTGCACTGGGAGAAAGTTCAAAGCTGTGAAATCCTGTTTGACGTGCCTGGCCTCTTACTGTGAAACACACGTAAAGTCACAGTATGAGGGGGCTGCTTTCAAGAGGTACAAACTGGTCAATGCAATTGAAAATCTGGAGCAGAAGCTTTGTGCTGAACACCAAAATATTTTTGAGGTCTTTTGTAGAACCGATCAGACGTGTATTTGCTGGTTGTGTGCAGACAAGGAACACAAGAGCCATGATACAGTCTCAGCTGAGACAGAAAGGACTGGGAAACAGGTAAGGGTTTGAACCATTTCCTTGTAGCTGTCCTAGATGATAAGGATTAATCAGGATATTTAGTGTGTCTATTTATAAAATGTTAGCTAGTTTTACATTAGATCAATTAGTGCATTGAATTTAATATTGTATTGAGACCTATTTTACTTTCTCAGCCTAAATTATTATGGATTAGGTTTATATTTGTAGTTTCTGGTTTATTTGGGTTTTCTTTTTATTCGGTTCAATTGCTTTTCATTTTCACTATTTTGATACAGTTATTTTACTATTTATTGTGTAACTTATATATCATGTTTGAATATGTTTTATTGTCATATATTATATCTTATATATCATACCATAGTTAAATTGTGTAACAAACAAAGCCTGGTACCTGATTTAAACAAATAAACAAAAGCCTGTGCCCAAAATACATATGAAATGCAATATACATTAGAGAAAGCAGCTTCAGTTGTCTAGGTGCCTGTCATAAGCTTATGTAATGTGACACGCTGGATCAGCAACAATTCTCAGTTAGCAGTGTGACAGAGCAACAGCCCTGTCCCTGTAAAGAGTGTTTAGGGGAATGTAAGGTTAGCAGGGACGGGGTTAAACCTGTCCCTGCCAGCAATCACAGGTGTGGCTATTTCCCAGTTAGGTAACTGATGCTAATTGGGGAGTGACCACACAGGTATAAAAGCAGGGAGAAATCCCTTGTATGGTGGTGGAGTTGGGGAGAGTGGATGAGAGTGGATGAGAGTGGATGAGAGTGGATGAGAGTGGATGAGAGTGGATGAGAGTGGATGAGAGTGAAGGCTAATGCCCAGCCTGCAGGAATTAAGAGGTGCTGTACTTTGTTTTGTTTAAACCTTTTGTTTTGGCCCTTGTGTCTGTTATTTGTGTTTATTAAAAGTGTGCAGTAGTGCTGAGCTTGAGCAATTCTGTGTCTGAGTCCCTCTCCCTGTCGATAACACCTGGGCCTTGATGCTAACCTTCCCACAAGTAGTAAGAGCCAGTGCCATCTAGTGGACAGGTGCTGTAAATCAAGTGTACTGTTGTATTGCTGGCAGCTGTACACTAGATGGCACTGGCTTTTGCCACTATGCAGGCATGTTGACTGATCTAGCCTGTCTGCAGATGTCTATGACTGGCAACGAGACTGAAGATCAGCTTCTGAACTCAGGTTAAGCCCCATAACACAGACTCATTAAAATAAGAATTGAGTATTGCATTAAGACCGTTCTGAATCACTGAAAACATCACAAGGAGGTGAAGAAACAGTGAAAAAAAGATCATGTAATTTGCTACATTCTATTTAATTAAGAATCTTTGTGACAGCTTAGATAGCATACCTTTAGATATTGACACGTAGGGTATCTGTTTGCATAATGTCTGTATCGTTAATCTTATTCCATATTAATGGGAGATGTGTGAGCAACACAACGTGCTCCGAAATATCCTGTGTTGGTGTGGCGGAGTGTCCCGCCCCTATTTGTTATTATTTGTATTTTTGTTTGCGGCGCTTCTTTTGTTATTGTTTATAATTTAAAACCCGTGAGGATGCGTGACTGATCAGCTACTGATTATTTAACTAGCTGACAGTCATGCATCCTTACCAAACGCGTGCAGACTGTGGCTGAGGGGTAATAAGATAATTAACAGCTAGTTAACCCCTCGGCCAGAGTATAAGAACCTGCAGCTGTCCGTGCTGCAGGGTTGGGTGTACAGAGAGGAGGTACGGGGAGATAGAGAGGAGACAGAAATTAACAATTGCTAAAACGTGCTGGATTAGCCAGCACGACACTTACTTGTTTGTCTGTCTGATTTGTTTGGCCCTCGTGCCCTTTGGTTTCTGTTTTGTTGTTTGTTTAAATCTTTTATTTTTGTTTTGTTTATTAATAAAATCAGCTGAACGCCATTGCGTTCAGCTTCACCCGCCCATCCATTGTTTTGATTCAGTTACTTCCTGGTCGTGACATCACCACACCTCACCACTGCAAGCCATCCTGCCACATATGGTGCCCTGCGTGGGACAAACAACGCCTCCAACAGTCGGACCAGGAAGGAAAAGGACGTTTTTTTTTTTTTTTTCAAAAAGTATTTTTTTGTGTTTTTTTGAAAGGGAAAAAAAGAAAATGGGGAAAAGTAGCTGGAGGAGAAAGCAGCAGCAGCAACAACAACAGCAGCAGGAGGCTCAGCAACAGCAGCGCGGGGCTGGTCGCAAGCCCTGCGGGGTCCTTACCACGCTGGACGTCTGCCTCACCTGCCTGAAGGGTGAGGAGTGGTGCTTCGCGGTTGGTGAGGTCGGTCACGTGGCACCGGACCAACCCCCTCCATGGCAGGAGAGGAAGGAGCCTGAGCGTCCAGCAAGGGTGAGAGATGACCTGCATCCTCCGAGGCGGAAGAATCCTGTCTCCTCTGAGGGAATCTGGGACTGGCTGGCGGAGCCTAAGAGGGATATCGTGGTCGCCTTCCCTGCTGTGATCAACCTCCTGTGGGCGAGAGATGGGGAGCGCTGGGAGGCCTGGGAACAGAAACACCACCCAGCATCCCTCCCAGACATCGCAGCCATGGTGCTCAACTACCTGGCTGCAGATATGGGAGGGGCCCCGCTGCTGTTTCCAGCGCCAGAAAGAGAGGAGCCATCGCTGCCGTCTCCAACGCCAGAGGGAGAGAAGCCATTGCTGCCGTCTCCAGCGCCAGAGGGAGAGAAGCCATTGCTGCCGTCTCCAGCGCCAGAGGGAGAGGAGCCATTGCTGCCGTCTCCAGCGCCAGAGGGAAAGGAGCCATTGCTGCCGTCTCCAGCGCCAGAGGGAAAGGAGCCATTGCTTCCGTCTCCAACGCCAGAGGGTGAGGAGCCCTCGCCACTGTCTCCACCACCAGGAGCAGAGCAGCAGGAGCTGCCTCTGTCTCCACCACCACTAGGGGCAGAGCAGCAGGAGCTGCCTCTGCCTACCCCACCTCCACCAGCAGAGGCTGAATGCCTGCTGGTTTCGCATCAACCGCCGTGGGAGGACTGCTTGCCGCTCCCAGCTCCACCAGCAGAGGGTGAATGCCTGCTGGTTCCGCCTCAGCCGCCGTGGGAGGACTGCTTGCCCCTTCCACCTCCACCAGCAGAGGGTGAATGCCTGCTGGTTCCACATCCACCGTCATGGGAAGAACTGCTCCTGCCCTGCCTCGCACCGCCCAAGGATGCCTGTTGCTCCGCATCGCCTGGGGCTGCTTGTTGCTCCGCATCGCCTGGAGAGCCACCAGTTACAGGGTATGAAGGAGAAGTGGAGCTCCCGCTGCCGCCTCCATGGCCAGGGGCTCCCCTCCCAAGTTTGCCTCCCGAGGGTCCGCTGCTGCTGCCGTCGCCTCCCGAGGGTCCGCTGCTGCTGCCGTCGCCTCCCGAGGGTCCGCTGCTGCTGCCATCGCCTCCCGAGGGTCCGCTGCTGCTGCCGTCGCCTCCCGAGGGTTCGCTGCTGCTGCCATCGCCTCACGAGGGTCCTATTTTGCCTGGGGTTGCTACCAGTCCTGCCATGCGGCAGGAAATACTGTGGCTGGAGCCCCATGAAGGGCAACTGCCAGCCATGAAGAAGGGAGGGGAGGTCAGGAGACCAGCTCCCCCCGCAGCAATTTCGCTGCAGGAGAAAGGGTGGCCGGAGCCCCACGGATGGGAGCTGCCAGCCATGAATAAGGGGGGGCAGGTCTGGAGACCACCCCAAAATTTTTTTTGGCCAGAGTAGCCGGCCTGTATGTGGTCCTCTGGGACGCTACAGTTGTTGGGGTGGGAGGAGGACATCCCGCCGTGGCCGGCCCCGGAGACACCTTGCTTCCCCTGTTCCTGGGCCGGGACTGCTAGCCGGGACTTTAGGGAATAAGGTGGGGAGGTCGCCGAAAAGGCCATGTGTGCTGCGAGGATGCGTGACTGATCAGCTACTGATTAACTAGCTGACAGTCACGCATCCTTACCAAACGTGTGCAGACTGTGGCCGAGGGGTAATAAGATAATTAACAGCTAGTTAACCCCTCGGCCAGAGTATAAGAACCTGCAGCTGTCCGTGCTGCAGGGTTGGGTGTACAGAGAGGAGGTACGGGGAGATAGAGAGGAGACAGAAATTAACAATTGCTAAAACGTGCTGGATTAGCCAGCACGACACTTACTTGTTTGTCTGTCTGATTCGTTTGGCCCTCGTGCCCTTTGGTTTCTGTTTTGTTGTTTGTTTAAATCTTTTATTTTTGTTTTGTTTATTAATATTAATAAAATCACCCGCCCATCCATTGTTTTGATTCAGTTACTTCCTGGTCCGTGATGTCACCACACCTCACCACTGCAAGCCATCCTGCCACAGTTGGTTGTGACAGGATATCACTCAATGCCCCAACAGAAATGTCACTGTGTCACTGTGTTTCTACACAGAAGCAGCTGGGAGAGACACAGACACAAATACAACAGAGAATCCAGGAGAGACTGAAAGACGTGGATGAGCTGAAACAGGCTGTAGAGTCACTGAAAGTGGGTATTGACAAGAGGGGGTTATTATTATTATTATTATTATTATTATTATTATTATTATTATTATTATTATTATTACCTACAGAAGTTTACTGTCTATGCCTGATGTGTTTTTGATATCAATTCTATCCATGTCTCCTCTACTGTGTTCTTTCACTCAGAGATCTGCATGCATAGAAATAAAGGAAAGTGAGAAGATCTTTACTGAGCTGATCCAATCCATTGAGAAGATCCACACTGGGGTTATTGAGCTGATTGGAGCTAACGAGAAGGCTGCAGTGAATCAGGCTGAAGGACGAATGAAGAAACTGGAGCAGGAGATTGCTGAGCTAAGGAGGAAAAACGCTGAGCTGAAACAGCTTTCAGAGACACAGGATCACACCCATTTTCTACAGGTGATTTCCATTACACGAGAGTAGATGTTAAAACTTCATGCTGATTTGAACTCGGCTCTCGCCAAGATAAGCACCAACTAAGACGTAGCTTTACAGTAAACTAGTGTGATCCATATGTGTCTCCATCCATTTACGTTTCCTTCCATATGATGATGTAGATATCCTTCTGTCTGGTGTTAATGGCTGAAGTGTAATGCTGGCTCCAGGGATCAGCTTATTTTGCCTCCCTGGCGCATCAGCACACACAACGGCTGCAATGCTGGCTCCGGGGATCAACCAAAGTGCGGCCTCCCCAGCGCATCAGCATGACAACCGTCTGGATTGAGCTAAGTAGGGTACATCTCTGGGGTTTTCAAGTGGGCACCTTCCATCCTCAGTGTTTCGTCGACTAGCCCACGACACCTCAAGAGGGCTCGACGGTGATTCTGGCGTCCCAGCATCACCCCCCTCCGTCCCCCACTCAACTCAGCCCAGCTTACTTACCTGTCCCCAGCCAGAATCTTTCCGTCTCAACCACAGCCAATTGCTGCTCCTCTCTGCTGCTTCAGATAAGTTCTTCACTGTGCGACGCAACTCTTTGCCACTGAACCCGACGTCTCTGAGAAACCGGGTTGTAGAGTGTGCCACAAATCCTCGACAACCCACTTCCACTGGGTAAACCCGAACTCTCCATCCTCGCTGTTCCGCTTCAGTGGCTAGTTGAGCATACCGCAGTTTCTTCCTCTCATACGCCTCATCTACAGCATCCTCCCATGGCACTGTTAACTCTACCAGGTGAACAAGGCGTGCCGATCCAGACCACAAGACAATATCTGGTCGAAGGTTAGTGGTGGCAATCTCAGGTGGAAAAATAAGCCGTTGACCAACATCTGCCAGCATTCTCCAGTCTCCAGCAGCTTCCAGTTGTCCTGGGCGAGGATTGGTTTTAACACCTTTTCTTGGTGGTTGCTCTCCTGGGCGGAGGAATGTTGTCTTTTGTGTGTAATGTTTTGATGGAACAGGTGGCAACTTATTGGTCATGTTACGCTTGTCTTCCAATGCTAAGGCCAAACATCGCAGCACCTGGTCATGGCGCCAAGTAAACCGTCCTTGGCTAAGAGCCACCTTACATCCTGTCAAAATGTGCCTTAATGTTGCAGGTGATGAACACAAAGGACATGAGGGATCCTCTCCTACCCAGAGGTTTAGGTTCTGTGGTGATGGGAGAACATCATATGTTGACCTGATGAGGAAACTGATCCTGCTCTGTTCCATTGACCATAGGTCTTGCCAGCCAATCTTGCGTTGTTCCACACTCTCCCATCTCATCCATTCTCCCTGCTTGGCCTGGGAAATGGCCTTTATACACCTCATCCTCTCCTCCTGCTTTTGCACCTCGTTGACTACCAGCTTCCTCCTTTGAGCTGGGGCTGCCTTGTGCCATGTAGGAGGAGTTGAACTGAAACCAAGACCCCCTCTTCCATGCTGAACTTGCCCCATGATATCACCAAATCGAAGGGCAGCCTTTGCATCTTCCACAGCTTTCTTTGCCGCCCACTTTCTTCCAGTTTTCAACACAGGTGCTGCCTCCCTTACGCATTTATCGCGTGACTCTACTAATGTCATTTCCAGTCTGACCTTGGCGCACTTAAACTCCTCGGTTAGAGCAGAGACTGGTAGCTGCAGTATTCCTTTACCATAAAGTCCCACTCTGCTGAGGCAGCGTGGAACTCCCAACCATTTCCTGATGTATGAACTGATTAAAGCTTCCAGCTTCTCTATTGTTGTCAAAGAAACCTCGTACACAGTCAGTGGCCATAGCAACCTCGGCAGTAGACCAAACTGAAAGCACCAGAGTTTTAATTTACCTGGTAGAGCGCAGCTGTCTATGCTCTTCAACCCTTCCACTGCTTGTTGTCTAACTTCTCCCACACGAACTGTGTCTTTTAGATCCCCGTCATACCATCTCCCAAGACTCTTCACTGGCTTCTCAGACACTGTTGGTATTGCCTCACCATTAATGAAGAATGTTTTATCTACTACTTTGCCTTTAATTATAGAGATGCTCCTTGATTTAGTGGGCTTGAATTGCATTCGTGCCCATTCAATGTTATTGGTTAATTTGCCTAATAATCGATTAGTGCAAGCCACCGTTGTAGTCATAGTTGTCATGTCATCCATGTATGCTCGAATTGGTGGTAGTCGCATTCCAGAAGCCAAGCGCTCTCCTCCTACTACCCATTTTGATGCCCTAATGATTACTTCCATTGCCATGGTAAAAGCCAGTGGAGAAATGGTGCATCCTGCCATTATTCCAACCTCTAGGCATTGCCATGTAGTGCTGAATTCTGAAGTTGAAAAACTGAATTGCAAATCTCCAAAATAGGCTTTCACTAAATTTGTTATTGTCATCGGTACACTGAAAAAATCAAATGCTGCCCAAAGTAGTTCATGTGGCACTGAACCATATGCATTAGCCAAATCCAGGAATGTCACATGGAGCTCCTTCCTCTCCTTTTTAGCTGATTGAATTTGTTGCCAGATCACATTGATGTGTTCTAAGCAACCTGGGAAACCTGGAATGCCTGCTTTTTGTATTGAAGTGTCAATGAAGCAGTTCTTTAATAGGTAAGCTGACAATCTCTGAGCAATAATGCTGAAGAAAATCTTGCCTTCTACGTTTAGTAGGGAAATGGGACGAAACTGACTGATACTTGTAGAATCTTTTTCTTTAGGTATAAAGACTCCACCTGCTCGGCGCCATGCTCTTGGTACAACCTGTTTTTCCCATGCCACTTTCATCAATTTCCACAGAATTCGTAGAACTCCTGAAGCACTCTTGTACACTCTGTACGGAACTCCATTAGGCCCTGGAGATGATGAAGCCCTTGCTTTTTTCACAGCTTGCTCTATTTCTTTCCACTTAGGTGCACAGTCCTCCATTTGGTATTCTGGTGGATTGATAGGTGGGATGTCTGACGGAATTGACATAGGCTCCTGCCTTTTTGAATCTGTATGTGTTTCCTCCAAATATCTCTCCAGCTCAGCCTTAGATGCTTTTAGTGTGCCATTCTTCTCACTGGTGAATAACTTCTTTACAAATTTGAATGGGTCTTTATAAAAGTTAGCTCTCGCACGCTCCTTCTTTTTGTAGCGTTTGCGTAGGCGCTCAGCTCTGCGCAATGTTGCAAGCTTATCTTTTATGACCCTTTGTAAGAGATTGAGCCCCTCCTTCTGACTTTGTTCTGCTCTTCTCCATTGGTTCCTCAGCTGTCTCCTTTCTCTAACTAAGCGTTCAATCTCCTGCTGCCGTCTAGACTTTCCAGGAATAGTTTGTACTTTTTCCTTCCTTTTTTCAACTCCAAACCTCTCACTTCCATATGCGTAGATGATGTCCCCAAATTTATCCAGCTTCTTTTCAACTGTTCCACTTAATCTTTCCAATGCAACGCAGAGATCTGTGTTTACTGTGTCCCATGCAGTTTTCTCACAAGCTCTTGGCCATTTAACTCCAGGCTTGTGCCCGTTGAGGTTCTTTTCTGTCTTATGCTGGTTTGTCTGACCGGGTTCACAAGGATCATTAGGTTCATCACTAACTGTGTCCATGCAAGTCCTCCTCACATCTATGACAGGGGTGCTGATATCCTGCGAACTGTGGTTTGCTTCCTGTCGTTGGATTTCATTCGACTGACTTGACTGACTTCGTAAGAAGTACTGATCAATGCGAGGCCCTTGTCCCTTCTCCCTCAAGCATTTCATTCTCCCTTGATGAATCTTCAAACCCCTGACCGTTGTTGCCTTGTTCCAGCCGCAGACACAAACCTGGAGTTCCATGTCTTTGTTAACTGCAGATCTTGAACTAGTCTTTTGTGAAGTACTCTCCATACTCATATCCGTTTCCGTTCCTAAGTCGTTAACCGTGTTGTCCAACGTTGAGTCATCTTCCGCCCCCGCTCTCGCAGACTCTAGGGGTATTTTTCTCTTTAATTTCTTAGAAGCCTTGGGTGGGTGTCTCCAGCATCCTGTAAACACAGAGCTGGATACTGCCGACAAGGGTAGCTAACCCTTACCAGCCCCAATGGGGTCTCTTTCCTCCTGTCAGCTGTCTCTCCAGGCTGTCACAAGGTCTTTCCCTTGTTGCCAGCTGCACTATTCACAGCAGTCACTGGACGTATCCAGATCTTCATGATTTCCATTACACGAGAGTAGATGTTAAAACTTCATGCTGATTTGAACTCGGCTCTCGCCAAGATAAGCACCAACTAAGACGTAGCTTTACAGTAAACTAGTGTGATCCATATGTGTCTCCATCCATTTACGTTTCCTTCCATATGATGATGTAGATATCCTTCTGTCTGGTGTTAATGGCTGAAGTGTAATGCTGGCTCCAGGGATCAGCTTATTTTGCCTCCCTGGCGCATCAGCACACACAACGGCTGCAATGCTGGCTCCGGGGATCAACCAAAGTGCGGCCTCCCCAGCGCATCAGCATGACAACCGTCTGGATTGAGCTAAGTAGGGTACATCTCTGGGGTTTTCAAGTGGGCACCTTCCATCCTCAGTGTTTCGTCGACTAGCCCACGACACCTCAAGAGGGCTCGACTGTGATTCTGGCGTCCCAGCATCACCCCCCTCCGTCCCCCACTCAACTCAGCCCAGCTTACTTACCTGTCCCCAGCCAGAATCTTTCCGTCTCAACCACAGCCAATTGCTGCTCCTCTCTGCTGCTTCAGATAAGTTCTTCACTGTGCGACGCAACTCTTTGCCACTGAACCCGACGTCTCTGAGAAACCGGGTTGTAGAGTGTGCCACAAATCCTCGACAACCCACTTCCACTGGGTAAACCCGAACTCTCCATCCTCGCTGTTCCGCTTCAGTGGCTAGTTGAGCATACCGCAGTTTCTTCCTCTCATACGCCTCATCTACAGCATCCTCCCATGGCACTGTTAACTCTACCAGGTGAACAAGGCGTGCCGATCCAGACCACAAGACAATATCTGGTCGAAGGTTAGTGGTGGCAATCTCAGGTGGAAAAATAAGCCGTTGACCAACATCTGCCAGCATTCTCCAGTCTCTAGCAGCTTCCAGTTGTCCTGGGCGAGGATTGGTTTTAACACCTTTTCTTGGTGGTTGCTCTCCTGGGCGGAGGAATGTTGTCTTTTGTGTGTAATGTTTTGATGGAACAGGTGGCAACTTATTGGTCATGTTAACATCACTGCTTGTTAGAAAATCTCAAGTCATAACTGGGACGGTTTCAGACAGACCTCTCCAATTGAATGAATCCTTGCTTTTCCCCAGGAATATTTTGGACCCCATTCTGTTTCACTGAAAACTCATTTTCTCCACTTTCCTGTTGTAGAATTTCCAGTCTCTCTGTGCCCCTCCTGAAGCTGGAGACTTACCCAGCGTTACTGTCAATACAGACATCTCTTTTGGGGCTGTGAGGAAAGCTGTATCTGAACTTAAAGACCATATTGAGGACTTCTGCAAGGGGGAATTAGTCAAAATAACCACAACAGGTTGGTGTGAAATAGATTCCTTTGGTAGAGATTTCTCAAATAGACCATGGCTTGAGGAGGGACAGGACTTGCAAGACATTAATAAAGACCTCTTGCAGATTGTTGGCTATATAAATATTGCAGATGTTTTATTTCAAATGATTTCCCCAGGTTGAAACGCCCCCCCCCCTCATTTACAGTGACATCCCGAGTGATGAGAGCAGGAAGGAAGAGAGTTTCTAAAGACATTACATGAGAAAACAACACAATAGCATTCAAACAGAGACAGAGGGATTGAAATATTAAACAACACATTCATTCCATATGGGATGCTAACTTATAGTCCTGCACTTTCTTATCAAAGATGTAAAGGATTGAAGGTCATGGTCATGTTTGTATTCCAAATCCTCTACAGTAAAGTCTTTGGTTTAAAAGTTTTCTGTATTTTATTTAGTGAATGAAACAGCAGTTTATACTCTAGGCTCTAGGAGCAGTGACAGACGTTTCAAAGGTAAGGCTTTTCTTCCAGTAAAACTTTTTTATCTCCAGAGAAATTCTCCCTTTTTGGAAGGACCTAATGCCTCAATAAAAGAGTGGCTGGAGATGTATTAGATTTGTTCTTGTGTGAAAGATTCCTGATACTTCTGTCCAATGAGAAGGGTTTCCACTATCATTGCACATTCCTGCCGTTGGGGAGAAGGGGGTTGCAGGCCACGTCGTGCCTAGCAGGGTGCATCCATCTTACCTTTCATTTCCCCTCCCCCCTCTCACACTATCTCTGCCTTTCAGTGTTTAGCTCTGACTTCCAGTCGTGTTAAGCTATGCAAAACTACATATTAAAATAATAACCAAACCACATACACACTCAATTTAAACATAATGATTAAAAACAACTCAACTATAAAAGAAAAACACACACATAATGTAAAACTTATAATTAATAACATAATTAATACCTCATGCAGAAAGCCATCACTACACGTTTCCATGTTAAATCCATGTTAACTAACGAATTCACGTTGCTAATGATTAGACTGTGTAATAAATTATACATTGCAAACTCAAGTTTGCATTTTATTTACTTAGCAATATTGAACAATCCATTTTCTACAAATTGAGAAAAAAAATCTGATGTTTTATAATGTTAAACTGGTGACCCTGAAGTCAGTCACTAGGTTACTAAAAATATCAATTAGACTAAACAACTCAAATATCAACAGAAACGTATTTATTAATAATTAATTATACAAGACTGTAATGTGGTGGTTTGGTTCTGGGTTCTGATGGAGTCGCTTCACTTTTCTGGTCAACGACATGTATTCCTACAGTTATACCTGCTTCTAAAATGCGGTATCATATACAGTCTATGCCGGCGGCTGATGAAAAATACATATCGATTCGTCAAATTAGTTCCTCCTTTGCATGTGGTGAAAAAAGCTTGGACTGTTTTTTCTACTTTTCTTTGGGTTAAAAATACAAAATTCCACAATTTCATAATAAAGCCAGGATGACAGTGATTGGTCCTGGCAGGTTGAGAGTCTGCAAGGTGTTTAAATTGTTCTGGAGGGATACATAACACCGTGTAACATTTTTTATTTTTTTTTTGGTTCCTGGGTAGTAAGTGTTATTTCCTAATTGCTTATGCCTCAAAAGTATAGAAAATGGCTATTATTCCCCACAAACTTTGCTATTGTGACCAGGACAGTGATATTTTGAAATTTACCTATTTTCCAGAACATTCCAGATAGATTCAGTGCTGAGTAAACTTGGAGTAACTTCTAGAACTTTCCAGTAATATAAATAATAGTATAAATACAGGGGCCTTAAGCCCACCAGTTCAGTTTAGTTCCAGCTGCCTAAGTGGATACATATCTGCATTTTTCTGAGATGGCATCAATGTGACCAATCTGTTCGAGGCAATCAGAATCGCCTGTAACCAGAATGAGTGGCGCCTCTACATTGACAGCTCATCCAGGAGCCTCAAAGCCGTGCTGCTCCATAATGGTAACAAGTACCCGTCTCTTCCCCTGGCTCACTCGGTGCACCTCAAAGAGGATTACAACAGCATCAAGACCTTGCTGGACGCCTTGAAGTATGATGAGTACGGCTGGGAGGTCATAGGAGACTTCAAAATGGTGGCATTCCTGATGGGTCTCCAAGGCGGTTTTACCAAGTTTCCCTGCTATCTTTGCCTTTGGGACAGCAGGGACACCAAGGCGCACTACCACAGGCGGGACTGGCCACAGCGGAGCGAGTTGTCTGTGGGGAGGAACAACGTCAAGTGGGAGCCACTGGTGGACCCCCGGAAGGTGCTGATGCCACCACTGCACATCAAATTGGGCCTTATGAAACAATTTGTCAGAGCTCTAGATAAGGAGTCGGCAGCCTTCAAGTACCTTCAAGACTTCTTCCCTAAGCTGTCTGAGGCAAAGGTCAAAGCCGGTGTCTTCGTTTGACCACAGATAAGGAAGATCCTGGAGTGCAATGAATTCCCCAAGAAACTCACTAGTAAGGAGAAAGCGGCTTGGAACAGCTGTGTCGCAGTGGTTCGGGGCTTCCTGGGCAATCACAAGGCCGAAAACTATGTGGAGCTGGTTGAGACTCTGGTGAAGAACTACGGCACAATGGGCTGTAGGATGTCCCTCAAAGTCCATATCCTTGATGCTCATCTTGATAAATTCAAGGAGAACATGGGAGCGTACTCGGAGGAACAAGGTGAGCGCTTCCACCAGGATATACTGGACTTTGAACGCCGCTACCAAGGACAGTATAACGAGAACATGATGGGAGACTACATTTGGGGGTTGATTCGTGAAAGTGATTTACAGTATAATTGTAAATCTCGAAAAACTACTCACTTCTAAATCTTTTGTAGGCATTTTTGTATTACTTTAGTATAAATACATGTTAATTTGGATTCATATGTTGTTTTTTTCTGACTTTATGTGAACGAAAAGACACAAATTCGCCTGTTTTCTCATTGGAAATAGGTAAATTTCAAAATATCACTGTCCTGGTCACAAAAGCAAAGTTTGTGGGGAATAATAGCCATTTTCTATACTTTTGAGGCATAAGCAATTAGGAAATAACACTTACTACCCAGGAACAAAAATTGTGTTACATAGTGTAATCATTCCTCAGTGATTCCCACCAGCCTCTAATTCCTTCAGGGAACTTGTATGTTATTGCATTGGGGTGGAAGTCTGTTCTCCAGAATGAGCCACACATAGAGAGAGTCCTATCACTGTGGAGACTGTTGTTCCTTGTGAATGAAACATCAGGTTTGTGTGCAGTCTTGGATACGGCAGTGAAGCGAGCACTTCCTACTGTCAGCCCTCTCTCAAAGTCACTGCAATAGGATCTGATGTGCTGTTCTACCATTGGAACTGAAACTGACTGGCAACAGGGAGATGCAGCTTTTATACGTCCCAGAATCCATGCCAGGGATCTGGAGACAACTGAAGCAGTCACTGCGGCTCTGCCTGGTTCTCATATCGCAGGGGCTAGCATCAATAAGTGCTGACAGGTCTGTGCTGTTCTGTTGTGTCTGTCATTGCTGGGAAACTGAATGTTCTGACTTCACTGTGATGTCACAGTGCCTTTGATGTCACTATGAAAATTGACACCCAAGCTGAATCTTATTGTTATGAGAAAACCAATTGCAAAAATAAGTCAAACCTTTTGTGAAGGAGGGCTGCAGAGCAAACTCAGATTTCACCTCTGGAGTATAGTGATAGTGCTGCTTGAATCACTATACCTTTTCTACACTCCACAATACTAATATAACAAATCTGTATCAAACTACAGCATGATTTCAATAACTCTGCTAGCTAATGCAAGTAAAGAGGATCTGGTGGCTGCTGTATGTCTTTTGAGAAGTGAAAACCCAAAGCTGAACCGTCAGTCCATTCCAGATATATCTGCATGTGTGATGAAGGACCAAAGGGATTCACAGCTTATCATTGCAAAGCCTTTCATCACTCATGAAGAACACATGACCTGTCCCTGCAGATATACTGAGAGCCCTCGATTTCTCTCCAGTAGAAAGGAAAGATCTCTTCTGACTCACGCCAGGATTTCTCATGCAAACCCATCACGTGTCCTGTATATAGGACTGGGTTCTTGGAAGGAGGTGGGATTGTTTGTGTGGCCAGTGTCCCGTCCACATTCAGAGTCTCTACTGGGAACAGGCCTGTCCCATTGGGAGAAAGCTTCAGTCTTGAAGGAGCGCTGTGACAGAGGGTGCCATTCTCAAACTCCTGTCCCACTCTCTCCTCTCCACCCCTCTCACACTGATTCAGCAGTCTCTGCTCAGCCTGCTTGTCTAAACCTGGCCTCAGTCCAAAACCCCGCCTCTTAGAGCTTTATATAACTCCTGGAATTCAGAAACACAGGGAAGTTTCGTTTCTTGTGAAACCCATCCCTGTCTCTGTATCATTTCAACAGAAACAGCAGAAGCACATATTGTGATTCCAGCCCAGGATCACACTTCATGAGGAATCGAGGGTATTGACACAACTATTCCAATGGCTGGATGTCCATCCTTCATATATTCCTGTACAGAACTAGACCCTCTAACGCAGCAGTCAAAAACATTGTTAATACTGATAAAACTGAGCTTGTGCTAAACAATATCAGCTTATCAGAATATCTCGAGGGAGCACCCTTTTTTTCTTGGGTGGGGGGGACGGAGAAAGGGAGCAGTTCAGTCTCAATGCCTCTAGCCTGTCCTGGACTGGAAGGAGCACCCATTCTCTTAGGGGTGTGGGAGAGGGCAGTTCAGTCACTAATGTCCGGTAAGATCAAACACTCACTTCACTATGTTGAACTTTGTTGGATTCAAACCCATACAGAAGTGAAAGCCCAGCGCAGTCAATGTATATCTTTTAATAGTAATATTTGTTGGGGAATTTAGAAACGGTATCATATAATATTTTGTGCTGAATCAATCTTTCATTATTTAATGAGGGGCTGGATGGAAAATAGAGAGAGGAAGGGTTACTGTGACAGTCCCACTCACAACTCTCTCCTCTCCGCCCCTCTCACACTGATTCAGCAGTTTCTGCTCAGCCCTCTTGTCTTAACCTGGCCTCAGTCCAAAACCCTGCCTCTTACAGCTTCACACAACTCCAGGAAATCAGCACAGTTAAGTTTTGTTTCTTGTGAAATCGTCAGTCTCTCTTTCTCACTGCAGCAGAAATGGCAGAAGCGAATATTCTGGTACTGCATGACCAGTTTAGCTGTCCAGTATGTCTGGAGCTATTAAAGGACCCAGTCACTATTCCATGTGGACACAGTTATTGTATGGAGTGTATTAAGAACTGCTGGGATCAGACTGATCATACAGGTGTCTACAGCTGCCCCCAGTGCAGAGAGACCTTTACCCCAAGGCCTGTTCTGCGCAGAAACACCATGCTGGCTGAAGTTGTAGAGAAATTAAAGAAGACAGGACTCAATCCTCCTCCTGCTCAAAGTTATGCTGGACCTGGAGATGTGCCGTGTGATTTCTGCACTGGGAGAAAGTTCAAAGCTGTGAAATCCTGTTTGACGTGCCTGGCCTCTTACTGTGAAACACACGTCAAGCCACACAGTGATGTTACTCCATTAAAGAGGCACAAGCTGGTCAATGCAATTGGAAATCTGGAGCAGAAGCTTTGTGCTGAACACCAAAAGGTTTTTGAGGTATTCTGCAGAACCGATCAGACGTGTATTTGCTTGTTGTGTTCACAAATTGAACACAGGAGCCATGATACAGTCTCAGCTGAGACAGAAAGGACTGGGAAACAGGTAAGGGTTTGAACCATTTCCTTGTAGTTATCCTAGAAGATAAGAACTTCCAGTGATATTTAACATGTCTGTTTACTAGATTATACAGTTTCACATTAGATCAGAATTTAATTGTATATTAAGAGCTATTTAAAGAGCTGTAGTTATTTTATAAAATCATGTGTTTCATTGTTCAAGACATTATAGTTTAATTGGTTAAACTATGTAAACATAAAGTTCTCATAGGAGACTGTGTGGGGCAGTGGTTAAAGAAAAGGGCTTGTAACCAGGAGGTCCCCAGTTCAAATCCCACCTCAGCCACCAACTCATTGTGTGACTCTGAGCAAGTTACTTAACCTCCTTGTGCTCTGTCTTTCGGGTGAGACGTTGTTGTAAGTGACTCTGCAGCTGATGCATAGTTCACACACCCTTGTCTCTGTAAGTCGCCTTGGATAAAGACGTCTGCTTAAAAAAAGCCAAGCAGCTATTTTAAAACTCTTTAAGGTCCGGGTAGATTTTCTCATGTTTTCAGATTTGTGCGTACAGTTCCATCACTGTAGGGGTGACATGCAAGTCTCACATCAAATGAAAGGGAACAAACTGGACTTGCATGTAAAACAACACTCAGCAATCTCACACTCACCCTCTTTGGTGTAGGAAACAAAAAACACAAAAAAAATCTTCATTTCTTGTTTATTAAAACAATCAGCATTGCTGGTACAATCTAACACTGCTGAATGAAACTTGAACATGAAATGAACATTGGGTACATTCTGAATAGATTAAGCTAAAAACAAAGAAAAACATGAACATATTTACAAAAGTAGCAAAAACAGGGAAATAATCAAAGTGTGTCAGTGCTGCCTGTGTGCAGCTGAGTGCCAGGGGGGCTTGGAGGAGCACATTTAGGCTGAGCTGCTTGTTGGTCAGGCTCTGCTTCTGTGTTCCTCTTCTCATGTGAGAGAGCTGCTGTGGGGGTGGGAGGGGAGGGGGTTCTTCTTTTGGGTGCAGATATGCTGGAGCTTCTGCACTGTAATTATAAAATAAAACACAAATACATGCATACAAGCTTATGCTATACACAATATTATATTTTACCATCTTGTGGAAAAAGGTGTGTCGATAGATAAGAGAGACAGTCACCTGCTGTAAGTCTGTGGTTGTTCAACAAAACGCTGACGTCACCACTCACCAGGTGCCTGTAACTCGACACCAAGATCAGCTGACAAGCTGCAGCAGAGAAGTGTGTCTTTCAGTAAACAAGCACAGACCTCACTGTTGCACACACACACCCCCATTCACACATTAGAGAGATAGCTAAATTCTACTGCACTCGAAATATGTATTTACAAGCTGCATCAGATTTGAGAAGTGCGTCTTTTCATTAAGCAAGCAAGGTATGAAATAAAATACTTTTCACACACACACACACACACACACACACACACACACATGCATGCATACACATACACTCAATCACACATCAGAAGAATAGCTAAAATATTTCTACTATATTCAAAATATTGATTTTATAACCTGGAAACAAACAGAAAAATAAATGGGAACACTGTGCATTGCGCACTCAGCTGAGCATTTTATTTATTATTATTTTTTATTTTTTATTACTTAAAAAATATGAGAAATATTAAAAAAACAAAACAGTAACAATTATAATTTCTAAATAATATATATGTTTACATCATATAAAGAGAAAACAATGCTATGCTTATAAAGGACCTTGTCCTTGTACAAAGCCCATCTCCTTCAGTATGGTAGCTCTCCAAACACATCCATCAC
Source organism: Acipenser ruthenus (assembly GCF_902713425.1). NCBI lineage: Eukaryota > Metazoa > Chordata > Actinopteri > Acipenseriformes > Acipenseridae > Acipenser > Acipenser ruthenus. Next base: position 5,928,687 of record NC_081241.1, on the reverse strand, counting down.
TGTCACTACATGCCTCAATCTTCTACCAACCTCCTCTGCACTGAATCTGTTTTTTTTTGTTAGCTCTGCAGGCTCATTTTCATTTCGAGTCGCCATTTCTTCTCTATATTTTAAATCTACGATGTCTGCATCATAACTTCAATGCAGGCTTGCAAAGGCCAGAAATGCTGGAGATAAACAAGGCTGCTGTTTACAAAGATAGAGGACTTGCTAGGGTGTCCATAATACTGCCTGATTAAACTGCCTTTAAAGTTATGACCACCAGAGGTCATTTTCTCATTAAAGAGTTAAAAACAGTAGAAAAAGACCAAGATTAATAGTAAATACATATTAGATTAAAGATAAAGTGCTTCAATTAACAAGTTGCTTGACAACAAAAAGTGACACATGCTAGATCAGCCATCATTCACTTTTACTAGTATGAAACAGTACCATCTAGTGGACAGGTACTGTGGATCAAGTATCCTTTTGTATTGCTGGTCGCTGTGCACTAGATGGTGTTGTATCTATACACACATGTTGTCTGATCTAGCCTGTGCTACAGATGTCTATGGCGTGCAACTAGAACTGAAGAGCAAAATATATTCGAGAACCACTCAGAATTATTGCAAACATTGTAAAGAGGTTAGAGGACAAGAAAATAGAAAATATATTTGAACTAAAATGATTCTGTCAGTTTCAATAGCATACTTAAACAGGCCTGTGTTGGGTGTGACAGGATATCACTCAATGCCCCATCAGAAATGTCACTGTGTCACTGTGTTTCTACACAGAAGCAGCTGGGAGAGACACAGACAGAAATACAACAGAGAATCCAGGAGAGACTGAAAGACGTAGAGGAGCTGAAACAGGCTGTGGAGTCACTGAAAGTGGGTATTGACAAGAGGGGGCTATTATTATTATTATTATTATTATTATTATTATTATTATTATTATTATTATTATTATTATTATTATTATTATTAACAGATGGAATGGAACACATCTGCAGAAGTTTACTGTCTATGCCTGATGTGTTTGTGATTCTAACCATGTCTCCTCTACTGTGTTCTTTCTCTCAGAGATCTGCATGCATAGAAATAAAGGAAAGTGAGAAGATCTTTACTGAGCTGATCCGATCCATTGAGAAGACCCACACTGAGGTTACTGAGCTGATTGGAGCTAACGTGAAGGTTGCAGTGAATCAGACTGAAGGACTCATGAAAAAACTGGAGCAGGAGATTGCTGAGCTAAAGCGGAGACATGCTGAGCTGAACCAGCTTTCAGAGACAGAGGATCACATCCATTTTCTACAGGTAACATCACTGCTTGTTAGAAAATCTCAAGTACATAACTGGGACGGTTTCAGACAGACCTCTCCAATTGAATGAATCCTTGCTTTTCCACAGGAATGTTTTGGACCCCATTCTGTTTCACTGAAAACTCCTTTTCTCCACTTTCCTGTTGTAGAATTTCCAGTCTCTCTGTGCCCCTCCTGAAGCTGGAGACTTACCCAGCGTTACTGTCAATACCGACATCTCTTTTGCGTCTGTGAAGAAAGCTGTATCTGAACTTAAAGACCATATTGAGGACTTCTGCAAGGGGGAATTAGTCAAAATAACCACAACAGGTTGGTGTGAAATAGATTCCTTTGGTAGAGATCAAATAAACCATGGCTTGAGGAGGGACAGGACTTGCAACACATTACTAAAGACCTCTTGCAGATTGTTGGCTATATGAATATTGCAGATGTTTTATTTCAAATGATTTCCCCAGGTTGAAACGCCCCACCTCATTTACAGTGACATCCCAAAATAATGATAGCAGTAAGGAAGATAGTTTCTAAAGACATTACATGAGAAAACAACACAATAGCATTCAAACAGAGACAGAGGGAATCAAACATTAAACAACACATTCAATCCATATAGGATGCTAACTTATAGTCCTGAACTTTCTTATCACAGATTTATAGGAATTGGAGGTCTGGTCATGTTTGTATTCCAAATCTTCTACAGTAAAGTCTTTGGTTTAAAACAGTTTTCTGTATTTTATTTAGTGAATGAAACAGCAGTTTATACCCTGGGGTCTAGGAGCAGTGACAGATGTTTAAAAGGTAAGGCTTTTCTTCCAGTAAAACATTTTATCTACAGAGATGTATTAGATTAGTTCTTGTGTGAGATTCCTGATGAGCGTGGAGTTAGCTGGGTCTTTTGCTACGCTGATAAACTAAACAGATGCAATTTTTCTTTAAAGATTAAGAGCATCTCAGATTGCTGTTTGGAGTCTTGTGTGTGTTGTGTATTAATTCACATGTTTCAATTCTATTTCTCTCTCTTTTTTCTGCCCAGTGAATGAAGTTGCAGTTTACAGTCTGCAGGCTCCAGAGCCAAGAAACAGAGCCGAGTTTTTAAAATGTAAGTCTGTTTTCACTGAAACAAGATGTGTCACTCCATTGAGAGAAGAACTAACACTACAGAACAGGGAGGGGTGGAGCTTGAGGGCAGCAATTATTATTATTTATTAGTAATTGTGAAGCCATTAATCTACACTCCTCTCCAAAAAGTATTGGTTCAGATGAATACATGCAGAATGACTGGGGGAGGGGCATTTGTTGCCTGTTTTTCCACTCAGACCTTTCTCTCCCTAAATATCTTGGTATCCCTGAATAGATACATGTACAATGCATGTAAAACCAGTTGTGGGGTAAAATGAACAGCTATCCCTCCCAGTCATCCTGTGCTGGTAGTAAATGTATATTGCAGTATCACTGCACTTGTGGGATGGATTGCTTACAGTAGTGGAGCCTGCGGGGGGGTGCGGGGGTAGGTGGGGGGGGGGGGGGGGGGGGGGGGGCTAGGCCCTGGCCCCAAAAATAAAGGTTGGTGGGCCCCTCTTGACTGCCTGAAAACACTCTTAGAAAAATACGTCTCCACACACACACTTTTGAATACTGTTGCTGTCATATGCGCGGCCCAACTGTGCACACTATCTTTACCGATGTTATTCTCCTTTTAAAAATAATAAATTGCTTTGAAAACTACACTACCTAGAAGACCAGCTATAACACTTGTATGATACGTTTTTGTGTCTTTATTTGGCCTTTGGATAACGAGAAATCAGGTGGTTTTGTGGGTGTTTCATTAGGCTTTGCACTGTTGATCTGTCTCTTCTGCAGCGGTGCCTGCTTTTGTGCTGTGTGAGAGGATTAATTTCAAAAAGCAACTACCTGTTTTGTGAGAGTTCTATCTTTATCTTCTATATTCTATCTTTTAATACCACAGTCTTTAAAATAGCAGGGAGGAGGGAGCATTGAGGAGGGAGCAGGGAGGATGGAGGAAAGAGGAGGGAGGATGAAGCATAGGGGAAGGAGGAGGGAACATGGACGAGGGATAAGGGAGGAGGGTGCATAGAGGAGGGTGAAGGGAGCATGGAGGAGGGAGCAGGGATGAGGGAACAGGAAAATGGAGGAGGGGGATGCAGCAGGGATCATGGAGGAGAGACAAAGAGCAGGAAGGGGGGAGCAGGGAGGAGGGAGCAGAGAAGAGGGAACATAGAGGAGAGAGCAGGGAGGAGGGGTGAAAGAAAGGAGGGATCATGGAATAGAGAGGAGGTTGCATGGAGGAGGGAGCTTGGAGGATGGAGCAGGGACTGATGAAGCAGGGAGGTGGGAGTGATTTGAGGATGCGGCAGACAATGACTGATGATTTTCTCAGTGATTTGACTTTTTTAACTGTCTCTCCTCTACCTGTCCTCTTCTCTTCAATCAGATTCCTGTCAGCTCACACTGGACCCCAACACAGCGCACAGAAACCTCTGTCTGTCTGAAGGGAACAGAAAGGTGACACGGAGGGGAGAGACCCAGCGATGTCGTGATAACCCGGAGAGATTTGACAGCCGGTCCCAAGTGCTTTGCAGAGAGGGTTTGTCTGGGATTCGCTGTTACTGGGAGATTGAGTGCAGTGGGAGAGGGGCTGATATAGGAGTCACATATAAAGGAATCAGCAGGAAAGGAGTTGATCATTCCAGTCTCCTTGGATGCAATGACAAGTCCTGGAGTTTGTCCTGCTCTGATTCCAGTTACACTGCTTGGAACAATAACAATCAAATTGCAATAACTGCCCCCCACTCCCCCAGAATAGGAGTGTATCTGGACTTTAATGCCGGCACTCTGTCATTTTATGGCGTTTCTGACACAATGACCCTCCTGCACAGATTCCAAACCACATTCACTGAGCCGCTCTATCCTGGGTTTTTCGTTTATTCTAAATCCACTGTAACAATCTGCCAATTGAACTAGACTGTTTTGTGTTGTAAGAAACCCTTTGTATTGAACTCCCTATCTGTCCTCTCCACTCCTCGGGTGAAGGGAATGTTCAATCTGACACAACTGCGGAGCGAAACTAGGTGAATTATTTGTTTTTAGCAACAAATGGGTTTCATATGAAATATGTTGATTGCCCATATATGAGGCAAAGTAATACTGTTGATTAGAAAGAAGTACATATCAGCCTAATAACAAGGAATAATACATTCCCTTGGCAGCCCGCAGGTTAGCGAATCCAGCTTATTAATATTCCAATGCGCACGAGCAAGCGCCTTGTTATTTTTCATGGCTGGCTGTGACCCTGTGTGTCTATATATATATATATATATATATATATATATATATATATATATATATATACACAGCTGTAGTCAAAAGTTTACATACTTTAGTTTACAAAATGTTTTCTTCAAAAGATTTTCCCTATAATTATTTGTTTGAGAAATTTCTAGAAATTATAAATTTCCATTGGGATATGTAAACCTTTGATGACAACTGTGTATATATACAATAGTTTTAAAGTATTAACGATATTTTAATGCAAATCAAAATAATAAGGTCTATGATAAACAGCCTTTAGTGTTTACATCACTGTTGCTAAACATTGTAACAACAACACGCATCAATATCTGTGGCTATGACATGCATTGCATTATGGGTAGCATATTACTCTGGGCTCCAAACGGAGCTCTTTCTAAAAGGCACAGTCTGGTAACAAGGCGTTATTGGAAATGAGAATGTGATCTCAAGGGTTTCACTTGAGTAAAGAAAATGAACGATTGATTGATTCATATTTCAGCTGAAAATTAGTAATTACCAGAGATCCTAATTTAAAAAAAAAACAAAAAACGAAATTCTCAGACAATAAAAAAAAACATGTTATTCCGCAATTAAAATAAAGTCTAAAATTGAGTCGTCGTTCACAAACAGTGCTACTGAATAACAGTTAACACAGGAAGTGTTTATCATAGTCTGTTATATTATTGAAATAACTGAATATATGTCTAGAAACTTTGAATAAAACTAATTATAAACTAGTAGCTGCTGCAGCCACACTGAATCTTGTGGAGGCCCCGGGTAAGCTGGCATAGCGGTACACTCAAACCAGAGAGAAAAAAGGAAATTACATTACATCGTGTGTTTCGACTATAACTGAAAAAATTATGCAAGCTCCGCTCTAGGGCAGCTTAGAGTATCTGTGCTCCTGAAGGGTGAGTGGGCGGTGTCTTTATAAAATAAACTCATCATTCCCTTAAGCTATTGGCCAGCTGCAGGACCATCTCGCTTCCCTATTGGATTTCACAGACGGCTATCAAACAGTCACACTCAGCCCTTGGATACTCCGGATTTGTAGACTGTGTTTTATTACACTTTGCTGTGCTTTTACTACAGGGAACTTATATAAGGGTTAGCTTACCATGGTTTGTTCTTTAGCATGCTTTACCAGACCTCTCTGTGCTTACAATGCTTCCCTATGCTTTACCATACCTCTCTGTGCTTTACAATGCTTCCCTATGCTTTACCACACCTCTCTGTGCTTTACAATGCTTCCCTATGCTTTACCAGACCCCTCTGTGCTTTACAATGCTTCCCTATGCTTTACCAGACCCCTCTGTGCTTTACAATGCTTCCCTATGCTTTACCAGCTCTCTCTGTGCTTTACAATGCTTCCCTATGCTTTACCAGACCTCTCTGTGCTTTACAATGCTTCCCTATGCTTTACCAGACCTCTCTGTGCTTTACAATGCTTCCCTATGCTTTACCAGCTCTCTCTGTGCTTTACAATGCTTCCTTATGCTTTACCAGACCTATCTGTGCTTTACAATGCTTCTCTATGCTTTACCAGACCTCTCTGTGCTTTATAGTGCTTCCCTATGCTTTAGATTTCACTGTGCTGCTGTATTACACTTTGCTGTGCTTGTACTGTGGGACACGTTTATAATGCTCTCTCTCATGCTCACAAGGGATCTTCTCTGTCCTTCTAATTAGGTAGCAGGCTACAGACACTGCAGCTATTACTGCTGCATATCTCTCCCCCTTTCATCCAGAAACCTCCTTCTTTTTACTGCCAGCTCCCTGAGAGTGTTTGTGTCAGGGTTACTGCTCTGTGTTTGATACAGACTGGGAAGATTGAAATGCATCTCACATTGATTCCCTCCACTGTAACACTGCTTACAAAGTCCCTCTCTCTGGGCTTCCTGTTTCATTCCTGTCTCTCTGGTTCACTCTCCCTGATTCTCCCACCAGCAAAACAAACTGGCGAGAAAAAAGGCTTGTTTTGAGTCTCTTGTTTTCCATGGTAAATGTGTTATTTATTAACACAGTTCAGATCAGATTATTGACAGTGTCACAAGCTGCCGGAGCAGGATTGTGATAGAGACGGCTTGTTTTGAGTCTCTTGTTTTCCATGGTAAATGTGTTATTTATTAACACAGTTCAGATCAGATTATTGACAGTGTCACAAGCTGCCGGAGCAGGATTGTGATAGAGACGGCTTGTTTTGAGTCTCTTGTTTTCCATGGTAAATGTGTTATTTATTAACACAGTTCAGATCAGATTATTGACAGTGTCACAAGCTGCCGGAGCAGGATTGTGATAGAGATGGCTTGTTTTGAGTCTCTTGTTTTCCATGGTAAATGTGTTATTTATTAACACAGTTCAGATCAGATTATTGACAGTGTCACAAGCTGCCGGAGCAGGATTGTGATAGAGACGGCTTGTTTTGAGTCTCTTGTTTTCCATGGTAAATGTGTTATTTATTAACACAGTTCAGATCAGATTATTGACAGTGTCACAAGCTGCCGGAGCAGGATTGTGATAGAGACGGCTTGTTTTGAGTCTCTTGTTTTCCATGGTAAATGTGTTATTTATTAACACAGTTCAGATCAGATTATTGACAGTGTCACAAGCTGCCGGAGCAGGATTGTGATAGAGACGGCTTGTTTTGAGTCTCTTGTTTTCCATGGTAAATGTGTTATTTATTAACACAGTTCAGATCAGATTATTGACAGTGTCACAAGCTGCTGGGGCAGGATTGTGATAGAGACGGCTTGGTGCCTCGTCTTGTGGTTACCTCTTTGTTTTATTAAGAATGTTCTTTTTGAAATATTGGATTGCTGTTGATTATAACAGAAGATTGACAAGCAGTCAAACAGACCCCTGCTCTGTCCATGGTTATGTGTTTAATTAAAATGATTTAATGAAGTGTGTTAAATATTTGAAAAGCAAGTGTTGCATTACAGTGTGGACTTCCAAACTGTGAGATAGGGTTTAGGGGCTGTGAGGAAGTCCAGTCACACTTTATTGTAATGAACACTGTATTAGTTTATTCATTGTGAGCATCTAGCTCAATCATTTTAAGTGTGGTTTGCTTTGTGTTGATGGTTGGTTAATGACGTGATAACTACACTGAGTGTACTGGGAGACATCAGCTTTACAAGCAATAAAGAAGTGTGGAAAACAAAACAAGCAACAGCAAAACAAGAAGAGACTTGAGAGAATGATGTTCTGCTGATGAGAGGGAAGACACTGATTGAAATCCTTGACATCTGTGCAATATTTCTGTAAAAAAGTTTTGTCATATAAAATCATGTTATTGTTTTTTATTTGCTCTGCTGTGCATTACTGGTAAATGTCATTGTTGTCATATTATTGTTGTTGTTCAGTGGCCAAGAGTTGCGTCGCACAGTGAAGAACTTATCTGAAGGAGCAGCAACTGGCTGTGGTTGAGACGGAAAGATTCTGGCTGGGGATCTCAAGCACAGTAGAAAGAAAGCAACGCTGATGTACGGGTAAGTAAGCTGGGCTGAGTTGAGTGGGGGACGGAGGGGGGTGATGCTGGGACGCCAGTATCACCGTCGAGCCCTCTTGAGGTGTCGTGGGCTAGTTAACGAAACACCGAGGATGGAAGGTACCCACTTGAAGACCCCAGAGATGTACCCTATTTGGCTCAATCCAGACAGTTGTCATGCTTATGCGCTGGGGAGACCGCACTGTGGTTGATCCTCGGAGCCAGCATCGCAGCCGTTGTGTGTGCTGATGCGCCAGGGAGGCAAATAAGCTGATCCCTGGAGCCAGCATTACATTTCAGCCATCAACACCAGACAGAAGGATATCTACATCATCATATGGAAGGAAGCGCAAATGGATAGAGACACAGATGGATCACATTAGTTTACTGTAAAGCTATGTCTTAGTTGGTGCTTATCTTGGCGAGAACCGAGTTCAAATCAGCATGAAGTTTTAACTTCTACTCTCGTGTAATGGAAATCAATAACACTATGTAACACAAATTTTGTTCCAATGAGAAAACGGGCGAATTTGTGTCTTTTCGTTCACATAAAGTCAGAAAAAAAAACATATGAATCCAAATTAACATGTATTTATACTAAAGTAATACAAAAATGACTACAGAAGATTTAGAAGTGAGTAGTTTTTCGAGATTTACGATTATACTGTAAATCACTTTCACGAATCAGCCCCCAAATGTAGTCTCCCATCATGTTCTCGTTATACTGTCCTTGGTAGCGGCGTTCAAAGTCCAGTATATCCTGGTGGAAGCGCTCACCTTGCTCCTCCGAGTACGCTCCCATGTTCTCCTTGAATTTATCAAGATGAGCATCAAGGATATGGACTTTGAGGGACATCCTACAGCCCATTGTGCCGTAGTTCTTCACCAGAGTCTCAACCAGCTCCACATAGTTTTCGGCCTGGTGATTGCCCAGGAAGCCCCGAACCACTGCGACAAAGCTGTTCCAAGCCGCTTTCTCCTTACTAGTGAGCTTCTTGGGGAATTCATTGCACTCCAGGATCTTCTTTATCTGTGGTCCGACGAAGACACCGGCTTTGACCTTTGCCTCAGACAGCTTAGGGAAGAAGTCTTGAAGGTACTTGAAGGCTGCCGACTCCTTATCTAGAGCTCTGACAAATTGTTTCATAAGGCCCAATTTGATGTGCAGTGGTGGCATCAGCACCTTCCGGGGGTCCACCAGTGGCTCCCACTTGACGTTGTTCCTCCCCACAGAGAACTCGGTCCGCTGTGGCCAGTCCCGCCTGTGGTAGTGCGCCTTGGTGTCCCTACTGTCCCAAAGGCAAAGATAGTAGGGAAACTTAGTAAAAACGCCTTGGAGACCCATCAGGAATGCCACCATTTTGAAGTCTCAAAATGCGTCTGCCGGATGCTTGCAGCCTCTTGATGCCATCTCAGAAAAATGCAGATATGTATCCACTTAGGCAGCTGGAACTAAACTGAACTGGTGGGCTTAAGGCCCCTGTATTTATACTACTATTTATATTACTGGAAAGTTCTAGAAAGTTCTAGAAGTTACTCCAAGTTTACTCCGCACTGAATCTATCTGGAATGTTCTGGAAAATAGGTAAATTTCAAAATATGACTGTCCTGGTCACAAAAGCAAAGTTTGTGGGGAATAATAGCCATTTTCTATACTTTTGAGGCATAAGCAATTAGGAAATAACACTTACTACCCAGGAACCAAAAAAAAAAAAAAAAATTGTTACACGGTGTAATCATTGTTTTATTGTTTTGTATTCTATAACTGTGTTTGTTTTCTAATTAATGATCTCAGAGCTGCTGCCCTTTTCACTATTTTTCTCAAAAGTCTGCTTTGCAAATAAGCCATGAAAGCAATGCTTCATTATAACAATATACAACAATAACCCTGTGTCTTTGAGTGTCTGTTCTGTATACAATAGTGTCATGGATTGCAGAGTGGTGATGTCAGAACAAGGAAGTAAATACAGACACGACTGGTGAAATGAAATGATGGATGCGCTTGCTTGCGACGGTTTATTACAAAATAAAAGGTTTGAACACAAAACACAGGACATGGCACTTTAGCCAAAATAAACAGACAAACAAAACGAACAGACGCTAACAAACAGGGACGAATACTAAACAAACACATACCACGTAGCAATTGCCTATAATTATCTCTCTTCACTCTCTCCCGTTCTTTCGCCCTGAACACACAACCCAGAGTGGGTGAAAACATGCTGTTTTTATGCAGTTGTACCGAGACTCGATTGGTAGTCAATCATTCAATTAGAATCTCGGTACAACTGCACGTGAATTAAGTGCAATTCCCCGTGTTCACATACTAATACATTTTACCTGCACGTGAAGTGATGTGCAATCCTCGTGCCTAAATACAAATATACATTTTAAATCACTCGTGTTACACGGACCCATTTATATCCCGTGCACCAATATCTATACACCAACATTTACACACAACACGTAACATATAACCCACACATGCACAGAGGGGCGGGGCACATTGCCAAAAATAGTTTCAACACTCATAAAATCAGCACTGTATAAATAAGTACAGAATGTCAGTAACGTACATACCCTCTCTGATAATACTGAGCTTGTGCTAAACAATGTCAGTTTCTCAGAATATCTGGAGGGAGCAACTTTCTCTTAGGGGTGAGGGAGGGAGCAGTTCAGTCTCCATGCCTCAAGCCTGCCCTGGACTGGAGGGAGCACCCTTTCTCTTAGGGGGTGAGGGAGGGAGCAGTTCAGTCTCCATGCCTCAAGCCTGCACTGGACTCTAGGGAGCACCCTTTCCCTTAGGGAGAGAGCAGTTCAGTCTCTTTTGTACAGAAGTGAAAGCCCAGTGCAGTCAATGTATATCTTTTAATAGTAATGTTTGTTGGGGGATTTAGAAACGGTATCATATAATATACTGTGCTGAATCAATCTTTCATTATTAAATGAGGGACTTGGGGGAAACAAAGAGAAGGGTTACTGTGACAGTCCCACTCCCAACTCTCTCCTCTCCGCCCCTCTCACACTGATTCAGCAGTTTCTGCTCCCCCTGCATGTTTAAACCTGGCCAAAGGTCCAAAATCCTGCCTTAGAGCTTTACACAACTACAGGAAATCAGCACAGTTTGTTGTCAAATCATCAATCTCTCTGCCTCGCTGCTGCAAGAATGGCTTCAAACTTGTGGTCAGAGGATCACTTCAGCTGTCCAGTGTGTCTGGAGATATTGAAGGACCCAGTCGCTATTCCATGTGGACACAGTTACTGTATGGGGTGTATTAAGAACTGCTGGGATCAGACTGATCATACAGGTGTCTACAGCTGCCCCCAGTGCAGAAAGACCTTTACCCGAAAGCCTGTTCTGTGCAGAAACACCATGCTGACTGAAATTGCTGGAGAATTCAAGAGGAGAAGGCTCAATCCTCCTCCTGCTCAAAGTTATGCTGGACCTGGAGATGTGCCATGTGATTTCTGCACTGGGAGAAAGTTCAAAGCTGTGAAATCCTGTTTGACGTGCCTGGCCTCTTACTGTGAAACACACGTCAAGCCACACAGTGAGGTTACAAGCTGATAAATGCAATTGGAAATCTGGAGCAGAAGCTTTGTGCTGAACACCAAAAGGTTTTGGAGGGGTTCTGCAGAACTGATCAGACGTGTATTTGCTGGCTCTGTACAGAAAAGGAACACAAGAGCCATGATACAGTCTCAGTTGAGACAGAAAGGACTGGGAAGCAGGTAAGGGTTTGAATCATTTCTTTGTAGCTACCCAAGACGATAAGGATTCACCAGGATATTCAATGTGTCTATTTAAAATATTAGATCGTTTCACATTAGATCCATTAGTGTATTGATTTTTATATTCTATTGAGACCTATTTTACCTTCTCAGCCCAAACTATTATGGATTAGGGTTATACTTATTTGTAGTTTGTGTTTTATTTTGATTTTATTTCATTTTGACTATTTTGATATGATGATATTACTATTTATTTTGTAACTGTAAATACAATGCTAATACGAGATCAACATATTAGCACCACATTGATATTGGTATTAAATCAGCCTGCAAATGTATTTGAATGCCAGTGTAATCGCAATAATAATATATTCCTACTTACATTTAAAATAAAATATCACTACAATATAAACATATTGATATCTCAATATTATCAACCAGCAGCCACAGGGGGTCCCTCACACACACACACACAGAAGGCAATTTAGAGTGACCAATCAACCTGAACAGCATGTCTTTGGACTGTGGGAGGAAACCGGAGTACCTGGAGAAAACCCACAATGTGAACACATTGGGGAGAACATGCAAACTCCACACAGACAGATCCCTAGGCCGGATTCGAACCTAGGACCCTGGCACTGTGAGGCAGCAGAAGTAACCACCACGCCACCGTGCCACCCATTTTAAAAAAACAGAAAGAGAAAAATGAAAGTTTCTTCAATGCAGTGGATTTCTTCTCCGCTACTCAAAGAGACTCAGGACCCCAGGCAGGTTGCCAACTACAAAGTACTTTATTCAATGAGCCAGGGAATAACAGTGTACAAACTGTCTTAAAGCTGACTACAATTACAAGCACATATAAACATGTTAGTGGTGATACTAAGCAAAGAATAAGTATGTACTAAAAGAACATCACAGGTTTGAACAGAAAGTTCTGCAAGACAAAGAGTGTTGTGACTTCAAAACTTCTTCCTCAAGATAAGTTACAAACTAGCTGACACCAGTCCTTGTGATAAGAAGATGCTGTGGAAGTGAGTACACATTCTTATTGTGGGAGACAGTTTTACTAAGCTTGAGAGTCCAGCAACCTTCCACTGAAGGCCATTGCTATGCAGAAAAAAGAAAGTCAACAGAAATTCACTCAGAAATGAACCTCTTCATTCAAACACTAAACAGACGGCTACTTCAGCTTGCAGACTGTTACACTGGAATCAGAATAAATATAAAACCCAGGATAGAGTTTCTCAGTAAATGTGGTTTGGAATCTGTGCAGGGGGGTCATTTTGTCTCCAGAGACTCCATAAAATGATAGTGTGCCGGCAGTAAAGTCCAGATATACCCCTATTCTGGGGGAGCGGAATAATTTTACTTCAGATACATTGTTATTCTGCCAGGCAGAGTACCTGGAATCACAGCAGAACAATTTCCAGGACTTGTTATTGTGTCCAAGCTGAAAGGAAATGTCCTCTCCTTTCGGGTTGATTCCTTTATATGCGACTCCTATATCTACCCCCTCCCTGCCACTCCACTCAATCTCCCAGTAGCAGGGAGACCCAGACAAACCCTCTTTGCAAAGCACTTGGTACAAGATGTCAAATCTATCTGGGTGATCAGGATATGGCTGGACCTCTCTCCGTCGTGTTACCTTTCTGTTCCCTTCAGACAGACAGAGCTCTCTATGTGCTGTGTTGGGGTCCAGTGTGAGCTGACAGTAATCTGATTGAAGAGAAGAGGAGGGTTAAAGGCCAGAGATGCTTAGAAAAATCAAATCACTGAAAAAGAATCTGCACTGGGTTGGAAATTGCTGTCCTCAAGCTCCACTCCTCCCTGTTCTGGAGTGTCAGCTCTTCTCAAAATGGAGGGACGCATCTTTCAATCAAATGTTAGTGAAAACAGAATTCTTACATTTTAAAAAGTCAGCTCTGGTCTTTGGCTCTGGAGCCTGTCGACTTTGAACGGCAGCTTCTTTTGCTGGGGAGAAAAGAGAGAGAAATGGAATTGAAACTTCTGAATAAATTGAGAACTCCGTGTGAAAAACAGATATTCCCCCCCCCCCCAAAAAAAAAAGTTTGTGTAACTGAAGGAGAAGGTGGCTGGAAAGTTAAGTTTGTAATTATGCAATACATGTCTGTGATTCTCTAGCAACACAACTAATTCATTCCTCCTCCCCTCTCCCCTCTCCTCCAGTCCTCCTGTTCTTCCCCCTCTCCTCTGCTCCCCTTCCCCCTCTCCTCTGCTCTCCTCCCCCTCCTCTCCTCCCCCTCCATCCTCTCCTCCCTCATCCTCTCCTCCCTCATCCCCTCCCCACTCTTCTCCCCTCCTCTCATCCCCACTCTACTCCCCTCCTCCTCTCCCTCCTCTCCTGCCCCTCTCTTCCCCTCTCCTCTACTGTGGTCATTGACAGTGTATAATGTTCCCTTGACAACAGTAGAGAGACTGGAAGCTTTTATCAGTCCACAGTAAATGATTGGGAGTTCCACGCTGTCTCGGCTGAGTGGGACTTCATGGGAAAGAAATTCTGCTCCTAACAGCCTCTACTCTAACCAAGGAGTATAACAATTGTACCGTTATAATAATATATGGGTTCAGTAATTTCACTTACAATTTTTCTTGGGTGAGCTCACTCCGAGGAATGGGTGTCTGAAAAATGTATCTGTAAGAACGCAAGAGATTTATAAGCCTCTATTGCAAGCAGACCGTCACAAAAAGCAGAAATGATTTTACTTGGAATCAATTTTATGAATGCAAACAATAATGATGATTGGTGGTCAATGACTAGAGATAACTGTGGTGCAGGCAATATGATGCAATATGATGGTAAATTAAAGTAAAGCTATGCAGTAATAGCACAAACTTTCACAAATGTCCCTGTCATTGTTCTCCACCTCTGGAAATTTTCTGTTGAATGCAGTTTAAATTACAAAGACAGTTTATATTAAGGTTGATTTTGGTATTAAAGGGCTAGTGTGTATGTAAAACTAGGGAGATCCATCCATCCATCCATCATCATTAACCGCTTAATCCTTTACAGGGTCTCGGTGAGCCAGAGCCTAACCCAGCATACACAGAGCGCAAGGCAAGACTACACCCTGGATGGGACGCCAGTACATCGCAGAATTAGTGAGATATATTATGTAAATTCAATGATACAACATATTGAAGAAAACTTGACAAAATAAAATTTACCCACCAAATTCAATGCGATCTTTAGGATTGCACTGCAACAGCCCGCACAGTAGGTGGTGCAAGTGAGTGGAGATCCCCTGTGGGATGCTGGCATAAAGAAAGAGGCACGTAGTTATTTAGCATTTTAAATTCATTTAAAAACGGCCAACGGTACTGTTAAAAGTTTAAATAGTGAATAGGCAACTGGCAACTCAAGACCATAATTTAACAAATCAGTGTTTCTTTAAAACAACAAGAATACATTTGATATTTAGGATTAGTAACATAGGACAGCAGTGTAGAGTAGTGGTTAGGACTGTGGACTCTTGACCGGAGGGTCTTGTGTGGGTTCAATCCCAGGTGGGGGACACACTGCTGCTATACCCTTGAGCAACTTTACCTAGATTGCTCCAGTAAAAACACAACTGTATAAATGAGTAATTGTATGTACAAAATGGGTGGCACAGTGGCGTGGTGGTTAGCGCTGCTGCCTCACAGCGCCAGGGTCCTAGGTTCGAATCCGGCCTAGGGTGTCTGTCTGTGTGGAGTTTGCATGTTCTCCCTGTGTTCGCATTGTGGGTTTTCTCCGGGTACTCCGGTTTCCTCCCACAGTCCAAAGACATGCTGTTCAGGTTAATTGGTCACTCTAAATTGCCCTCTGTGTGTGTGTGTGTGTGTGAGAGTGTGTGGTCCCATCCAGTGTGTAGTCTTGCTTTGCGCCCTGTGTATGCCGGGTTAGACTCCGGCTCACCGCAACCCTCTAAAGGATTAAGTGGTTATTGATAATGGATGGCTGTACAGAATAATGTGAAATAAATGTAACAATTGTAAGTCACCATGGATAAGGGCGTCTGCTAATAAATAAATAACATGTTGTTTAAGTGCACACAAGTTTAGTTGAGTTTGTGATGAAACATTTTGAATGGCAGGTGCTTTACATTCTAGAGGCAGGCTTCTGAACTGTTCAATTTGATGCAGATATAAATAGAGAGCTAGCAAACACTCATTCCTGTTTACTTAACAAGCACATCTTTATATAGAAATTTTGGGGGAAAAAATGTTTAGTATAGCATGTTCCCAAAAACGTATACACCCTGTTACGCTTAGCTTTACAGGAGATTCCATTTCTATAATGTGGTTTAGATGAGATACTGCATGTAGTGTGGTGCTCGTGAATTATATTGAACACAGAAGAGGATGAACATTATTACATTAAAAGTATATTAAAAATGACAAGTGGGGGTGGATACAGAAATAAAACACAGGTAAAGAATGAAATACAAACAGTACACTTCAGCAATACTACAGGTTAAAAAATACATCAAATAAAAAAGGTTTTGCACAGAGGGATAGGTGCCCAATTATTTGTCATTTGGAAACTGCTTGCCTGGAGGAAGGATGATCCACTTAGCAATGGATTCCCATAGGTTTTATTTCCCCCTTTTTCCCCTCTACTGGGTGCTAACAGATCATATAATTATTATTATTAATTTCTTAGCAGACGCCCTTATCCAGAGCGACTTACAATTTACAATTATATTTTTGTTTTTCACATACCCATTTATACAGTTGGGTTTTTACTGGAGCAATCTAGGTAAAGTACCTGCTTGCTTAAGGGTACAGCAGCAGTGTCCCCCACCTGGGATTAAACTCCTCCGGTCAAGAGTCCAGAGCCCTAACCACTACTCCACACTGCTGCCCATATAAGCATTGTAGTGGACAAGCATAGGTGGGGTGAATGGCCTTTCCTCATTTTGAAATTTCTTATGTGTCACTTCACAGGTAGAAGTTTAAACAGTGTCACAGTGGATGAAAATCTGATTACCAAAACATGGCAGAAAAATTGAAAAAGCACGGGAAAAAATCTAAGAGGAGTTGAGGAAAGATGTTAGGGGGTGTGAAGCAAATATACTTACTTGGGAGTCAAGTTCTTGTGTTTCTCAAAGAGGCGACAGAGCTCTTGAGGGTTGCTAGCCTGAAAATTATCAACCCAAAAGTATTTAAGATGGGTGTGAAACACAAAATATCTTTAGACACACTAAAAGAAAAAAACATTACCAGTGACTACGTTTACATGCAGGCAATACCAGAGTATTTCGAATAGCAGTATAACAACAGCCCAATAACAGCTTATGTCACTCACTTGATAAAAATACTGAATAGCACAGAGAACATTGGAAACCTAGCAGTGAACTGTTCAGGGTTCACACCGGATTGACAATGTGATGCTAGAAACTGTCCTCAGCACAATACTAATCAGCATGATTCATCTGGTAAACCGGTCATAGGCGATAAGTGAACATGTCACAACAGCATGTGGACTCACCTGAAATGGGACCTGGCCAGTCAGACATTGGTACACTATGATTCCTATACTCCATAGATCAACTTTTGCATCATAGGTCTTGGCCATTATAACTTCAGGAGCCTGGAAAAAAAACACAGAAAGCACAGTGAAAGAACAGTAATGCACAGAACAGCAACAGAACAGCAAAATATCCATCCATCCATTGTCATTAACCGCTTAATCCTTTACAGGGTCGCGGTGAGCCAGAGCCTAACCCGGCATACACAGGGCAATGCAAGACGAGACTACACCCTGGACGGGACGCCAGTCCATCGCAGGGCACCACACACACACACTCATACAGAGGGCAATTTAGAGTGACCAATCAACCTGAACAGCATGTCTTTGGACTGTGGAAGGAAACCAGAGTACCCAGAGAAATCCCACAATGTGAAAACACATTGGGGAGAACATGCAAACTCAGCTTAAAATATTACCATCAATAATACTATGCATCTAATGCCTATGCAAATCCTAGCAATAGTAACAGCCATACAAAGTGGTAAAGCACTCACCATGTACAGAGGAGTACCACACATTGTAAGTGCCATCATATTGGTTGGCTGGAATCTGGCTAACCCAAAGTCGGCTGTAGGGTAAAAGAAAGGAAGTGAGGCAGGAATAGCAATGTGGCGTTAGTCTTTATGAGGCTCAATTTCTTGGTCCTCTAATAGTTAGACCATGTCACTAGTGATGGAGGGGGGAGAGGGGGAAGAGGAGGAGGTGGGAGGAGGAGGGAAGAGGAGGAAGGGGGGAGGAGGAGCAGAGGAGAGGAGGAGGGGGAGGAGCAGTAGCTCACCAATCTTCAAGCGAATGTTTCTGGGGTTGGATTTGTCCCCTCCTGTAAGGGCCAGCAGGATGTTCTGTGGTTTGAGGTCTCGGTGGATGACTCCCTTGCTCTGCAGCACCTTCATGGCAGATGTGATCTGCTGCAGGAACAGACGGATTGTGTCCTCATTTAGGGGCCCTTTGGCTATGAAAAAAAGTGAACAAAACCTCAAATAAAGAAAACCATCGCCAGGAGTTGAATCAACATGATCTTTTATTTTAGTTTTTTATCCATTCATCCATTATCATTAACCGCTCAGTCCTTTACAGGGTCGCGGTGAGCCGGAGCCTAACCCGGCATACACAGGGCAATGCAAGGCAGGACTACACCCTGGACGGGACGCCATTCCATCACAGGGTACCACACACACACACACACACCACACTCACACAGAGGGCAATTTAGAGTGACCGGTGCTGAGATCATGGAGCTAATCCACTCTCTCCTACCTCACATTAAACACTTTGATATATTAAGTCCAGTTTACTTGAATTAAGAAAATATGTAACTTCATAGGCAGGGAGTACTTCAGTGGTGTTTAAGAGACGCATGTAATATCCTTTCCTATTACTAAGTGATTTATTTACTTTGATGTCGCACTGCACCTCCGCTCGAAAATTGCTCAAAATCAGTTGATCGTTCGTTTCTGTTCACAATTGCTGTGTTGTCAGGGTACTGAGTTTCTATTTGCAAAAACACCAACGTTTTTCCACAAGTTTGGCATGTTTTTCCTAAGAACACCCCTGTGCACTAATGTTGTAATGCCAGAGGGGAAATAACAGAGTGCAATATCCTGTACAATTAACCCTTTAGTAAGCTATATGTTCTACATTTAACTTTAAAGACATGTAGCCTCGCATGGGTTTTCTCCAGGTATTCCGGTTTCCTCCCACAGTCCAAAAACATGCTGTTCAGGTTGATTGGTCACTCTAAATTGCCCTCTGTATGAGTGTGTGTGTGTGTGTGTGTGTGTGTGTGTGTGGTGCCCTGCGATGGAGTGGCATCCCGTCCAGGGTGTAGTCCTGCCTTGCATTGCCCTGTGTATGCCGGGTTAGGCTCTGGCTCACCACGACCCTGTAAAGGATTGAGCGGTTAATGATAATGGATGGATGGACATGTAGCCTGGCTTTCAGCACTTCTATTACAAAAATAAAAAGCAATCATATCACCTCTCAAAGGACATTTAGTTGTATTTGACACAAAAACTTAAAACTAGGATTTTAAAAAGAGATACACAAATTAAACCAGGTATCAAAGTTTTCAGATGTAACTTACATTTCAGGTAGTCTGCCAGATCCCCTCCATTGCAATACTAGCAAGAAAAAAACAAATCAAAATCAAACAGGATCACATCAGATAACTACCACACAGGAGCTTAAAGGGGAGCTCAAGCTGTTTACTTAATGTTGCTACAACTATTTAAGTAAGATGTGTATATTGTTTTTATTAATATATTTTGATATCCTGATTAAACTGCAGTCTACAGTGCTCGGTTTTCAAGATGGCTTTCCAAATGTACCCTTTAGAAGAACTTTTCAGAACTACATTTCCCATCATCTTCCTACTCATGTATCTATAATGGGAGTGATGGGAAGTGTAGTTCTGAAGTTCTTCATCTGAAGGGTATGTTTAGAAAGCAATCTTGGAAATTGAGTGCTGTAGAAGACTGCAATTTAATAATAGTGTAAAAAAAATGGTCAGGATGTCAAAAATACATAAATAATACACACACCTTACTTAAACAGTTGTAGTGACATATGGGAACATGTAACACACAAAAGTGATGAGTGGGGAACTTTAATAATTCATCAAATAAAGTACAAAGTCAAAAATTCACAGAAAACATTGCATGGAAATAAAAGACCATTAAACAGCTTATTTTATGCTCGTTCTGAGTGTACAAACAGTATGTTTCATAAAAGAAAGATTCAAAACACACAGTGCATGTCAATAGAAATAACCAGAAATTGTCAGTATAACTGGATTATAAATGAAAGTAGGATCATGTTCTTTTTTTATAAGAAAAATCACAATCAAACTGTTGATTTTAGGCTATAACTATAAGTGATTCAAACACTTTAATGCATCAAAGCTATGACTAAAGATTATGCACTATTCATTTTACAATGTACACAAAAAAGTCTGTGAATAAAGGACCATCATCCATCCATCCATTATCATAACCGCTTATTCCTTTAGAGGAGTCAATACAGTGAAATACATACATACACACATATAGACTCTATATAGAGAGACAAGGAGTCAATACATCCATCCATTATCATAACTGCTTAATCCTTTAGAGGAGTCAATACAGTGAAATACATACATACACACATATAGACTCTATATAGAGAGACAAGGAGTCAATACATCCATCCATTATCATAACCGCTTAATCCTTTAGAGGAGTCAATACAGTGAAATACATACATACACACATATAGACTCTATATAGAGAGACAAGGAGTCAATACATCCATCCATTATCATAACTGCTTAATCCTTTAGAGGAGTCAATACAGTGAGCCGGAGCCTAACCCGGCAGACACAGGGCACAAGGCGAGACTACACCCTGGACGGGACGCCAGTCCATCGCAGAGAACCACACACACACACACTCACTCAGAGGGCAATTTAGATTGACCAATCAACCTGAACAGCATGTCTTTGGACTGTGGGAGGAAACCGGAGTACCTGGAGAAAACCCACAATGTGAACACATTGGGAGAACATGCAAACTCCACACAGACAGATCCCCTAAGCTGGAATCGAACCTAGGACCCTGGAGCTGTGAGGCAGCAGCGCTAACCACCATGTCAATATATTAATGAGCAAAAGCATACTAATCACACACAGATGGGAAAGGTGACTTACCTCCATCACCAGATAGACACAACTAGATGTTTTCTAAAAAAGAAAAGCAGGTAAAGATGAGTGTGAATGCCAAGCACTGTTAAAGGGAACGGCAGAATTAAGACTTAATCAATTTCAACAAAAATGATGCATGTGATAATAGTTTGCATTTGTTTTTTTGCATATGTATTACATAAGAAATAACCCATGACGGGTTGTGTGGTAAGACCATTATTACCACATGTATATGTATATATCTACACAGAGGTTGGCATTCGTTTATTTGTCTAGACCAGGGGGTTCTAATATTTTTGGGTGTGCAGACCCCTATTCAACCAAAGGTTTTGCAGAGTGACATGTAGTTATATGCCATATATGGAAAACTCCATTCATTATCATTAACTACTTATTCTTTTACAGGGTTGCGGTGAGCCGGAGCCTAACCTGGCAGACACAGGGCAATGCAAGGTGAGACTGCACCCTGGACAGGACGCCAGTCCATCGCAGGACACCACACACTCACACACTCACACCACACTCACACACACACACACTCACACACACTCACACAGAGGGCAATTTAGAGCGACCAATCAATCTGAACAGCATGTCTTTGGACTGTGGGAGAAAACTGGAGTACCCGGAGAAAACACACAATACGGAAACACATTGGGGAGAACATGCAAACTCCACACAGACAGACCTCCAAGGCCAGATTTGAAATCAGGACCCTGGCACTGTGAGGCAGCAGCACTAACCACCACGCCACCGTGCCGCCCCTATAAAATGATCATATAAATGAAATTAATATTACCTGGAAATCATACAATCTCACAAAATTGTCATGTTTCAGCCCCTAAGGAAAAAAAAATAATAATTGTATTGATGTGACAGGGTGGCTGGGCGGTGTGACAGGAATAGAAACTGACACCAGGTACTGCAGTTTAAAAGGCTTGCGCCCTTTTAATTAAATAATACAAAAATAAATAAAAGGTTTGAACAAAAAGAAACTTGCTCACAGAGCAAAATAAATATTGAAACAAAACAAGTCACAAACCCAAAAATAATACGATCCCAGGTCAGGCTGGGCAGTTGCTGTCACTGTTCCTGGAATCGTTTTAAATAAAGTTTTGTTTTGTTTTGTTTTGTTTTTCTCTCACTCCTCTCGCTCACTCTCTCCTTCTAACACCCACCCGAGTGCAGCGAGCTGCAGGCTTTTATAGCGTGGCTGAGGGGTTTAACTGGCTAGTAATTAATCCATTACCCCCCGGCCACAATCTGCACGAGTTCATTAATTACAAACAAAATCGGCTACGCCGTCATCTATAAATACAGTAATAACCCTGCTCTAAAAATAAATAAATCCGTATAGGGCTGCTCGCCCTGTTACATGATATAACATTAATAGTGAAGGAAACTATTACCATGGGCAAATACAGAGAAAACAAAATTGCCAATGTTCTTACCTTTAAAATCTGTATCTCCCTGTCTAACTGTGTCCAGTAAGTTTGATCAAAAGAGAGGTTTTTCGTGTGTATACATTTGATGGCAACTTCACCGTTTTTCTTGTAAAAAAAGAAAAATGAAATATGTACCTCATTTACATTCATTTCATCCATGTGCACTTTTGTATATATCATCAGGTGCATTCATGTAACACTTTTTTCCATCAATCTATCCATTATCATAACCGTTTATTCCTTTAGAGGGTCACTGCTGTGAGCCAGAGCCTAAACCGGCAGACACAGGGCAATGCAAGGCAGGACTACACCCTGGACGGGACACTGCCAGTCCATCGCAGTGTTTCACACTTTTTAATAAAGAATATTCCACTTCAATTAAAATACATTCATTTAAACTCCAAAAACTGTAAACTTTTTAAAAATGTACAGCTTTTTTTGTTGTTGTTGTATATTTTGGACCAAATTGAATTCTCTATTCGTGTTGTACCACTGCTAACAGATGTTAGACAGCACTTGTCTTTGAAACTTGTCTGTACTTGAGGACAATACTTTGCATATATATTTTTACTAAGCTTTGTATCTTCTGTGGGTTTGACAACCAAAAGTCACTGTACATACAGCCATGGCATAACAACAGACAACTGCAGAACAGGCAGAATGCATGCTGTGTTCAGTGTGAATGGCCCTTTAGGCTATTGGTTCATATTTGAGTCTCAATTTGCATATTCCCAAGCAGACCACGTGACTCGCAAGCAATGCAAAGTGACTGATACATCAGCAGAGAGAGAAAGAGACCTGACAGCTGAAGTCGCCACACACTTCAGAGAGAGAGAGCAACAATGCAAGCAGTTCCTAATTAATTATCAGTTTGCAATGATATTCCAACAGCTTTAAACACTTACAAATGTTAAGAAATGTTCATATGGAGAATATGTTTTGGGGACTGTGGCAATGTGCCCCGCCCCTGTGTGCTTATTATGTGTTGTGTGTTGCGTGCGTGTGTAAATGTTGGTGTATAGATTGGTACACGGGATATAAACGGGTCTGTGTTTCACGTGTGTTTAAAGTGTATAATTATATTTAGGCACGAGGATGGCACATCACTTCACGTGCAGATAAAATGTGTATAATGTGTGGCACGGGGTTGCACGTAATGAATTCACGTGCTGGGATTCAAGTGAATAATTAATTAGTAATTGAATCCCAGCACAAACAGTATAAATAGATGCACGTTTAGTCACTCGTGGTTGGGTGTTCGGAAGAGGAGAACGGGTGAGAGAGAGAGGAGAAACTAGAAAGTAAAAACGTGGAAGATAAGTGTTTGTTCTCACCGTGTTTGTTTGTCTGTCCGTGCACCGTTTGTTTAGTGTTAGTCCGTTTTGTCTGTCTGTTTATTTTGGCGTCAAGGGCCGTGTCCTGTTTTGTGCTGTTTACAACCCTTTTATTTGTTAATAAACGCTGAGTGCAGCCATTGCACTCAGCTCATCACAACCACTGTCTGTGTCTGTATTCCTTCCTGCTTCTGGTCTGACGCCACCCACTCTGGCCGTCTTTGTGACAGGGACCCATTGTCATGGGGGTGAATTGTCGACCAATTATCAGGGGGGACCTATTATCACAGGGAAGAATTTTCGCCAGGACCAATTATCAGGGGGAACCTATTATCAAAGGGAAGAATTGTCGCCAGGACCAATTATCAGGGGGAACCTATTATCACAGGGAAGAATTGTCACCAGGACCAACTATCAGGGGGAACCTATTATCACAGGGAAGAATTGTCACCAGGACCAATTATCAGGGGGAACCTATTATCACAGGGAAGAATTGTCGCCAGGACCAATTATCAGGGGGAACCTATTATCACAGGGAAGAATTTTCACCAGGACCAATTATCAGGGGGAACCTATTATCAAAGGGAAGAATTGTCACCAGGACCAATTATCAGGGGGAACCTATTATCACAGGGAAGAATTGTCGCCAGGACCAAATTATCAGGGGGAACCTATTATCACAGGGAAGAATTGTCGCCAGGACCAATTATCAGGGGGAACCTATTATCACAGGGAAGAATTGTCGCCAGGACCAATTATCAGGGGGAACCTATTATCACAGGGAAGAATTTTCGCCAGGACCAATTATCAGGGGGAACCTATTATCACAGGGAAGAACTGTCGCCAGGACCAGTTATCAGGGGGAACCTATTATCACAGGGAAGAATTGTTTCTGGGACTAATTATCGGCAGGACCAATTGTAGGCGACAATTTATCATTGACCCAAAAATGTCAGCACTCTTTAGTGAATAAGCTTGCATATTAAGTGACTTTCTTCGCTGTATTTTTGATGTAGGTGTATACATTTCCACTATTAACATAATTCATTAAATCCCCAGTACTCGGTACTTTTCCTGTGCATTGTTTACCTCACGTTTACTGCTTAGTCAAGGTGCACACAGTACGAGGTAAGTGGCTTACTGCATGGTAAACTGGTTTCCGCTGTTTAGTGCATGTCCCAAAATGTTCTAACTCCTTCTTAGAAATTCTGTACAGTCATAGAAATGTAGCTATACATTAAAGTAACACATCTGCATATTCTTTATGATTATCAGAGATTTATATTCTTTCCAAAAGGTACATCGATCTTTGACAGCAAACCCCTATATACAGTGGCTCTCAAAAGTATTCACCCCCCTTGGACTTTTCCACATTTTATTGTGTTACAACATAGAATCAGAATTGATTTAATTAGGAGTTTTTGCCACTGATCAACACAAAAAAGTCCATAATGTCAAAGTGAAAAATAAAATCTACACATTTTTCTAAATTTATTAGAAATATAAAACAAAAAATAATTAATTGCATAAGTATTCACCCCCTTGAGTCAATATTTGGTAAAGGCACCTTTGGCAGCAATTACAGCCATGAGTCTATTTGGATAAGTCTCTACCAGCTTTGCACATCTGGACACTGCAATTTTTCCCCATTCTTCTTTGCAAAATTGCTCAAGCTTCATCAAGTTGGAAGGGGACCTTTGATGAACAGCAATTTTCAACTCTTTCCACATATTCTCAATTGGATTGAGGTCTGGGCTTTGACTGGGCCACTCCAGAACATTGACCTTTTTGTTTTTAAGCCACTCCAGTGTGGTTTTGGCTGTATGTTTGGGGTCATTGTCCTGCTGAAAGGTGAGCTTCCGTCCCAGTGTCAGATTTCTTGTACAGGACAGCAGGTTTTCCTCAAGGACTGTTCTGTACATTGCACCATTCATTTTCCCTTCTATGCTGACAAGTGCCCCAGTCCCTGCCAATTAGAAACATCCCCATAACATGATGCTGCCACCACCATGCTTCACGGTAGGGATGGTGTTCTCAGGATGATGTGCTTGCACCAAACATAGCCCTTAGCGTTGAGGCCAAAAAGCTCTATTTTGGTCTCATCAGACCATAGAATCATCTTCCACTTGGTCTCAGAGTCTCCCACATGCCTTCTGGCAAACTCTAGCCGAGATTTGATGTGAGTTTTTTTTTATTTTTGCCACTCTCCCATAAAGGCCAGTTTTGACAAGCACCTGGGCTATTGTTGCCCTATGCACAGTGTCTCCCAGTTCAGCTGTGGAAGACTGTAACTCCTTTAGAGTTGCCATAGGCCTCTTGGTGGCCTCCCTGACTAGTGCCCTTCTCGTCCGGATACTCAGTTTTTGAGGACGGCCTGTTCTAGACAGATTCACAGTTGTGCCATATTCTCTCCATTTCTTAATAATGGACTTTACTGTGCTCCGGGGGATATTCAATGCCTTGGAAATGTTCTTATATCCTTCCCCTGATTGGTGCTTTTGAAGAACCTTATTTCGGATTTGCTTTGAATGTTCCTTCCTCTTCATGATGTAGTTTTTGTTAGGAAATGTACTAACCAACTGTGGGACCTCCCAGAGACAGGTGTATTTAACCTGAAATCATGTGAAACACCTTCATTGCACACAGGTGGACTCCATTCAACTAATTATGTGACTTCTAAAGACAATTGGTTGCACCAGAGCTTATTTTCGTGTGTCATAACAAAGGGGGTGAATACTTATGCAATCAATTATTTTCTGTTTTATATTTATAATTAATTTAGAAGAATTTGTAGATTTTATTTTTCACTTTGACATTATGGACTTTTTTTGTGTTGATCAGTGGCAAAAACTCCCAATTAAATCCATTTTGATTCCATGTTGTAACACAATAAAATGTGGAAAAATCCAAGGGGGTGAGTACTTTTGAGAGCCACTGTACTAGGCCCGGAAGATTTAGTGTACTGAATTTTAGTAATTCGGTATAGAATTGCAGTTTTAAATGACATTACATGAAATGAAAACAATCTAAAAAAAGATAATAATAAACAAATGTTTAAAAATATAAACAGTAGGCTACTTACCTCTTTGTGCCTTCCCTTAAATACCATACCAAATGCACCTTGTCCTAGGACATCTTTCATGCTGTACTCAAATTTCCCCACTGTCTCCATTTCCTTCTACTTGTGGATGCTGCAATTTGAAGGGAAAATATAAATTAGGCTCTAGGGATGTCTTCTAAGTAACCCCGGGTTGTTCCATGGTCAAACTCTCTACAGCTAGAAAGTTACCCCTTTTCCTCCCAATTCCATGGGCTACCTTCGCGAAAAAGAAAAGTTGGTACAATCATGTGTGTCAGATCTGTATGTCTGTCATTGTTTAAATGTTTGTGTTTTAGTTCCTGTGTGTGCCTGTGGGTGGGTGTCTGTGTGTGTGTCAACTGAGCGTATCAATCATCCATCCCATCCATTATCATTACCCGCTCAATCCTTTACAGGGTCGCAGTGAGCCGGAGCCTAACCCGGCAGACACAGGGCGCAAGGCGAGACTAGACCCTGGACGGGACGCCAGTCCATCGCAGGGCACCACACTCACACACACTCACACACTGAGGGCAATTTAGAGTGACCAATCAACCTGAATAGCATGTCTTCAGACTGTGGGAGGAAACCGGAGTACCCAGAGAAAACCCACAATGTGAACACATTGGGGAGAACATGCAAACTCCACACAGACAGACCCCTAGGCCAGAATCGAACCCAGGACCCTAGCACTGTAAGGCAGCAGCGCTAACCACCACGCCACCGTGACACCCACTAACACTGATAGTCTGTACAGCCTATGCGCCAGAACATAATATTGTAATTAAAAACATGCAACACATTAAAAAATAACAAAATAAAAATGAATATACAATAAATAACATTTAAAAGTATGGATGAAATAAATAAAGCAAGGGTTAATATGACAATGATGTACTCACCCTAATTTTCTCAAATGAGCAGCTGATGGTTGGTGAGAATTTTTTTATTTTAAATTTTTGCAATTGTAATATTTACAGCTGGAATTAAAAGGCAATTTTAGTCACTATTTTATACCCTCAAGACCATACTCTGTTGGTTAGTATTTCTATAGAACTCTCTGTGAGCCCCCTTTGTTGAGTGGGGGCTATAGTCTCACTAGGTCCTTTTTCTGTCCTGGCCAAACGTATTCTAACATTATGAGTATTATTTAAATCTAAAGACACTAAAGTTTCTGTTTTCTGTCCAATCTTCTCTCTTCAGGCTCTGTCTTTTTATTGGAACAGAGTATTGATTGGCAGTGTGAGCCGAGCCTCTTTAAAATATGTGTCTCTGTGAGGAGAGAGTAAGGAGAGCTGAGCTGACAGGTAAAGTGCTCCATGGGGAGAAGCGATCGGTTTTACTCCATGAAGCATTCGAGTCTTCATATCCCTACACTGTACTGTCTGTAAAGAGGGGAAACGCACTATTTACTGTGGTTACTCGTAATGCACATCCGTCCTTACAGTGTTATAAAATTGAACTTTCATTTACAGAAAACATTGCCACAAATTAAAAAAAAGATACAAAATATTGTTTATTTTATTGCATATTGTATTATTATTCAAAATATACAGTCTAGAAATCTCATGGATTTTTTTTTTTTTTTTTTTTTACACAAGTAGGCTATGTATTTCAGTGAAAAAAGCACCAAAACAGTATTATTTTTCTATTTGAATAACTCCAAGATTTACTCAGCTACTTCAATGACTAAAACACTGAGAACGGCTCTTTTTGTGTCGAAACAAGTCTGTTATTGTTGTTTTCACAAATTGATTGAAATAACTTTAACAAACGGTTTGAGGTTACAATATTTTTGGAATTAAATTCACTTTGTGCCTCCAACCCAACTACACCCGTCTGTTAATGCACCACAACCCACATCCCTTACGTAACACACTGGAACAGCACTATTAAAAAAAAAAAAACTCTGTAACACAAGAATTCTAACTAAATACATTACCTTGTCTTGAGTTTAGGAAAAGAAGCAGAATGTCTCTGTGACTCGATGCACTTTCTGAAGACTTGTGTGAAAAATAAATAAACCTGATTGTCAGAAGCTGTTGTTTTGCTTTTACTTACAACCAGTCTTTCAAGATTAATTGAAACTATTTTCCATGGTAAAATTATGTTGACCCAGTTCTTCCGTTTTACCATTTATAGGGCACACATAAAATTTAAATTACTACCATTTTTCTTCGCTGATTGTATGAAAAAAAAGGCTCTAGACCAGAGTGTTGTGTTCAAATCCCAGGTGGATAAGACGGCTGCTGCTGTACCCTTGAGCAAAATACTCCTCAAGTGTCCGATCAAGAAAGCATTGTAAAATCACTTAAATGACAGGAAACTGAAACACAGTTACGCCAGTGCTGGGTTAACTACCGAGCCAGCCCAGATCAGAGCTTAGTCTGCTGCTACATTAACACCAGATCCCCCCAACTGAGAAACTGATTGATAAAAGTATAAGTTAATGCTTTAAGTGAAAGAGTAGACCAATGCAGTATTTGCAGATGTCAGTGACATGGATGTGTCTGTTTAACTCTTGACTCGCTTTCTGTTCTGCTCATGGTCATATTCAATCAAGAGATTTAGTAACTTGTCCAATACCGGCTAATAAGGACCTTTTGCAAATGAGGCCCCGCATTGCTAAGAATTAAGCCAACACCCTGTTTCCATAGAACAATACATGGCTTCAGGGTAAAGACAAGTTCTAACAGAAATGCAATGGCTGCTGACAAAGAAGTTCAATCAACTTGTTTTTTTGTTTTTTTACTGGAGGAATCTAAGTAAAATACCTTGCTGAAGGCTACAGCAACAGTGTGTCTCCCCCATCTGGGTTAATAATTGTAAAGGCTATTGATTCTGAAATGTGCTAACAATTAGATTTACTCTGAATTGTTTTCATTTTGATGCAATCTGTAGCGCGTAACTTCTTATCGAGTTAGAAATCAGAAATTTGCATATAAGGCAGGCGTGGGCGAGCAATGCAGCACTCCCTGTTCTTTGGTATTCCCCCTTGGTGTTTGATTAGTTTAATTTGCAATAGTAAAGGACCAGAATAAGGGTGTCTGTCAGACATTTTAAACAAAATGTATGTGTGACAGAAAGACAATGAGTTCTGGTTTGAAATCTCTCTCCTGACCTGTGAGGCGCTAAATAGCAAAAGGAGAAGGGTCTGGACGGGCTGGCCTGACGGTTCATTTCTGGGGCTGGGAAGTCGGTCAGCCTGGAAGGAAGCGAGACTCTGTTGCCGGAAGGTATTGACCTGGAAGGTAAACGAGGTAGCAGCTGCAAGTAATAAACGCAGCTGCAGTCGTTTACCAAGGGGTCATGAGGGATAGCATTTAGGGGCCAGAGAAACGCTAATCTTTTCCTTCGCTTGGGTTGTGTGCATGACCTAGAAGGACGTAGAGCCGCAGTAGTTACTGCTTGTGAGGAAAGAGTATTCGTGAGTGTTTGTTTGTTTGGTCTTGTCAGTAATTGTCTTGTTTATTCAATCACCAGATGGCTACACACGTTCCAGAGCTGTCGCTAAAGGCCAGCAATAAAACCCGGAACAGCACTTCACTGTATTGTCACTATAAACTGTATCACCCACCACGAGCACTACAGCGCGCACCCAGGACTGGTGACCGCGTTTGTACATTGTGGGAGAGATATACGTGTGTTTCTTGTTTGGGACTGTAACACTGTTCTTATCTCCGTGCAATACACATCGTTGTGTATTTCCGGGGTTTATTATTTGGTTGCCAGACCTGGATTATAAAATAAAACCCCTTTCCAAACCAGATTACAATTGTTTGTGGTTTCTCCTGCACTGCATCACCGCTACACCTGTTCACAATCATGAGCCACTTTGACTCAATCAGTCTCTCTTTTTGTTGGTTCTGTACCATTCAAACCTAGTGGAGATTTTCTCAGTGATTTGACTTTTCTAACCGTCTCTCCTCTAACCGTCCTCTTCTCTTCAATCAGATACTTGTCAGCTCACACTGGACCCCAACACAGCGTATAGAAACCTCTGTCTGTCTGAAGGGAACAGAAAGGTCACATGGGGAGAGACCCAGCAATATCCTGATCACTTAGAGAGATTTAATTACTATCTCCAAGTGCTTTGCAGAGAGGGTTTGTCTGGGACTCGCTGTTACTGGGAGATTGAGTGCAGTGGGGGAGGGGCATCTATAGGAGTCATATATAAAGGAATCAGCAGGAAAGGATGGGATCATTCCTGTTTCCTTGGATTCAATGACAAGTCCTGGAGTTTGTTCTGCTCTGGTTCCAGTTACACTGCCTGGCACAATAACAATCACACTGCAATAACTGCCCCCCGCTCCCCCAGAATAGGAGTGTATCTGGACTTTAATGCCGGCACGCTGTTCTTTTATGGTGTCTCTGACACAATGACCCTCCTGCACAGATTCCAAACCACATTCACTGAGCCGCTCTATCCTGGATTTGAGCTTGATTATAATTCCACTGTAACAATCTGCCAGCTGAACTAGACTGTGTTGTAAGAAAACCTTTGTATTGAACTCCCTGTCTGTCCTCTCCACTCCTCGAGTGAAGGGAATGTTCAATCTGACACAACTTTGGATGAAAGTTAGGGGGTAAAACGGCGCCACCTGCAGAGCGAAACGAGGTGAATTATTTGTTTTTTGTTTTTTTTTAGCAATGAATGGGTTTCACATGAAATATGTTGATTGCCCATATATGTGAGTCAAAGTAATACTGTTGATTAGAAAGAAGTACATATCAGCCCAATAACAAGGAATAATACATTCCCTTGGTAGCCCGCAGTTTAGTGAATCCAGCTTATTAATATTGCAATGCGCACGGGCAAGCGCCTCGTCATTTTTCATGGCTAGCTGCGACCCTGTATATATACAGCTGTAGTCAAAAGTCTACATACTTTAGTTTACAAAACTATTGCTTCAAAAGATTTTTCCTATAATTTGTTTTTGAGAAATTTCTAGAAATTATACAATGCGTATACAGTATATACAATAGTTTTAAAGTATTAACAATATTTTTAAACAAAATACTAAGCTATATGATACACAGTCTTTAGTGTTTACATCACTGTTGCTAAACATTGTAACAATAACACGCATCAATATCTGTGGATATGACATGCATTGCATTATGGGTAGCATATTACTCTGGGCTCCAAACGGAGCTCTTTTTAAAAGGCACAGTCTGGTAACAAGGCGTTATTGAAATGAGAATGTGATCTCAAGGGTTTCACTTGATTAAAGAAAATGAACGATTGATTGATTCGTGTTTAAGCTGAATCTTTAGTAATTGCCAGGGATCCTAGTTTAAAAAAACAAAAAATTCTGATAAGAAAAATTAAAAATCCACAATTAAAATAAAAAGGCTAAAATTGAGTCATCGTCCACAAACAGTGCTACTGAATAACAGTTAACACAGGAAGTGTTTATTGGTACAGTTTATTATTACAAATGTGATTAAATATAGTGATATGTTTTTACCACAACTGTATTTCATTTCTTTTTAAGAACTGTTATATATATATATATATAATGGCATCCAACAGTCAGTGCTGTAACAGTTGTTTTTTTTAAAGAGAACTTAAGTTTGCTTTATTGTATGTTTTATTTTATTTTTATTTTTATTTTTTCTTATTGTTTGATTTCCATAAAATATGGCAAACATGTTTGTTCTGGGTTTTTTTTTTCATTTTTTTAATGTGATTTAATAAAACATTGAATTTAACTAACTGTGACTTTTTCTTATTTATTAATACTCATTAACGCTGTTTTTCATTAAGTCTTTGCCGCAGAATTTGACAAGTTCTTTGCAGAAAAACTCCCTTTTTTTCTTTGCAGATTTTAGGAAATTTGACTGCAGATTTCCGTGGGGACCTACCCAAGTGGGTTTATACTGACATCTAGTGGCTGAAAATAAAAACCGGGTTTACTATATTGATATGATGCTGGATTCAAAGTATGCTACTCTTTTTGGAGCACCAAAATTACGTCACGTAAAACGCGACTGCCAGCCTCCTCCTTTCTCATGAATATTAAGTAAGCCCCCGTACTGAATATTAAAAGTGGACTGAAATAGGAGTACATTAAAATGAACGTGTTTATTTATAATATGTATCTTAAGTTAACTTTTGAAGAATTTGAATGGATGTATTAGTAATCAAATTGATGTATTTATAGTCTGTTATATTATTGCAATAACATAATGATTAATATTCATGAGAAATCAACATTAATAACTTAGATTCTGGTATATTTAGCAAACTTGTTAAATTTGCAGAGGACAAAAAAATAGGAGTGGCAAATACCGTTGCAGCAGCAAAGGTCCTTCAAAACATTATTATTATTATTTATTTCTTAGCTGACGCCCTTATCCACGGTGACTTACAATTGTTACAAGATATCACATTATTTCACATTATACAGATCACACTTTTTTTTTTTACATACAATTCCCCATTTATACAGTTGGGTTTTTACTGGAGCAATCTAGGTAAAGTACCTTGCTCAAGGGTACAGCAGCAGTGTCCCCCACCTGGGATTGAACACACGACCCTCTGGTCAAGAGTCTAGAGCCCTAACCACTACTCCACACTGCTGCCCCAACTTGAACTGAAAGCTGTCCTTGCAGATACACTTTACATACAGGCTGTTAATTACAACACCGTTTCACAAGCTATAAGTTCAGTGGCTACTTAATCAAGGTGCGCTCAGCTCAGCTCACTTCTCTCTTTCATTAAGACTAGTATTGGAGATCGAGGAGTCCTGGAGGATCAAACCTACACTATTGCATTATATTATTTTGTTCTCTGTTATGTTTTGATTTGAACTTAAGTTTTGCTGTACTGTTTTGAGCATTCTTTTTGTTTATGGAATTAAACCTGTATATGTTGAATAAACCAAACTAATATCTGAAGAAAAGGACTGTGCATTTCTTTCATCAAGAAACAACTACTCACTACTTTTAAAAAAAAAACTACTACACGGTGAGCTGAGCATAATAAAATAATTGTCCATTCTAAATTGGGAGAAAATAATAGGCAACGACTAAATTTATAAAATAAACTACATAGATGGTGCTATGCTGCTTTTTAGTGATAAGGCTAAGACCAGGAATCCTAGTTTTTCACATACACACAAAAAAAAAAAACATCCAATAAGAATAAATAACAATCCCCCCCCCCCCCCTTCACGTTATAAGACACAAAAACAGCGCTATTGAATAATAACAGTTAACATATTTATTGGTACACTTTCAAATTATAAGGAAGTAACAAGCTCACCAGAGCCATCAATCAATAATATAAACAAACACACCATTTTACTTTAAACATTACAAATACGTCTGTGTAGTTATAATAATAATTAAAAAAAAAAAAAAAAACAGTATTCATATTAGTTCATCTCCGAGTTATTCTTCATCATCTGGACGGCTATTGCCAAACGCACTCACACGATCTTTAGAGGTGATGTTTATCGTTGACGGTGTTACGACGAATTCAGTGCCCCCTAGGATTCATGTGTCCCCGATGGATGTGCGCATGCGCTTGCAACAAACCTTGCTATCTGCCAACGGGAGCGTGTGATTCCTCGCTCGCTCACGACGCAAAGCGTGTAATTTGTCATTGCAATCCGTGACTAGACTGTAAAGCAGCGCCTGCTGCAAAGTGAACGTGCGCTCTGCTGCAAACGGGAGCGACTTTATTGCTTCTGGACGGAAGATGTTTGTGTAGCTTGTGATTTCGGCGATTCTACATCCAGAATAGATTGTTTAAATACAGTAACAACAACAACAACTATATATTGTGTTTCTTCAAATGTGTATAAATGAGCTAGTTACTTACTCTTATTAGGACGGAAGTATTGAATGTACTCTTACTATATTGTGATTATCGAACTGTACATGTAGTTAAAGTTGCTCTGAAGTTATTGTATATTTTATCTGCTCTTACTGCATTGTGAAATATGTATATTTTGTGACAACTGTAAGTCGCCCTGAGTGAGGGCGTCTGCTAAGAAAATTAATAAGAATTAGAAGAAAAACAACAACAACAAAACGCAACTGTAATTAAATGAAGTCTTGTGACGGATTGTACCAGTATGTTTCACAGAGCACAATAAACAAGTTGAAACACTCTCTTTTATATTTATTTATTATTATTACTACACAAGTAATCTACCACATGTAAATTAATCCAGTTATTTTATAATTCTGTTAAATGCAGTACAATCTTCTAAATGTTTATTTACTTATTTATTTGTAAGTAATTTAATTCCTGACAGCTTTTCACAACTGTCACACACAGATAAACAAATAACAGAAATGTTGAACTTGAAAGGAGATTAGATTTTTTTTTTATTTACCATCTCAATGCATACTCAACAACTTTTGTCACTCTGGTGTGCATTTGCTCTCAATACACAAGGGGCACCATTTTTTCCAGGGGGACAGTTTTTGGCAGTCACTGGAATATTTGGTGTCCCCTCTGTAAATCAAGCAGGAGCTTGCCAAAAACTTCCAAACTTATATTGTTAGTGTGTCTCTCTCTCACCTGCATACTAAATAGGTTTGTGTCACTCTGCTGTGCATTTGCTTTCAATAAACAAGGGGCATCATTTTTTCCAGGGGCACAGTTTTTTGCAGTTACTGGAATATTTGGTGCCCCCTCTATAAATTAAGCAGGATCTTTCTAAAAATTACCAAACTTACACTGTGTCTCTCTCTCTCACCTGCATAATAAATAGTTTTTTGTCACTCTGGTGTGCATTTGCTCTAAATAAACAAGGGGCACCATTTTTTCCAGGGGCACTGTTTTTTACAGTCGCCCTGGAATATTTGGTGCCCCCTCTGTAAATTAAGCAGGGTCTTTCTAAAAAATACCAAACTTACACTGTTAGTGTCTCTCCCTCTCTCTCACCTACAGACTAAATAGGTTTGTGTCACTCTGGTGTGCATTTGCTCTAAATAAACAAGGGGGCACTGTTTTTTAGAGTCGCCCTGGAATATTTGGTGTCCCCTCTGTAAATCAAGCAGGAGCTTGCCAAAAACTTCCAAACTTATACTGTTAGTGTCTCTCTCCCTCACCTGCATACTCAACAACTTTTTTCGTGATCAAATGTTTTTATTGGAGGAGTAAACAGTACAACATAACAAGAAGGATTGCAACAAAAACTCTCCCCCCCTTTTTTATTTTCACCCCCCACCACCTTTCCATTAAAATCTAGAAACATAAGCATCTATTTTGTCCCACTATTTAGTAGGAGTTGGAAGAAGAATCATTGAACTAATACAATTTTAACAGTAATTTTACTGGCGGGGGAACGGCTCTAGTGCAGCTGGCCCAGTTGCACCGGCAGTGGAAATGTAGCATTTGTGTGTCCTCACATTGTGCATGCTGCACAAAAAAGCTGACTTTAGTTGATGGCTGTCCAACACATGTGTGGAGGAACCACCTGCTGCAGCCATCACAAGCTATCTGAAAAATACAAAGGAAAGTAGAGGATGTAGAAAAACTAATGTAGTGTAGAGAGTTTAATTAAGAAATCATTACGAGGTATGGAAACCATGTACATTTCATGTGCATAAACTTTTAGAAAACATCTACTTCTATTTATTTATTTTTAATTTTGATTAGATGATGTTTGGAGTTGCAGTTGAAAAAGTTTAAAAATACAACTAAAGTGTTCACTACTAAATTACCCATTCATCCAGGGCGACTTACAATCGTAAGCAAATACATTTCAAGTGTTACAATACAAGTAATACAATAAGAGCAAGAAATACAATAACTTTTGTTCAAGCAAAGTACAAGTGTGACAAACCACAATTCAATAATACAGCAGGTAATAGTGACAGTTACATCAGGATATGATTAAATAGTGATAGTTACATCAGGATATGATTAAATACAAAGTACTACAGGTTAAACACTTGGCAGATTACAGTACTCTGAAGTACAGGATTAAATGCAGTAAAATAGGGGGCAGATAAGAGCAAAATAAAGCACATTTACATGAAGGGTGATAGTGTCCCAGGATACAAACAGAGGAGTTCTACAGGTGCTGTTTGAAGAAGTGAGTCTTAAGGTGGCGCCGGAATGTGGTCAGGGACTGGGTAGTCCTGACATCTGTAGGAAGGCCGTTCCACCACTGCTGAGCAAGGGTGGAGAAGGAGCGGGCTCTGGAGGCAGGGGAGCGTAGCGGAGGTAGAGCTAGTCTTCTAGTGCAGGTGGAGCGGAGAGGTCGAGTGGGGGTGTAGGGAGAGATGAGGGTCTGGAAGTAGCTGGGTGCAGTCTGGTCAAGGCATCTGTAGGCTAGTACAAGAGTCTTGAACTGGATGCGAGCGGTGATCGGGAGCCAGTGGAGCGAGCGGAGTAGTGGAGTAGCGTGGGCGAAGCGAGGCAGAGAGAACACCAGGCGGGCAGCAGAGTTCTGGATGAGCTGGAGCGGACGGGTGGCGGATGCAGGGAGGCCAGCCAGGATGGAGTTGCAGTAGTCTAGGCGGGAGAGTACCAGGGCCTGGACCAGGAGCTGGGTAGCATAGTTGGTGAGGAAGGGTCGGATTCTTCGGATGTTGCTCAGGAAGAATCGGCAAGTGCGTGCCAGAGTGGAGATGTGCTGGGAATAAGAGAGGCAGGGGTCCAGGGTGACTCCAAGGTTCTTAGCGGAGGAAGAGGGAGAGAATGTGGTAGATTCCAGAGGAACAGAGATAGAGAGATCAGAGGAGGGGAGGAGGAGGGAAAGAAAAGGAGGTCAGATTTAGAGAGGTTGAGTTTGAGGTGATGCGAGTGCATCCAGGAGGAAATAGCAGACAGACAGGTAGAGATACGGGAGGAGATGGTGGAGGTGGGGAAGAGGTGGGGAACGAGAGGAAAATCTGAGTAGGATTGCTGTCCACTCAAGCAATCGCGTTGCCACGCAGTTGCCAGAACTTTGACAATACGTTGTCAGCGCTGTTACACGGGGCAATCCTCACGGGATTTGGTCGCAGGAGATAAAAGTTGCTAGTAAATTGACTCATGTAACAAGGGCTTAAGGCCTATTCTGAAATGATGTTAAAGATGATGTGGCAGGTCCATGGATGACATCCTTCCACGTCCCTCAGTTTGTGGTGGTTGAGCAGCGCTGGCTGTTCCAGCCTGTAGAGCGGCTCTTACAGCAGCAGCAGCTGCGCGCTCGATGATTGCATGTGAGTTACTGGAATCCGCCAGGATGTCTTTCTGAATGTGAACCTGACCGAGTCTGTGGAGATTCACCCGCCCTTCCGAAGAATGATGACGTAACAAAGCAGGCGGATCTCATTTGCATACAAACTCCAGATTTAGCTGCCAGTTAAATATTTAGCTAAATGTTAAATCTTGTTAAGGATTTAAGATTTATTTAAATATTTAGCTAAATGTTAAACCGTGTAACTAGATTTTATACTTCGTATTGTTGAGGATAGTGGATAATAAAACTATATGCATAATAATAATAATAATAATAATAATAATAATAATAATAATAATAATAATAATAATAATAATAATAATAATAATAATGACAACACACATAAATATAATACTAAGAATCAGAGTTGAAACTCAGCCGGTACGCCCCGGAACTGCGTACCTGCAAAACATCTTGTCAAGGCACTTCAATATTTCAACTTATCACAATGATAGGCTACATCATTTTTTCTTTGTATTTTCCGTCCTTTTCGCTTCTTCTTCTTCGTTGTTCGGTTATTATTGATGTTTAAGCAAAATAACTCGACGTCACGCAGGTTCCGGTCATGTGACTTATGATGACAGAGTATGCTGACTGCCAAAGGGGCTTCCGCATACTTGTGAACATGGAGTCTTCAAAATAAGCGAGCTTTTGTAAACTGATATTTCCTAAGACAAAAGCATACAACTATTCCACTATAATTTGGTAAAACTATTATTGTGTTAAATGCATAAGAAAGTTTCCAAACAAGAGGAGGCCCCATTGCGCCCATCTTGCTTGTTTGGTTGTTAGTAGCTTATTGATCCCAGAATCTCATCAAGCAGCTTCTTGAAGGATCCCAGGGTGTCAGCTTCAACAACATTACTGTGGAGTTGGTTCCAGACCCTCACAATTCTCTGTGTAAAAAAGTGCCTCCTATTTTCTGTTTCTGAATGCCCCTTTATCTAATCTCCATTGTGACCCCTGGTCCTTGTTTCTTTACTGCACAATACTGTTATTTTGGTACTGCGTCAGTGACTAGGAGAAAAAGAACGTCTTATTTAGTTTTTCAGGGCAAATCGGGTAACCCTAACGACATGAACAGTGCGAGAAACTCAAGCTCTAATATACAGACGTGCTCAAATTTGTTGGTACCCCTCCACAAAAAACGAAGAATGCACAATTTTCTCTGAAATAACTTGAAACTGACAAAAGTAATTGGCATCCACCATTGTTTATTCCATATTTAATAGAAATCAGACTTTGCTTTTGATTTTTTATTCAACATAATATTGTAAATAAGAAAACAAATGAAAATGGCATGGACAAAAATGATGGGACCGCTAACCTAATATTTTGTTGCACAACCTTTAGAGGCAATCACTGCAATCAAACGTTTTCTGTAGCTCTCAATGAGACTTCTGCACCTGTTAACAGGTAGTTTGGCCCACTCTTCCTGAGCAAACTGCTCCAGCTGTCTCAGGTTTGATAGGTGCCTTCTCCAGACTGCAAGTTTCAGCTCTTTCCATAGATGTTCGATAGGATTCAGATCAGGACTCATAGAAGGCCACTTCAGAATAGTCCAATGTTTTGTTCTTATCCATTCTTGGGTGCTTTTAGCTGTGTGTTTTGGGTCATTATCCTGTTGGAGGACCCATGACCTGCGACTGAGACAGAGCTTTCTGACACTGGGCAGTACGTTTCGCTCCAGAATGCCTTGATAGTCTTGAGATTTCATTGTGTCCTGCACAGATTCAAGGCACCCTGTGCCAGGCGCAGCAAAGCAGCCCCAAAACATAACCGAGCCTCCTCCATGTGTCACTGTAGGTATGGTGTTCTTTTCTTTGAAAGCTTCATTTTTTCGTCTGTGAACATACAGCTGATGTGACTTGCCAAAAAGCTCCAGTTTTGACTCAACTGTCCAAAGGACATTCTCCCAGAAGGATTGTGGCTTGTCAATATGCATTTTAGCAAATTCCAGTCTGGCTTTTTTATGTTTTTCTGTCAAAAGTGGAGTCCTCCTGGGTCTTCATCCATGGAGCCCACTTTCGCTCAAAAAGCGACGGATGGTGCGATCAGAAACTGACGTACCTTCACCTTGGAGTTCAGCTTGTATCTCTTTGGCAGTTATCCTTGGTTCTTTTTCTACCATTCGCACTATCCTTCTGTTCAATCTGGGGTCGATTTTCCTCTTGCGGCCGCGCCCAGGGAGGTTGGATACAGTTCCATGGACCTTAAACTTCTTAATAATATTTGCAACTGTTGTCACAGGGACATCAAGCTGCTTGGAGATGGTCTTGTAGCCTTTACCTTTACCATGCTTGTCTATTATTTTCTTTCTGATCTCCTCAGACAACTCTCTCCTTTGCTTTCTCTGGTCCATGTTCAGTGTGGTGCACACAATGATACCAAACAGCACAGTGACTGCTTTTCTCCATTTAAATAGGCTGAATGACTGATTACAAGATTGGAGACATGTGTGATACTAATTAAAGAAACTAATTAGTTTGAAATATCTCTATAATCCAATTATTTATTATCTTTTCTAAGGGGTACCAACAAATGTGTCCAGGCCATTTTAGAATATCTTTGTAGAATAAGCAATAATTCATCTCTTTTCACAGCTGCTTTGCTTTATTCTATGACATACCAAAGGCATGCAAGGATACATGATAAAATAGCTTTTAATTTCATTACTTTTCAGGAGGAATGAAGCATTATTTCAATGAGCTGTAAGGGTACCAACAAATTTGAGCACGTCTGTAAATTTGATCAGACACAAAAATCCAAGCAGAACAACTGGACAAAACATACAAAAATATCATAGTTTTTTTTTCCTATTAAGTGCTGTTGTAACTGTTAGTATTAACCTGTATATTTAAAGTTCAAAATGAATCATTCAAAATGAAACATAATCTTAATTGATACAAAATTGTTTAAAATACAATGCTCCCATGGCACTCCATTAGCAACACAGACGTTTCCAAAAACGAACCCAGCATTTGAGTAACTGTGATAACAAGAAGGGCTCGGGATGATTTCAAACAGCATGAAAAGATAAGGTGGCGCTCTAAAGAAAGAGAAAGAAAAATGACATTTGAAGCGCTGTACTCTTTAACAACGGACTTGTTTCAATTGTGTTGCAGAGGAGAAACACAGCTAACTGAGGAACGAGTGATTCAGTAGAGAGAGGCATGGACCCGACTCCAAGGAGAAGAAGAAGGAGTAAAGAGAATGACCCGCCTGATATGTCACAAGAGCCTGCCAGGTACTGAAAGTCTTTTCTTATTAGTTCATGGTGCGGCGGCATGCTGAATAATACCTTTACTAAGAAGCTGTTCAGGAATCCAAATCACTGAGCTGAGTCTCAAGCCCAGGGTTAGAGTCTAGACCTCTCTGTGCTTTACAATGCTTCCCTATGCTTTACCAGACCTCTCTGTGCTTTACAATGCTTCCCTATGCTTTACCAGACCTCTGTGTGCTTTACAATGCTTCCCTATGCTTTACCAGACCTCCCTGTGCTTTACAATGCTTCCCTATGCTTTACCAGACCTCTCTGTGCTTTACAATGCTTCCCTATGCTTTACCACACCTATCTGTGCTTTACAATGCTTCCCTATGCTTTACCACACCTATCTGTGCTTTACAATGCTTCCATATGCTTTACCAGACCTCTTTCTCTCTCTTTCCCCTCTAGATCCGAACCTAACAGCGCTCTGGAAGAAGCCATCTACTAGTCAGGTCTGTATCCTCCACCCCACTGCTCCTACTGTGCCTTTTGTCTTGCTTGTCCTGCTATGACTGTCTCTCACATCCCTTTTCTGTCCTCCCGTCCTCGTCCTCTGCCCTCCCTCCGCTGCTGCTCCTCCAACCCCTCTAACCTCATTTCTCTGCCTCTCCCCCCCTCCCGCACACTCTCTGGTGCACTCTGGAACTGTCACTCTTCTGCTAACAAAGCTGATTTCATCTCTGCCTTTGCCTCCCACCTCTCGCTCGATTTCCTTGCTCTTACTGAAACCTGGCTGTCCCCTGATAACACTGTTACTCCTGCTGCCCTGTCCTCTCTCTACGTCCTGTCCCATACCCCGCGTCTCACTGGACGGGGAGGTGGGACGGGTCTTCTCCTCTCTCCCTCCTTACTCTTTTCTGTCCCCTCCGATCTCACCTCCCTCTCTGTCAGTACCTTTGAATTTCATGCAGTCCAACTAACTTCTCCCTGTCAACTCCTGCTCATTGTTCTGTACCGCCCCCCTGGGCCTCTCACTCACTTTCTGGATGAACTCGACTATCTACTCTCCTCCCTCCCCTCTCTGTCTACCCCGACTGTCCTGTTGGGTGACTTCAACATCCATCTCTCCAACCCCAGCCACTCTGCTGGATTCCTCCCTCTCCTTCACTCCTTCGACTTCTGTCTCTCTCCGTCCCCTCCTACCCACAAAGCTGGCCGTCAACTGGACCTCACCTTCTCCAGGGCCTGCTGCCCCTCCAACCTCTCTGTCACCCCCCTGGACCTCTCTGATCACTATTTCATCTCTTTTTCTCTGTCTCTCCCCCCTCTCCTTGCTCCTCCTACCCCCACTGTCACCTCTCGCCGTAACCTCCGCTCTCTCTCCCCCTCTGTCCTTGCCTCCACTGCTCTCTCTCACCTCCCTCCTATCGACTCCTTTTCACAACTCTCCGTAGACTCTGCTACCTCCACCCTCTTCTCCTCACTCACCTCCTCCCTCGACTCCCTCTGTCCCCTCACCTCCCGACCTGCTCGCCCCTCCCCTCCCCATACCTGGCTCTCCTCTGCGCTCTGTTCAGCAAGAATCACACTGCGATCTGCTGAAAAGAAATGGAAGAGAACCAAACTCCCTGCTGCCCTAGACCTTTACCGCACTCTCCTCTCCTCCTTCTCCTCTACTCTCTCCTCTGCTAAATGTACTTATTTCCAATCTGTAATCCAAGCCTCCACTAACAACCCACGTAAACTATTCTCTACCTTCTCCTCCCTCCTAAACCCTCCCCCCTCCTCCTCCCTCCTCCATCTCCCCTGATGACTTTACCTCCTTCTTCTCTTCTAAAATCTAAGATATCCGCAAACTCTTTAACACCTCTCCCTCCCCCGCACCCCCTCCTGCTACAACCCCTACACCCACTACATCCCCTACTAACTCACCCTCCTTCTCCACCTTCTCGCCCTTCTCAGACTCTGACCTCTACTCCCTGCTCCAGGGTCACAAACCCACCACGTGTGCCCTGGACCCCCTCCCCA
Organism: Acipenser ruthenus; assembly: GCF_902713425.1. Lineage (NCBI taxonomy): Eukaryota > Metazoa > Chordata > Actinopteri > Acipenseriformes > Acipenseridae > Acipenser > Acipenser ruthenus. The sequence continues at coordinate 5,885,358 of NC_081241.1, read as the reverse complement.
CTCACCTCTTTCAAGCTGCTGCTCCTGCTCTACTTAACTTCATCTCCTCCCTTCTCAACACCTCTCTACTTTCTGGTCTCTTTCCCTCTGCCTTCAAAAAAGCCTCTATCACTCCCCTCCTCAAAAAACCTACCCTCGACCCCACCTCCCTCCAGAGCTACCGTCCTGTCTCCCTCCTACCCTTCCTCTCCAAAACCCTCGAGCGGACTGTACACCGCCAGCTCTCTGCTTTCCTGTCCAACCACTCTCTGCTTGACCCTCTCCAATCTGGCTTCCGCTCTGCTCACTCCACTGAAACCGCCCTCCTGTCTGTCACCAACTCACTTAAGTGTGCCCGAGCTGCCTCTCTCTCCTCTGTCCTAATTCTCCTCGACCTCTCTGCTGCCTTTGACAATGTTGATCACTCTATTCTACTATCATCTCTTGCTGACCTGGGGATCTCTGGCACTGCTCTGGCCTGGTTCTCCTCCTACCTCTCCAACCGCACTTACCAGGTAACCTGGCGTGGAGCAACCTCCACACCTCACCCTCTCTTAACTGGAGTCCCCCAAGGGTCAGTCTTGGGGCCTCTCCTGTTTTCTCTCTACACCCGCTCCCTGGGCCCCCTCATCGCATCCTATGGTTTCTCATACCATTTCTATGCTGATGATGCTCAGATTTTCCTCTCCTTCCCCACCTCTGACTCCACCATCTCCTCCCGTATCTCTACCTGTCTGTCTGCTATTTCCTCCTGGATGCACTCGCATCACCTCAAACTCAACCTCTCTAAATCTGACCTCCTTTTCTTTCCCTCCTCCTCCCCCTCCTCTGATCTCTCTATCTCTGTTCCTCTGGAACCTACCACACTCTCTCCCTCTTCCTCCGCTAAGAACCTTGGAGTCACCCTGGACCCCTGCCTCTCTTATTCCCAGCACATCTCCACTCTGGCACGCACTTACCGATTCTTCCTGAGCAACATCCGAAGAATCCGACCCTTCCTCACCAACTATGCTACCCAGCTCCTGGTCCAGGCCCTGGTACTCTCCCGCCTAGACTACTGCAACTCCCTCCTGGCTGGCCTCCCTGCGTCCGCCACCCGTCCGCTCCAGCTCATCCAGAACTCTGCTGCCCGCCTGGTGTTCTCTCTGCCTCGCTTCGCCCACGCTACTCCACTACTCCGCTCGCTCCACTGGCTCCCGATCACCGCTCGCATCCAGTTCAAGACTCTTGTACTAGCCTACAGATGCCTTGACCAGACTGCACCCAGCTACCTCCAGACCCTCATCTCTCCCTACACCCCCACTCGACCTCTCCGCTCCACCTGCACTAGAAGACTAGCTCTACCTCCGCTACGATCCCCTGCCTCCCGAGCCCGCTCCTTCTCCACCCTTGCTCCGCAGTGGTGGAACGACCTTCCTACAGATGTCAGGACTGCCCAGTCCCTGACCACATTCCGGCGCCTCCTTAAGACTCATCTCTTCAAACAGCACCTGTAGAACTCCTCTGTTGTATCCTGGGACACTATCACCCTTCATTTAAATATGCTTTATTTTGCTCTTATCTGCCCCCTATTTTACTACATTTAATCCTGTACTTCAGAATATTGTAATCTGCCAAGTGTTTAACCTGTAGTATTTTGTACTTAATCATATCCTGATGTAACTATCACTATTTAATCATATCCTGATGTAACTTTCACTATTATCTGCTGTATTATTGAATTGTGGTTTGTCACACTTGAAAAAAATTATTGTATTTCTTGCTCTTATTGTATGACTTGTATTGTAACACTTGAATGTATTTGTATTTGCTTGCGATTGTAAGTCGCCCTGGATAAGGGCGTCTGCTAAGAAATAAATAATAATAATAATAATAATAATATCTATTTCTTTCTCATTCCCCTCTTTTTCATTCTCATTTGAAAAACCGTGTTAATGAGTATTAATAAAAAAGAAAAAGTCAGTTAATCAAATTAATTTTTTTATTAAATCACATTACTAAAATCTGAAAAAAATAAACAGAACAAACATTTTATGGAAATCAAAGAACAAAAACAGATATAATAAAGCAAATTAAGTTCACTATTTTAAAAACTGTTACAGCACTGACTATTGGATGCCATTTCTTTAAATATATATAAAACATAACAATTCTTAAAAAAAAAAAAAGTTATTTCGTATGAAATTCATTCATTTCTAAAAACCAATAATTTACCTTGTTTCGCTCTGCAGGTGGCGCCGTTTTACCCCCTAACTTTCATCCAAAGTTGTGTCAGATTGAACATTCCCTTCACCCGAGGAGTGGAGAGGACAGACAGGGAGTTCAATACAAAGGGTTTCTTACAACACAAAACAGTCTAGTTCAGTTGGCAGATTGTTACAGTGGAATCATAAACCCAAAGCCTAAACCCAGGATAGAGCGGCTCAGTGAATGTGGTTTGGAATCTGTGCAGGAGGGTCATTGTGTCAGAGACGCCATAAAAGGACAGCGTGCCGGCATTAAAGTCCAGATACACTCCTATTCTGGGGGAGTGGGGGGCAGTTATTGCAGTTTCATTGTTATTGTGCCGGGCAGTGTAACTGGAATCAGAGCAGGACAAACTCCAGGACTTGTCATTGAATCCAAGGCGACAGGAACGATCCCCTCCTTTCCTGCTGATTCCTTTATATGTGAGTCCTATATCAGGCCATCCCCCACTCCACTCAATCTCCCAGTAACAGCAAGTCCCAGACAAACCCTCTCTGCAAAGTCCTTGGGGCCAGCTATCAAATCTCTCTGGGTGATCGGTATATCTCTGGGTCTCTCTCCTCCATGTCACCTTTCTGTTCCCTTCAGACAGACAGAGGTTTCTATGGACTGTGTTGGGGTCCAGTGTGAGCTGACAGGAATCTGATTGAAGAGAAGAGGACAGGTAGAGGAGAGACGGTTAGAAAAGTCAAATCAGTCATTGTCTGTTGCATCCTCAAATCACTCCCTCCTTCCTGCTTCACCAGTCCCTGCACCCTCCTCTATGCTCCCTCCTCCCTCTTCTATGCTCCATCATCCTTCCTCTCCTTCTACATGCTCCCTCCTCCCTGATCTCTCCTCCCTGATCTATCCTCCCTGCTTCCTCCTCCCTCTATACTTCCTCCTGTATGCTCCCTCCTCAATTATTATTATTATTATTATTATTATTATTATTATTATTATTATTATTATTATTATTATTATTTATTTCTTAGCAGACGCCCTTATCCAGGGCGACTTACAATTGTTACAAGATATCACATTATACATTATTTCACATTATACAAATATCACATTATTTTTTCATACAATTACCCATTTATACAGTTGGGTTTTTACTGGAACAATCTAGGTAAAGTACCTTGCTCAAGGGTACAGCAGCAGTGTCCCCCACTGGGGATTGAACCCACAACCCTCAGGTCAAGAGTCCAGAGCCCTAACCGCTACTCCACACTGCTGCCCCCTCCATACTCCCTCCTGTATGCTCCCTCCTCCCTGCTCCCTCCTGTATGATCCCTACTGCTCCCTGCTCCCTACTGTATGCTCCCCTCTCCTTCCTGTATGCTCCCTCCTCCCTCTTCCCTCCACCTCTATGCTCCCCGCTGCCTCCTGTATGCTCCCTACTGCTCCCTCCTCCCTGCTGCCTTCTCCCTCCTCTGTCCTGTTGCTCCCTCCTCCCTGCTCTCTCCTATATGCTCCCTTCTCCCTGCTCCTCCTCCATGCTCCCTCCTCCATCTATGCTCAATCATCCCTGCTCCTGCCTCCGTACTCCCTCCTGTATGATCCCTCCTCCTTCCTCCATGCTCCCTCCTCCCTGCTTCCTCCTATATGCTCCTTCCTCCCTGTTCCCTTCTTTATGCTCCCTCCTCTCTCCTGCATGGACCCTGCTGCATCCTCTCCTCCCTTTTCCCTGCTCCATTCTTTATGCCCCTTCCTCCCTGCTCCCTCCTTCATGCTCCCTACTCCAGGCTCCCTGCCCCCTCCTCCCTGCTTTTTTATAGACAAGTATATTTAGAGTGTAATAATTAAGGTTGATAATAGATTTGATCTATAATTCTTACTTGAGATTTATTTCTGACTTTGGATAAGTTCTCCCTTTTTATTTTTCTGTCTTCAATAAACTGCTGCTGCTAATAATTAAACCCTCTTCCTGTTTGATTGTTTTGTTTATTATAATTCCTACATTTTATCAAACTTCTTCAATTGGAACCCATCAAATGCAACTCTACATACAATTACAGTTCACTTAATGTTCCTACAGGGTATGTGTTGCCATTTTACCCACTCAGACCCCTTGCTTACTAAATATCTTCAATAGAATATCATCCACTCTTCAAATATCTGTCTAATATTTTAATGAGCAATCCGTCCCACAAGTGCAGTGATACTGCAATATACATTTACTACCAGCACAGGATGACTGGGAGGGATAGCTGTTCATTTTACCCCACAACTGGTTTCACATGCATTGTACATGTATTAAAAGATGGGATGATTTTCTATTCAGGGACACCAAGATATTTAGGGAGAGAAAGGTCTGAGTGGAAAAACTGGCAACAAATGCCCCTCCCCCAGTCATTCTGCATGTATTCATCTGAAACAATACTTGTTGGAGAGGAGTGTAGATTAATGGCTTCACAATTACTAATAAATAATAATAATTGCTGCCCTCAAGCTCCACCCCTCCCTGTTCTGTAGTGTTAGCTCTTCTCACAATGGAGTGACCCATCTTTCAATCAATCAAATGTTTCAGTGAAAACAGACTTACATTTTAAAAACTCAGCTCTGTTCCTTGGCTCTGGAGCCTGCAGACTGTAAACTGCAACTTCATTCACTGGGCAGAAAAAAGAGAGAGAAATAGAATTGAAACATACACAACAGTCATTGTCTGCTGCATCTTCAAATCACTCCCTGCTCCATCATCCCTCCTCTCTGCTCCCTCCTCCCCCCTGCCTGCTCCCTCCTCCCTGCTCCCTCCTCCCTGCTCCCTCCTCCCTGCTCCCCCCTGCCTGCTCCCGCCTCCATCCTCCCTGCTCCCCCTGCCTGCTCCCTCCTACATTAATGGCTTCACAATTACTAATAAATAATAATAATTGCTGCCCTCAAGCTCCACCCCTCCCTGTTCTGTAGTGTTAGCTCTTCTCACAATGGAGTGACCCATCTTTCAATCAATCAAATGTTTCAGTGAAAACAGACTTACATTTTAAAAACTCAGCTCTGTTCCTTGGCTCTGGAGCCTGCAGACTGTAAACTGCAACTTCATTCACTGGGCAGAAAAAAGAGAGAGAAATAGAATTGAAACATACACAACAGTCATTGTCTGCTGCATCTTCAAATCACTCCCTGCTCCATCATCCCTCCTCTCTGCTCCCTCCTCCCCCCTGCCTGCTCCCTCCTCCCTGCTCCCTCCTCCCTGCTCCCTCCTCCCTGCTCCCCCCTGCCTGCTCCCGCCTCCATCCTCCCTGCTCCCCCTGCCTGCTCCCTCCTACATCCTCCCTGCTCCCTCCTACATCCTCCCTTCTCCCTCCTCCTCCTCCCTACTCCCCCCTGCCTGCTCCCTCCTCCATTCTCCCTGCTCCCTCCTCCCTGTTCCCTGTTCCCTCCTCCCTGCTCCCTGTTCCCTCCTCCTTGCTCCACCAGTTATCAGACGTTATTTTTGGTGTTTTGGGGCGATCAGCCAATAATACAATCGTTTCCACCCTTTCTGCATTTTCATTGGTCAGATTATATGTCAGTCACACAGCCTGAGGAAACTGCTGAATGTGAGCTGAAGCAATCATGAAACTTCATCACTGAGAGCCGCAGTGGAATGTTATTATAGTTTAAAAAATAATGTTTACACACACACACACACACACACACACACACACACACACACACACACACACACAACTAATAGAAATAATAATGTTTTTATATTTCTGATAAATACAACTAAATAATAATAATAATAATAATAATAATAATAATAATAATAATAATAATAATAGTTGTTACATATATAGACATGTTTTTTTTTTTAAATATCTCTTTATACATTATTCAGCTTGGTGTGATTATTATTGTTTAGCAGCGTACTGTAAGGTGTCTGTACACGTATGTTATTAATGTAGTTATAACGTTATATTAAACAGCAACACATCCCACAATCCTCTCGGGAGCGCTTGATAAAGAAACCCGTCCAGCCCTCCCTGATCAATCCAAGAGAAACCCACGTTTCCAACATCGGAACCACCTCGGCAACAGCCGCTCCGCATCCCATCTGAGGACAGAGCTGCATTTCCATGAGGGAGTCACCGCGAACATGGAGAAACCGGACACCCGAAAAATCACCCGGACCCACATCAACGGGCTTTGAAATACACTCTGATTCGGACTGAAGGGAATCCACTTCACACAAAAAGGGTTCACAGAAATGTGAGCAAACACAACCACCCTCAGAACAAACCCGTGAACACAGAAATGGAAAAATAGAAATGTGAAAGCGCGTCATTTTAACACGCTCCCTAACAATTGCCACGGAAACCCTGACGACAAAAAAACAAAACAAAAACAAAACAGGAATGACACTCTGCATTGAAGAAGAATTCAGCTCCACAACACCTGAAAAACTACAGGAAACATCAGCTTATTATCAGAAGAGTTTCTTTTTTTAATTTTTTTTTAAAGGGGTGGATACCCATTTCGTACGTGAAAGGGAATGTGCTGTTTTTAAGTTACAAGTTCAAAGTGTTCTCTTTGGTTGCAGTCGCGTATCACTCCTAGTACAGACCACAGCAATTGCGGGTTTCTCTGTACTGTCTCACACATTGCAAACCTTAATTTAAACTGTGTTCACGTTATCAAAGTTGTTGCTATTTTAAGTACAATTCTTTATGGAATTCACCAGAGATTATAAAAATACTGCATGGGGCAGTGTGTGTGTGCGTGTGCGTGTGTGTGTGTGTGTGTGTATATATGTGTGTGTGTAAACATTATTTTTTAAACTATAATAACATTCCACTGAGGCTCTCAGTGATGAAGTATTACGATTGCTTCAGCTCACATTCAGCAGTTTCCTCAGGCTGTGTGACTGACATATAATCTGACCAATGAAAGATACGATCCCCTCTATTCATACATAGCCTGTCATATCTGATCCTGTAAGATACGATCCCCTCTATTAATACAGAGCCTGTCATATCTGATCCTGTAAGATACGATCCCCTCTATTAATACAGAGCCTGTCATATCTGATCCTGTAAGATACGATGCCCTCTATTAATACAGAGCCTGTCATATCTGATCCTGTAAGATACGATGCCCTCTATTAATACAGAGCCTGTCATATCTGATCCTGTAAGATACGATGCCCTCTATTAATACAGAGCCTGTCATATCTGATCCTGTAACATACAATGCCATCTATTAATACAGAGCCTGTCATATCTGATCCTGTAAGATACGATCCCCTCTATTAATACAGAGCCTGTCATATCTGATCCTGTAAGATACGATCCCCTCTATTAATACAGAGCCTGTAATATCTGATCCTGTAAGATACGATCCCCTCTATTAATACAGAGCCTGTCATATCTGATCCTGTAAGATACGATCCCCTCTGTTAATACAGAGCCTGTCATATCTGATCCTGTAACATACAATGCCCTCTATTAATACAGAGCCTGTCATATCTGATCCTGTAAGATACAATCCCCTCTATTAATACAGAGCCTGTCATATCTGATCCTGTAAGATACGATCCCCTCTATTAATACAGAGTCTGTCATATCTGATCCTGTGAGATACGATCCCCTCTATTAATACAGAGCCTGTCATATCTGATCCTGTAAGATACGATCCCCTCTATTAATACAGACATGAAGGACTGCTGTGCTGTAAGTAGTTCCTCTTGGATTGTCTGTCGGGACTGTACTATAAAATAACATTTGCTTACTAAGGTGGGTGTTCATTAGTTTTTATTACAAGCTGGATTGAGGTTGCAGGCTCTTCGGGGGATATTTTAGAGACATTATAATAATTGTTGCGATTGTTCAACATCTTTCATCTGAAGTCGATTTAATTGACTAACAACAGGAATGAATTCAATGTAATGTGTTGCCACTGTGAGAAGCTCATTTTAACAGAATACTGCGAATTACAATTGTGATCAATGATGTGTTGGAATTGATTAAAAGGGAATGGGAATTGATTTTAAAAAGTTATTGAGATTGAAAAAAAGGAATTGACCCGAACCCTGTTCACAAATGGCCAGTTTCACACGAGGCTGAAGATAGCTTCTTATTCGCCTGTTTCTTATTCAGACTTTGATCTGCTCCAAACTGAATGGTTGGCTTTGTATGTAAGAGGTTAAATCACGTTGGGCTGCTAATTTCTCTGTGGATATTTACAGAGGGGCAGCTCCTAAACAATGTTCAGTTCTTATTTGCTCGGCCCAACACTGATTTCAGGGTCAAAACAGCTGACACACATGCCAATGTATGTGTTATAGTTGAAGGAGTAACAGTGTATTTAAGGGGTTAAATCACGTTGGGCTGCTAATTTCTCTGGATATTTATAGAGGGGCAGTAAGTTATAAGTTTTGTCTCCAAAATTATTTAACATAACTATCATTCTGTGGGACAAAATGCTAATTCTGTGGGACAAAATGCTAATTTTTCCTGTGTTTTCCTGTGTTTTTGTCCTTTTCTCCTCCCCTTTACAAATTCATTTGATGATTATTGAGTCATTAGCGTCTCAACGACAATGCAAAAATGTGTCATTTCTGTGCTCTGTGTTGTTTCACATCATGGTTTTTCTAAGTATAACTTTGCTATATCTTGTATGAAACAGTTTTTCTTTTTATATCCCATGTATAAAAAGAATCTTCTTCTGAATAGCAGAGTTATCTAGTTTACATGACATAAATATAAAACCTGATAACCTTTGATTAGCGTTCCCCCAGTTCACATCAGTCTAGACAAACACTTTTGAATAACGTTTAAAATGGAAAATGAAGGATCTCACCTAATTTAACTCCCTGTCACAATTCATCTCTCCTGCATGCTCCCTGCTGCATCCTCCCTCCTCCCTTTTCCCTGCTCCCTCCTCTATCCTTCCTCCCTGCTCCCTCCTCTATGAACCCTCCTCCCTGCTCCCTCTATGCTCCCTCCTCCCTCCTTTATGCTCCCTGCTCCCTCCTCCATGCTCCCTCCTCCCTTCTTCATAATTAAACCCTCTTGCTGTTTGATTGTTTTGTTCATTATAATTCCTCAATCTTATCAAACTTCTTCATTTGGAACTAATCAAATGCAACTGTGCATACAATTACAGTTCACTTAACCCTTCGGTCCATTTATTCAGCGTGTCTCAGGCGCGTCAGGTCCAATTTATTTTCACACATGCAGTTTATTTTAGACACGCAGTTTAAAAGTATTTTCACAGTAAAACAGGTTTAAAAGTCTCTGCATATCAACAGGACTCTCAGTACTGCATCTCCAGCCCCGCTCCTTGTTCGCTGTATTTTTCACATACCTCTTCATAGTCGTGCATACTGATAAATCATCTCCTGATCACTTGATTTATCACCAAACTCCTCAATAATGCGATCCAAGTCATTATTTTATTACTATAACACCTAAAAGAAGCTCTGCAAATGTCTGTGATGTTCTTTGAGCGCTGGATGCGGAAGCAGCTATCTTGTTTGTTTATGTCCGTGTTATCTATGTGGTGCCGGGGCTATCTGTATTCATGAGAAACTCCCTTTTAAATATTGGCAGGGATGGGGTTAAATTCCCCTCCCTGCCCAGGTTTATTGTGTCAGGTGGGAGTAATTAACAATCAATTAGCACCCAGCCACCTGACATAACAGGAGGCCTCAGCTCCTCAGTAGAGAGAGGTAGCTGAGGAAGCAAGGGTGGTTTTTGTGTTGCTTGCTGGGTTTTTCTTTGTGTGCTGTTCATTTTACCCCACAACTGGTTTCACATGCATTGTACATGTATTAAAAGATGGGATGATTATCTATTCAGGGATACCAAGATATTTAGGGAGAGAAAAACAGGCAACAAATGCCCCTCCCCCAGTCATTCTGCATATATTCATCTGAACCAATACTTGATGGAGAGGAGTGTAGATTAATGGCTTCACAATTACTAATAAATAATAATAATTGCTGCCCTCAAGCTCCACCCCTCCCTGTTCTGTAGTGTTAGCTCTTCTCACAATGGAGTGACCCATCTTTCAATCAAATGTTTCAGTGAAAACAGACTTACATTGTAAAAACTCAGCTCTGTTCCTTGGCTCTGGAGCCTGCAGACTGTAAACTGCAACTTCATTCACTGGGCAGAAAAAAGAGAGAGAAATAGAATTGAAACATATACAACAGTCATTGTCTGCTGCATCTTCAATTCACTCCCTGCTCCATCATCCCTCCTCCCTGCTCCCTCCTCCATCCTCCCTGCTCCCCCTGCCTGCTCCCCCTACCTGCTCCCTCCTCCATCCTCCCTGCTCCCCTCACCTGCTCCCTACTCCATCCTCCCTCCTCCCTGCTCACCCTGCCTGCTCCCTCCTCCATTCTCCCTGCTCCCTCCTCCATGCTCCCTGTTCCCTCCTCCTTGCTCCAACTATCAGATGTTATTTTTGGTGTTTTGGGGCGATCAGCCAATAATACAACCGTTTCCACCCTTTCTGCATTTTCATTGGTCAGATTATATGTCAGTCACACAGCCTGAGGAAACTGCTGAATGTGAGCTGAAGCAATCGTAATACTTCATCACTGAGAGCCTCAGTGGAATGTTATTATAGTTTAAAAAATAATGTTTACACACACACACACACACACACACACACACACACACACACACATTTAATAGAAATAATAATATGTTTTTATATTTCTCATAAATACAACTAAATAATAATAATAATAATAATAATAATAATAATAATAATAATAATAATAATAATGATAATAATAATAATAATAAATCCTGAATCTTTTATTTTCTTCTGTAATATCAAGTTGAAATCAAGTTTAAGGATGTCATCAACACTGTATTGCTGCGGCGGGTCCTCAATATTCCCTCCTAATAATAATAATAATAATAATAATAATAATAATAGGTGTTACATATATAGACATGTTTTTTTTAATATCTCTTTATACATTATTCATCTAAGTGTGATTATTATTCTTTAGCAGCGTACTGTAAGGTGTTTGTATGCGTATGTTATTAATGTAGTTATAACGTTATATTAACTGGATAGCAGCTTTTTTCAATTGGGCTCATCCACGGTCATGAATATGTATTCCTTCCGTATCAGTGCAGCAGCCAAAGTCAATGTGAACACGTCTGCCACTGCACTGGAGTCTTGTGTTCCTTCCTCTCCATCACATATCTTTACCCAGCAGTATAGTGTACATATTAGGACACCCTTGTGCATCAAACATACAGCAGTCATTGCCTGCTCCAACCTCAAATCACTCCATCTTCCCTGCTTCATCAGTCCTTGTTCCATCCTTCCTGCTCCCTTCTACCTCCTCCCTCCTACCACCTACCTGCTCCCTCCTGCATGCACCCTTCTCCCTCCAGTCTGCTTCATCACTCCCTGCTCCTTCCTCCCTGCTCCCTCCTCCATGTTGCCTCCTCCCACTTACATGCTTCCTCTTCCTTACTCACTCTTTCATGCTCCCTCCTCCCTGCTGCCTCCTCCCTTCTCAAAACTACATTATTTATATAACCAGCAATCTGCAAGAGGTCTTTATTAATGTCTTGCAAGTCCTGTCCCTCCTCAAGCCATGGTCTATTTGAGAAATCTCTACCAAAGGAATCTATTTCACACCAACCTGTTGTGGTTATTTTGACTAATTCCCCCTTGCAGAAGTCCTCAATATGGTCTTTAAGTTCAGATACAGCTTTCCTCACAGCCTCAAAAGAGATGTCTGTATTGACAGTAACGCTGGGTAAGTCTCCAGCTTCAGGAGGGGCACAGAGAGACTGGAAATTCTACAACAGGAAAGTGGAGAAAAGGAGTTTTCAGTGAAACAGAATGGGGTCCAAAACATTCCTGGGGAAAAGCAAGGATTCATTCAACTGGAGAGGTCTGTCTGAAACCGTCCCAGTTGTGGACTTGAGATTTTCTAACAAGCAGTGATGTTACCTGTAGAAAATGGATGTGATCCTCTGTCTCTGAAAGTTGTTTCAGCTCAGCATTTCTCCTCCTTAGCTCAGCAATCTCCTGCTCCAGTTTCTTCATGCGTCCTTCTGCCTGATTCACTGCAGCCTTCTCATTAGCTCCAATCAGCTCAATAACCTCAGTGTGGATCTTCTCAATGTATCGGATCAGCTCAGTAAAGATCTTCTCACTTTCCTTTATTTCTATGCATGCAGATCTCTGAGTGAAAGAACACAGTAGAGGAGACATGGTTAGTATTGATATCAAAAACACATCAGGCATAAAGAGTAAATTTCTGTAGATGTGTTCCAGTCAATCTGTTAATAATAATAATAATAATAATAATAATAATAATAATAATAATAATAATAATAATAATAATCCCCCTTTTGTCAATACCCACTTTCAGTGACCCCACAGCCTGTTTCAGCTCCTCCACGTCTTTCAGCCTCTCCTGGATTCTCTGTTGTATTTCTGTCTGTGTCTCTTCCAGCTGCTTCTGTGTAGAATCACAGTGACATTTCTGATGGAGCATTGAGTGATATCCTGTCACACCCAACACATGCCTGTTTAAGTATGCTATTGAAACTGATAGAATCATTTTAGTTGAAATATATTTTATGTTTTCTTGTCCCCTTACCTCTTTACAATGTGTGCAATAATTCTGAGTCAAATATATTTTGTCTTCAGTTCTAGTTGCAGGCCATAGACACCTGTAACACAGGCTAGATCAGACAACGTGTGTATAGTAGTAAGATACAACACCATCTAGTGCACAGCTGCCAGCAATACAAAAGGACACTTGACCCACAGTAGCTGTCCATTAGATGGTACTGTTTCATACTAGTAACAGTGAATGATGGCTGATCTAGCATGTGTTACATGTTTGTTTTGTCAAGCACCTAAGAAACTGAAGCAGCATTCTCTTTAATGGATATTTAGGGCTTCTGATTTCTGGTTTTATCTGATAAACACAGATAAAACAGCCCTGATACAAAACAATGAAATCAGTTTATACCCAATAAACACCAGACAAACACTGGACATGGTTACTCAATTCACATTGACTTCACCCCTTTCCATGTGAAAAAATACAATAAAATAACCTAAAACCTAAAAAAACATTTCTCATAGCAGTCGGGCAATGTCCCTCCTTCCTGACTTGTATCTCTCATTGATTCATTCTGAATACTTTAAACTGAGTGGCAGCACATTCCTGCATTTCTATTGTAGGATTGCACACGCTTGTGAGATTTGAAACGAGATTACAATTAGAAACGGAGGTTTGTTCTTGCTCGTGGGATTTCAAGCTATATTACAGTTCAATAGGAGGATTCACACACTCGTGGAATTTAAAACAGAATTGCAAATTGTGAAGAAATGTAAAAAAAAATGTTACCTTCCTTTGGTGACTTGTTTCTCTTACTGTATGACAGTGTGATGGGGTGCTAGCTCGCCCCTATAAATTTGTGTTTGTTATTGTTGTTATTTTTACTGTTTTCATTATGTTTTTTTGATTCTTGTTTTGGTGTGGATCAGCAGGGAGGGGGTTAAGTTCCTCCCTGTGAAAATACATGTGAGAATGTGGCTGGAGCCTTAAGTGCTTAATTGTTAATTATTAGTTAATTGGGCTCCAGCCACAGAGTATAAAGGGCAGGTGAAACCCTTTGTGTGGAGGTGTTTTTTTCTGTTTGGGAGTGCTGGGTTTTGGGGAGTTTTGTGTTTGGAAGGAGGGAGTGTTTTGTTTGAAAAGCCTTGGAACCTGACCATTTATTTTGTAAGTTGTCACGTGTATTATTTGTATTTGAACCTTTTTGTTGGCCCTTGTGCTTATTTATTTGATTATTTTTTTGTTTAATAAAGATCATTATTTTGCCCCTTTCACTGTCTCTGAGCCTCAAATCTCTGTCATCCTGCCACAGACAGGTATTTACTTTTTTCTACATTTCACATAAGAGTGTTGGAAACTACAAATTAAAAGTGAAATGGTGCTTTTGTCTGATTTACTTTTGCTGCGCTACAACCCTGAAAACACGTAAACTATCCGTGCTGTAGAGAGAGTCACTGGCAGTTCTTCCTTTAACTTTGCGTGAGGAACTATCGTTCCTCTCAATTAATCTTGGTGATTTTTTTGCTTTTTTAAATTATGTGCTTGTCTTTGCTGGGAATGTTATTTTTAAACAGTCTAAACAATAAAACTATAATATCTTAAACAATTAAACTGATATATGATTTTATTAAGTCACAAGATACATATAGAAAAACTCTAGGAATATAAATGATGCTAATTTTACACTATAAATTCCAATGCACCACAAAACAGCTGAACAAATCCTTCTACCCTGTGAGGCAGGACTGAGGTCCTGCACGTGTAAATAGTGTATATTTATTAAATTATAAATCAAGAAATTTTCTAGTTGTTTTCAAGCAGTGTTTTGTTTTGAATGTTTTGTGTTTTTTGTATCAAAGAAAACCTCCTGTGTCTCTCCTGTCAATCGGCGATAGCCACACCTGTAACAACACCCCTGTCACACCCTGAAATACATTGTAGTACATCATAGTTTAGATAGAGCAATTAAAAAACTAGGGCTCTCTAAATAGCTCTTAATATACAATTAAAATCTGATCTGATGTGAAACTCTATAACCTAGTAAACAGACATGTTAAATATCCCTGGGAATTCTTATCTTCTAGGATAGCTACAAGGAAATGGTTCAAACCCTTACCTGTTTCACACTCCTTTCTGCCTCAGCTGAGACTGTATCATGGCTCTTGTGTTTATTTTGTGTACACAGCCAGCAAATACACGCCTGATCGGTTCTACAGAAGACCTCCAAAACTCGTTGGTGTTCATCACAAAGCTTCTGCTCCAGATCTCCAATTGCATTGATCAGCTTGTGTCTCTTTAATGTTGTAACTTCACTGTGAGACATTACGTGTGTTTCACAGTAAGAGGCCAGGCACGTCAAACAGGATTTCACAGCTTTGAACTTTCTCCCAGTGCAGAAATCACACGGCACATCTCCAAGTCCAGCATAACTTTGAGCAGGAGGAGGATTGAGTACAGTCTTCTTTAATTTCTCCACAACTTCAGCCAGCATGGTGTTTCTGCGCAGAACAGGCCTTGGGGTAAATGTCTCTCTGCACTGGGGGCAGCTGTACACACCTGTATGATCAGTCTGATCCCAGCAGATCTTAATACACCCCATACAGTAACTGTGTCCACATGGAATAGCGACTGGGTCATTCAATAGCTCCAGACACAGTGAACAGCTGAACTGATCCTCTGACCACAAGTTTGAAGCCATTCTTGCTGCAGTGAGACAGAGAGACTGACGATTTCACAGAAACTTCACTGTGCTGATTTCCTGGAATTGTGTAAATCTCTAAGAGGCAGGATTTTGGACTGAGGCCAGGTTTAGACAAGCAGCCTGAGCAGAAACTGCTGAATTAGTGTGAGAGGGGTGGAGAGGAGAGAGTTGTTAGTGGGACTGGAGTTTGAGAATGGCATTGTCACAGTAACCCTTCTATAGCTACAGTATGTATTTGACTGCACTAGACCTTCACTTCTGTGTGGGTCTGAATCCTCAGAAGTTCACAAGGGAAGTGAGTTTGGTGGAGTTCGATCTTCGTGGGCATTAATCCACATCTCAAAGTCCATTAGTCCTCAACCACAAACTTGTCTCTGAGCACCAACTGCTTTCTTCCCTCCCAGTTCAGGGCAAGCTTGAGGCACAGAGTATAAACTGCTCACCCCCCCTAAGAGAATGTGAAGGGTGGTCCCTCCAGTCCAGGGGAGGCTGTATATTATGAGAACTAGACATGTTCTAGTGTTATCAGACAGGATGTGTACGTTACTGACATACTCATTTACTACAGTGCTGATTTCATGAGTTAAAACCATTTTATACAGAACAGACACTCAAACAAAGCTTACAATCAAGGGACATACTTTTCAAATCTGTGCACTATTTGTTTTATTCATTTCAGACAATGTCTTCCCTCTCATCAGCAGAACATCATCTTCTCAAGTCCCTTCTTGTTTTGCTGTTGCTCGTTTTGTTCTCCACACTTCTTTATTTCCACTCTCTTTGACTCAGGTGAAGCCCATTGATCCTGCAGCCCCCACACTGGTTTCCTCTCCCCGTTCACTTCCTTCCTTCCTGTGTTACAGGTAATAGGACCCCACCTCCTGACCCCCTTCATCAAACATTTCAAAGAGATTTCATTTCAATCAGCCATGCTGCTGTGTTTTCATGAACAGATACAATTGGTCATTTTGAAAACTCTCCTGATAGATAGATATTAATGAACACTCATGGGCACCACACTGAGGTTAAAGGTTTAAACGTCATCATGTTCTTTACATTTCTTACCTGATGAGGATTTTCAATGGCTGTTTCTGATTAGATTTTATTCGCTATGCTTAATAACTATTCCAGCAAAACATTGCTTCTGAAAGACTCCTGGAGGCTGATTGTGGGGAAGCGTATGACTGTTGCACGGGCTGCAGTGCACAATGCTTACCCTGTAGACTTCAGTGCCCAGCGCACCACCAATATGCTTCCCCACCTCGTTTCCACACAATCAGCCAGGACAAGAGTTTTCAGAGGCAATTGTTGCTGAAATAGTTAGTAAGCATTTCAAATAAAGATCTAAGCAAAAATCACATTGAATCATTCAGCACACACATACTAGGACATTAAAGATCAGAAATGCAATATTAAGAATATATAGATGATATAAACAATACTTTAATCAACCAATTTTCAATTGTATTTCTTTAATAAAAAAATCTTACATGAAGTTATTGCTGATCAAATTTAAAACCATTACATTGTTTTGATTAAAGTGCAAATTGAAAATCATATTTATTTTATTAAAAACTTAAATACAACCTTATTTATTCATTTTAAATTTAATTAACGTATTTATTGTCATTGTGAAAGTAAAATACTCTGACAATCTGACAATCTTTAGCTTGTATTTGAAGACGGTGCTATTATCTTTTCAGATGCACCAATATATTTAGAAAGCGAGGGATCTGAGTGGGTAGAATGGACAGAAATGCCCCCACTTCAGTTCTCAATTGTTTTTGGAGGGGAGGGGAGTTTTCTTCTTCAACAAGGAGAACAAGTGGAATAACAAGAACAAGCTTGTTTTCATGTTTAGACTGTCCATTTCCCCTGATTTATCACAGTATTAACAATGGGTTTGACTGCTGTGTTAGAGTGTCTAGTTCTGTACAGGAATATAAGAAGGATGGAACTCCAGCCATTGGAATAGTTGTGTCAATACCCTCGATTCACCATGAAATGTGATCCTGGGCTGGAATCACAATATGTGCTTCTGTTGTTTCTGTTGAAATGATACAGAGAAAGGGATGGGTTTCACAAGAAACGAAACTTCCCTGTGTTTCTGAATTCCAGGAGTTATATAAAGCTCTAAGACGCAGGGTTTGGGACTGAGGACAGGTTTAGACAAGCAGGCTGAGCAGAGACTGCTGAATCAGTGTGAGAGGGGCGGAGAGGAGAGAGTTGTGAGTGGGACTGGAGTTTGAGAATGGCACCCTCTGTCACAGCGCTCCTTCAAGACTGAAGCTTTCTCCAATGGGACAGGCCCATTCCCAGTAGAGACTCTGAATGCGGGCGGGACACTGGCCACATAAACAATCCCATCTCCTTCCAAGAACTCAGTCCTGTATACAGGACACGTGATGGGTTTGCATGAGAAATCCTGGAGTGAGTCAGAAGAGATCTTTCCTTTCTACTGGAGAGAAATCGAGGGCTCTCAGTATATCTGCAGGGACATGTCATGTGTTCTTCATGAGTGATGAAAGGCTTTGCAATGATAAGCTATGAAGCTCTTTTCCTTCATCACACCTGCAGATATATCTGGAATGGACTGACGGTTCAGCTTTGGGTTTTCACTTCTCAAAAGACATACAGCAGCCACCAGATCCTCTTCACTTGCATTAGCTGGCAGAGTTATTGAAATCATGCTATAGTTTGATACAGATTTGTTCTTCTAATACTGTGGAGTGTAGAAAAGGTATAGTGATTCAAGCAGCACTATCACTATACTCCAGAGCAGGGGCTCCCAGACTTATGATGGTCACATGCCCCCTTCCAGAGCTATCAGCTGTCTGCGTACCCCAAGCATAGAGGTTTCCATTTTAATGTTATTTTTAATATATGCTTTCATAATACACATATTTATACACATACACAATAATACATACAATATCAATGACTATAATAATATCAATATGATACTTTTCCAGTGCAGCTGCGCAATGTCCCTCGATCCTTCCTGACTTGTCCTTTAAACCCGTGTTGTCCTTTACAACATGTTCCTCTGTGAGAGAGCTTTAAAGTTAAGGGTGATTCAAGGAAGCATTGGGCATGTTTAGACTGCATGTGTTATTATTTAACTACATGTTTATAGTGGGTTAGATCTCAGCCTTGTATACAATACAATCAGGATTAGATTGTGCAGATTTGCTGTTCTGTTCAGTAGAATGTCTTTGTCCACAAGTATCAGTACTTTAACTAGTGAGCACTGTTTCCAGTTTAATACAGAATTCTATTTCAGTACATTCAAAATGACCTGCTCATAAACATGTCAGGAAATCATTACTAAACAATTTCTGTAGCGCATGTTCAGCTATTTCTGTATCCTCTCACCCATCGTTCTTCCCCACCTCTTCTACAGCTGTACCCCTACCCAAACAGAACAGTGCAGACCTGTGAAAATAGTCTTTCTACTGATGTACCAGTGATATGAGAAGAGGGCTGACCCTCACATGACTGATTTAATTGTGATCCAGATCCCTGGCAGGTGAATCAGTCCCATAGTGTGCACCCTATTGACAGTGCTATAGCAGGTGAATCAGTCCCATGGTGTGATATTCACAGTGCTATGGCAGGTGAATCAGTCCCATGCTGTGCTATTGACAGTGCTATAGCAGGTGAATCAGTCCCATGCTGTGCTATTGACAGTGCTATGGCAGGTGAATCAGTCCCATGCTGTGCTATTGACAGTGCTATAGCAGGTGAATCAGTCCCATGGTGTACACCCTATTGACAGTGCTATGGCAGGTGAATATTGACACAGGTTCTTCCTGCAGTGTGACAGAGACTCACGGTTTCACAACAACAAATGGAAATTCCCTGTATTTCTGATTTCCAGGAGTTCTATGAAGCTCTAAGAGGGGTTTGTATTGAGATGATCCACACAGGCGTTCAATTCAAAACTTGCACCAGACCAGATAAAAAAAGATATCATGAATATAACGTGTTGTGAGTAAACATGGTGATGCTCTAAAAATCCCATTAAAAGACACATTCAGGGGCAGAAGAAGCACCCATGGCTGTGCCCTGTACCTGCAAATAAATCTCGTTCTCGTGTGCAAAATCATTTCTAGTGAGAACAATGTGTTCCATATCAAGCAAACACGCTGTGGAAGGAATATGCATAGCGGTTCATTTATCTAAAAAGATCCTCAATGTATTAAAGCCATCTGCATGTGGGATATTGATGTACAAACTCATAACATCAAGGGAAATAAGGATACTGTTCTGATTTTGTAACTTATTTTAGAAAGTTGGCTTATTAACACACTTCTATCCCTTAGAGGTGAGGGGAACTCCACCACTAGTGGTCTGAGATACTAATCAATGTAATTTGAGAGAGGTTCAATGAGAGAACCAAGAGCAGAAACTATGGGATGACTGGTGGATTATCAAGTGATTTATGGAGCTCAGGCAGCACATATAGTACAGGCTTAACAGGAGAATTACTCTTCAGATACAGATGTGCATTATCAGACATGCAGCCAGATTCCAATGCAGATTGTGTAAAACCATCTCTTTCTGATTTAAAACCTCCATTCCTCATGAAGTGTGATCCTGGGCTGGAATCACAATATGTGCTTCTGCTGTTTCTGTTGAGATGATACAGAGACAGGGATGGGTTTCACAAGAAACGAAACTTACCTGTGTTTCTGAATTCCAGGAGTTATATAAAGCTCTAAGAGGCGGGGTTTGGACTGAGGTTTTGATAAAAAGGTTTAGCAGAAACTGAGATGCTTACAACTATTGATAATTTACTGAGATCTTTACTGATTTTTATTTTTATTTTTATGTGACACAATTAATTCAATGTTTTAAATTATTACCATTTGACTCATAAAATGATAGTGCTTTGTAGTTTGGTTGTTTTATGAGTCAGCTTAAAAAAAAACTGAAGCTACTACAAATTAGAAAATGCAGCCCTTTGCAATTCATAAATAAATAAACAATGAAGCCGTTTGCAAAGCACAGATATTTTTTCATCCTTTTACACTTCTGTTATCTTTGCTTTTGGTGATCGAATAGCCAATTGCTTTAAGCTTAGACTTTTCTGTCCCTTAGCCATAAGGTGCAATACACTGTACACAAGCCTCACATATAATCTATCATGGGTACCTACCAAGGACAAAAAACTCACATTTGTATCCCCAAAATGAATTAACATAGCTGGGAATTCGTTGGCTGCGAATCTGATTGGGTAAAAAGGACAGAAATGCCCCCACTTCAGTTCTCAATTGTTTTTGGAGGGGAGGGGAGTTTTCTTCTTCAACAAGGAGAACAAGTGGAATAACAAGAACAAGCTTGTTTCCATGTTTAGACTGTCCATTTCTCCTGATTTATCACAGTATTAACAATGGGTTTGACTGCTGTGTTAGAGTGTCTAGTTCTGTACAAGAATATAAGAAGGATGGAGCTCCAGCCATTGGAATAGTTGTGTCAATACCCTCGATTCACCATGAAGTGTGATCCTGGGTTGGAATCACAATATGTGCTTCTGCTGTTTCTGTTGAAATGATACAGAGACAGGGATGGGTTTCACAAGAAACGAAACTTACCTGTGTTTCTGAATTCCAGGAGTTATATTAAGCTCTAAGAGGTGGGGTTTGGGACTGAGGACAGGTTTAGAAAAACAGGCTGAGCAGACTCTGCTGAATCAGTGTGAGAGGGGCGGAGAGGAGAGAGTGGGACAGGAGTTTGAGAATGGCACCCTCTGTAACAGCGCTCCTTCAAGACTGAAGCTTTCTCCCAATGGGACAGGCCCATTCCCAGTAGAGACTCTGAATGCGGGCGGGACACTGGCACACAAACATCCCACCTCCTTCCAAGAACCCAGTCCTATATACTGGACATGTGATGGGGTTTGCATGAGAAATCCTGGAGTGAGTCAGAAGAGATTTTTCCTTTCTACTGGAGAGAAATCGAGGACTCTCAGTATATCTCTGCCCCTCTCACACTGATTCAGCAGTCTCTGCTCAGCCTGCTTGTCTAAACCTGTCCTCAGTCCCAAACCCCGCCTCTTAGAGGTTTATATAACTCCTGGAGTTCAGAAACACAGATAAGTTTTGTTTCTTGTGAAACCCATCCCTGTCTCTGTATCATTTCAACAGAAACAGCAGTAGCACATATTGTGATTCCAGCCCAGGATCACACTTCATGGTGAATCGAGGGTATTGACACAACTATTCCGATGGCTGGAGTTCCATCCTTCTTATATTCCTGTACAGAACTAGACACTCTAACACAGCAGTCAAACACATTGTTAATACTGTGATAAATCAGGAGAAATGGACAGTCTAAACATGGAAACAAGCTTGTTCTTGTTATTCCACTTGTTCTCCTTGTTGAATAAGAAAACTCCCCTCCCCTCCAAAAACAATTGAGAACTGAAGTGGGGGCATTTCTGTCCATTTTACCCACTCAGATCCCTCGCTTTCTAAATATATTGGTGCGTCTGAAAAGATAATAGCATCGTCTTCAAATACAAGCTAAAGATTGTCAGATTGCTATTTATTTTACTTTCACAATGAAAATTCATAAATAAACTTATTTAAAATGAATAAATAAGGTTGTATTCATGTTTATATAAGAAATATAATTTTCAATTTGTCAAAACAATTTATTGGTTTTAAATTTGATCAGCAATAACTGCATGTAAAAGTTTTTTTCTTAAATAAATATCATTCAAAATAGGTCATTTAAATTAAGCTATTGTTTATATCATCTATATATTCTTAATATTACATGTCTGATCTTTAATATCCTAGTATGTGTATTCTGAATGATTCAACATGATTTTTGCTTAGATCTTTATTTGAAATGCTTACTAAGTATTCCAGCAAGAATAGCCTCTGAAAACTCTTGTCCAGGCTGATTGTGTGGAAACGAGGTGGGGAAGCATATTGGTGGTGCGCTGGGCACTGAAGTCCACAGGGTAAGCATTGTGCACTGCAGCCCATGCAACAGCCATACGCTTCCCCACAATCAGCCTCCAGGAGTCTTTTCAGAAGCAGTGTTTGCTGGAATAGTTAGTAAGCATGGTGAATAAAATCTAATCAGAAACAGCCATAGAAAATCCTCATCAGGTAAGAAATGTAAAGAACATGATGACGTTTAAACCTTTAACCTCAGTGTGGTGCCCATGAGTGTTCATTAATTTCTATCTATCAGGAGAGTTTTCAAAATGACCAATTGTATCTGTTCATGAAAACACAGCAGCATGGCTGATTGAAATGAAATCTCTTTGAAATGTTTGATGAAGGGGGTGAGGAGGTGGGGTCCTATTACCTGTAACACAGGAAGGAAGGAAGTGAACGGGGAGAGGAAACCAGTGTGGGGGCTGCAGGATCAATGGGCTTCACCTGAGTCAAAGAGAGTGGAAATAAAGAAGTGTGGAAAACAAAACGAGCAACAGCAAAACAAGAAGGGACTTGAGAGAATGATGTTCTGCTGATGAGAGGGAAGACATTGTCTGAAATGAATAAAACAAATAGTGCACAGATTTGAAAAGTAGGTCCCTTGATTGTAAGCTTTGTTTGAGTGTCTGTTCTGTATAAAATGGTTTTAACTCATGAAATCAGCACTGTAATAAATGAGTATGTCAGTAACATACACACCCTGTCTGATAACACTAGAACATGTCTAGTTCTCATAATATACAGCCTCGCCTGGACTGGAGGGACCACCCTTCACATTCTCTTAGGGGGTTAGCAGACCTTGTTCCTCAAGCTTGCTTTGAACTGGAGAGAAGAAAGCCATTGGTGCTCAGTTTGTGGTTGAGGACTAATGGACTTTGAGATGTGGATTAATGCCCACGAAGATCAAACTCCACCAAACTCCGCCTCTTAGAGTGTTACACAATTCCAGGAAATCAGCACAGTTAAGTTTTGTTTGTCGTGAAATTGTCAGCCTCTCTGTCTCACTGCAGCAAGAATGGCTTCAAACTTGTGGTCAGAGGATCAGTTTAGCTGTTCAGTGTGTCTGGAGCTATTGAAGGACCCAGTCACTACATCATGTGGACACAGTTACTGTATGGGGTGTATTAAGAACTACTGGGATCAGACTGATCATACAGGTGTCTACAGCTGCCCCCAGTGCAGAGAGACCTTTACCCCAAGGCCTGATCTGCGCAGAAACACCATGCTGGCTGAAGTTGTGGAGGAATTAAAGAAGACAGGACTCAATCCTCCTCCTGCTCAAAGTTATGCTGGACCTGGAGATGTGCCGTGTGATTTCTGCACTGGGAGAAAGTTCAAAGCTGTGAAATCCTGTTTGACGTGCCTGGCCTCTTTTTGTGAAACACACGTCAAGCCACACTATGAGGGGGCTGCTTTCAAGAGGCACAAGCTGATCAATTCAATTGAAAATCTGGAGCAGAAGCTTTGTGCTGAACACCAGAAGGTTTTGGAGGTCTTCTGTAGAACCGATCAGACGTGTATTTGCTTGTTGTGTACACAAGATGAACACAGGAGCCATGATACAGTCTCAGCTAAGAAAGAAAGGAGTGGGAAACAGGTAAGGATTTGAACCAATTCCTTGTATCTTTCCTAGAAGATAAGAATTCCCAGGGATATTTAACATGTCTTTTTGCTAGGTTATACAGTTTCACATTAGATCTGATTTTAATTGTATATTAAAAGCTATTTAAAGAGCCCTAGTTTTTTAATTGCTCTATCTAAACTATGATGTACTAACATGTATTTCAGGGTGTAACAGGGGCGTTGTTACAGGTGTGGCTATCGCTGATTGACAGGAGAGACACAGGAGGTTTTCTTTGATACAAAAAACACAAAACATTCAAATCAAAATGCTGCTCGAAAACAACTAGAAAATAAAAGTTGACCAAACAAGAAAGGAGGTCCCGCTCCAGGAACACAGTCTCCCTGACACCTCCTGTCAAGACTTGGGTGGCATTAAAATCCTGGATTTGAATATGCCCTGTCATATCTAGCACACACTTGATTGGCAAAAACATTATTTACAATCAAACAAAAACACAGTATTTACACGTGCAGGACCTCAGCCCTGCCTCACAGGGTAAGAAGGATTTTATATGTATCTTACAACTTAATAAAATCATAGATCAGTTTCATTGTTTAAGATAGTTTAATAAGTAACATAAAACATAACATTCCCAGCAAAGTCACCTAATTTAAAAAAACAAAAAACAAACAAAAAACAAGATTATTATGATATTCAAATTAAAATATTAATATGATATGCAGTATACAAGATTAATATGATATTCAATATTCACAGGGCTTCTGTTTTTCTTTGTTTATTAATTTCATTAAACCAAGAGCCAGCCATGCTTGTGTTTGTAGTGATGTGGTGGAAATATGATCCTCGCTTGGAAAATTGGTGCTGCAGCCGGAGGACGGAGCGAGCTTCACCCAGTGCTGCCTCTATGATGCAGGGCCTCTTTAATATATTGAAACAATGATTGCAGCACAGGGATAATAATATCTTCTTAATAAACTAATACATCACATTTTAAACAAGACTTTAATAATTGTGTTTTGAGATATAGGAAACAAAACCCATGCCTTTAAAAGTGACACATACGCATCAATCTGCACTGGCAGAGCTGCTGTGCCCGTGCCTTTAAAAGTGACACATACACATCTATCTGCACTGGCAGAGCTGCGTGCCCATGCCTTTAAAAGTGACACATACGCATCTATCTGCACTGGCAGAACTGCTGTGCCCGTGCCTTTAGAAGTGACACATACGCATCTATCTGCACTGGCAGAGCTGCTGTGCCCGTGCCTTTAAAAGTGACACATGCGCATCTATCTGCACTGGCAGAGCTGCTGTGCCCGTGCCTTTAAAAGTGACACATATGCATCTATCTGCACTGGCAGAGCTGCTGTGCCCGTGCCATGCCATTCTTGCCAGTCTGCCCACAGTGAGGGGGTGTGTTTTTGGGAGGCTTGCTTGTACACTTAAAACGTTTGATCTTTCAATTTATAATCACCATCTAGCTGAAAAGAATTGTTTTTATTGGTAAAGTGTTCATCTTTTTAATTATGAAGGCTCAAAGTGAGTAGAGGGCATGACTCAAATCCAAGATGGCTGCCAGGCAGAAACAGTAGCTGAATTTTTGGTGTGTTATTATTATTATTATTATTATTATTATTATTATTATTATTATTATTTCTTTCTTAGCAGACGCCCTTATCCAGAGCGACTTACAATTGTTACAAGAAATCACATTATACATTATTCAGATATCAAATTATTTTTACATACAATAACCCATTTATACAGTTGGGTTTTTACTGGCGCAATCTAGGTAAAGTACCTTACTCAAGGGTACAACAGCAGTGTCCCCCACTGGGGATTGAACCCACAACCCTCCGGTCAAGAGTCCAGAGCCCTAAACACTACTCCGCACTGCTGTGTTAAAAAACATTTTTACATGATTAAAATAGAAATGTTTAAGTTAGTTAAAAACGAAATTTAATAACCTATCTGAGAATTTGTTTGTTGAAATCTACAATTTATTTTGCTCACCCTACTAGTCCCCTCTTTCCTTTGCTCTCTTCCACAGTGAAGTCCTTCTGCTCACGGGCTCATTCTTCTGGGGATTTTGTGTGTTTAGGCATTTTTTACATGTCTTCACAATTTGTTTTAAATTCCACGAGTGTGTGAATCCTCCCTATTGAACTGTAATATAGATTTAAATCCCACGAGCAAGAACAACCCTCAGTTTCTAATTATAATCTCATTTTAAATCTCACAAGCGTGTGCAATCCTCCAATAGAAATGCAGGAATGTGCTGCCACTCAGTTTAAAGTATTCAGAATGAATCAATGATAGATACAAGTCAGGAAGGAGGTTCATTGCCCGACTGCGCTGGGAAAGGGATTTTTTTAGGTTTTAGGTTATTATATTGTATTTTTTCACATGGAAAGGGGTGAAGTCAACGTGAATTGAGTAACCATGTCCAGTGTCCAGTTGGGTATACACTGATTTCATTGTTTAGTATCAGGGCTGTTTTATCTGTGTTTATAGGTTAAAAATGGAAATCAGAAGCTCTGAATATCCATTAGAGAAAGCTGCTTCAGTTTCCTAGGTGCTTCACAAAACAAACATGTAACACATGCTAGATCAGCCATCATTCACTGTTGCTAGTATGAAACAGCACCATCTAGTGGACAGCTACTGTGGATCAAGTGTCCTTTTGTATTGCTGGCAGCTGTGCACTAGATGGTGTTGTATCATACTATTATACACACATGTCTGATCTAGCCTGTGCTACAGATGTCTATGGCTTGCAACTAGAACTGAAGTCAAAATATATTTGACTCAGAATTATTGAGGTAAGGGGACAAGAAAACATAAAATATATTTGAAATAAAATGATTCTGTCAGTTTCAATAGCATACTTAAACAGGCCTGTGTTGGGTGTGACAGGATATCACTCAATGCTCCATCAGAAATGTCACTGTGTCACTGTGTTTCTACACAGAAGCAGCTGGGAGAGACACAGACAGAAATACAACAGAGAATCCAGGAGAGACTGAAAGACATGGATGAGCTGAAACAGACTGTGGAGTCACTGAAAGTGGGTATTGACAAGAGGGGGTTATTATTATTATTATTATTATTATTATTATTATTATTATTATTATTATTATTATTAACAGATGGACTGGAACACATCTGCAGAAGTTTACTGTCTATGCCTGATGTGTTTTTTATATCAATTCTAACCATGTCTCCTCTACTGTGTTCTTTCACTCAGAGATCTGCATGCATAGAAATAAAGGAAAGTGAGAAGATCTTTACTGAGCTGATCCGATCCATTGAGAAGATCCACACTGAGGTTATTGAGCTGATTGGAGCTAACGAGAGGGCCGCAGTGAATCAGGCTGAAGGACGCATGAAGAAACTGGAGCAGGAGATTGCTGAGCTAAGGAGGAGAAACGCTGAGCTGAAACAGCTTTCAGAGACAGAGGATCACATCAATTTTCTACAGGTAACATCACTGCTTGTTAGAAAATCTCAAGTCCCTAAACAGTTTCAGACAGACCTCTCTAATTGAATGAATCCTTGCTTTTCCCCAGGAATGTTTTGGACCCCATTCTGTTTCACTGAAAATTCCTTTTCTCCACTTTCCTGTTGTAGAATTTCAAGTCTCTCTGTGCCCCTCCTGAAGCTGGAGACTTACCCAGCGTTACTGTCAATACAGACATCTCTTTTGGGGCTGTGAGGAAAGCTGTATCTGAACTTAAAGACCATATTGAGGACTTCTGCAAGGGGGAATTAGTCAAAATAACCACAACAGGTTGGTGTGAAATAGATTCCTTTGGTAGAGATTTCTCAAATAGACCATGGCTTGAGGAGGGGCAGGACTTGCAAGACATTAATAAAGACCTCTTGCAGATTGTTGACTATATGAATATTGCAGCAAGGAGGAGGGAGAGGGAGGAGGGTAAATGGAGGAGGAAGCTTGGAGGAGACAGGAGGGAGGACTGTGGAGGAGGGAGCAGAGAGGACGAAGCAGGAAGGAGAGAGCAGGGAGGATTGAGCAGGGAGCAAGGATTAGGGAGCATGGAGGTGGGAGCAGGGAAGTAGGAGGGAGCAGGGAGGACGAGGAGGGAGCAGGGAGGAAGGAGGATACAGGAGGGAGCATAGAGGGAGAAGGGTACTCGGAGGAGAGAGGAGGGAGCAGGGAGCAGGGAGCAGGAATGATGCAGGGAGGAGGGAGTGATTTGAGGATGGGCCAGACAATGACTGTTGTATGTAATCATGAACATCTTGAAGTACAGATTTTTACATCCTGAAATGAAGTGAATAAGCCTTGTTTCTTTTCAGATTGCTGTTTGGAGTCTTATGTGTGTTGTGTATTAATCCACATGTTTCAATTCTATTTCTCTCTCTTTTCTGCCCAGTGAATGAAGTTGCAGTTTACAGTCTGCAGGCTCCAGAGCCAAGGAACAGAGCTGAGTTTTTAAAATGTAAGTCTGTTTTCACTGAAACATTTCATTGAAAGATGTGTCACTCCATTGAGAGAAGAGCTAACACTACAGAACAGGGAGGGGTGGAGCTTGAGGGCAGCAATTATTATTATTTATTAGTAATTGTGAAGCCATTAATCTACACTCCTCTCCAACAAGTATTGGTTCAGATGAATACATGCAGAATGACTGGGGGAGGGGCATTTGTTGTCTGTTTTTCCACTCTGACCTTTCTCTCCCTAAATATCTTGGTGTCCCTGAATAGATAATCATCCCATATTTTAATACATGTACAATGCATGTGAAACCAGTTGTGGGGTAAAATGAACAGCTATCCCTCCCAGTCATCCTGTGCTGGTAGTAAATGTATATTGCAGTATCACTGCACTTGTGGGATGGATTGCTCATTAAAATATTAGACAGATATTTGAAGAGTGGATGATATTCTATTGAAGATATTTAGTAAGCAAGGGGTCTGAGTGGGTAAAATGGCAACACATACCCTGTAGGAACATTAAGTGAACTGTAATTGTATGCAGAGTTTCATTTGATTAGTTCCAATTGAAGAAGTTTGATAAGATCGAGGAATTATAATGAACAAAACAATCAAACAGCAAGAGGGTTTAATTAATAGCAGCAGCGGTTTATTGAAGACAGAAAAATAAAAAGAGAGAACTTATCCAAAGTGAGAAATAAATCTCAAGTAAGAATTATAGATCAAATCTATTGATTATCAATCTTAATTATTACAGTCTAAATATACTTGTCAATAAAAAAGCAGGGACAAGGGAGCAGGGAGCCTGGAGCAGGGAGGAGGGAGCATAGAGGAGGGAGAAGGGAGCAGGAAGGAGGGAGCAAGGAGTAGGGAGCATACAGGAGGGAGCAGGGTGGAAAGAGGATTGAGTAGGAGCATACAGGAGGGAGCATGGAGGAGAGAGGAGGGAACAGGGAGCATACAGGAGGGGGAAGGACCAGGAAGTAGGGAGCATACAGGAGGGATGAGGGTGGAGGGAGGATGGAGTAGGGAACATACAGGAGGGAGCATGGAGGAGGGAGCATAAAGGAGGGAGAAGGGAGCATAAAGAAAGGAAAAGGGAGGAGGGAGCAGGGAGGAGGGAGCATACAGGAGAAGGGAGGGAGCATACAGGAGGAAGCAGGGAGTAGATAGCATACAGGAGGGAGGAGGGACCAGGGAGTAGGGAGCATACAGGAGGGAGCAGGGTGGAGAGAGGATGGAGTAGGGAGCATACAGGAGGGAGGAGGAAGAAGGGAGTATAGAAAGAGGAGGGAACAGGAAGGACAGAAGAGGGAGCAAAGAGGAGGGACCATAGCACAGGGACTATAGAGGGAGGAGGAAGCAGGGAGGATAGATCAGGGAGGAGAGATCAGGGAGGAGGGAGCATAGAGGAGGGAGGAGAGAGCATGGAGGAGGAGAGGAGGGAGGAGGGAGCATAGAGAAGGGTGCAGGGACTGGTGAAGCAGGGAGGAGGGAGTGATTTGAGGATGCAGCTGACAATGACTGTTGATTTTCTCAGTGACTTGACTTTTCTAACCGTCTCTCCTCTTCAATCAGATTCCTGTCAGCTCACACTGGACCCCAGCACAGTGCATAGAAACCTCTGTCTGTCTGAAGGGAACAGAAAGGTGACATGCAGGAGAGAGACCCAGAGATATCCCACTCACCCAGAGAGATTTGAGAGCTATCCCCAAGTGCTTTGCAGAGAGGGTTTGTCAGGGACACGCTGTTACTGGGAGATTGAATGGAGTGGTAGAGGGGCTGTTATAGGAGTCACATATAAAGGAATCCGCAGGAAAGGAGGGGATCGTTCCTGTATCCTTGGATTCAATGACAAGTCCTGGAGTTTGGAATGCTCTGATTCCAGTTACTCTGCCTGGCACAATAACAATCACACTGCAATAACTGCCCCCCGCTCCCCCAGAATAGGAGTGTATCTGGACTTTAATGCCGGCACGCTGTCCTTTTATGGCGTCTCTGACACAATGACCCTCCTGCACAGATTCCAAACCACATTCACTGAGCCGCTCTATCCTGGGTTTTGGCTTCGTTATTATGATTCCTCTGTAACAATCTGCCAGCTGAACTAGACTGTTTTGTGTTGTAAGAAACCCTTTGTATTGAACTCCCTGTCGGTCCTCTCCACTCCTCGGGTGAAGGGAATGTTCAATCTGACACAATTTTGGATGAAAGTTAGGGTGTAAAACGGCGCCACCTGCAGAGCGAAACGAGGGGAATTATTTGTTTTTAGAAACGAAAGGATTTCATACGAAATAACTATTTCATTTTTTTTTAATTGTTATGTTTTAAATATATTTAAAAAATGGCATCCAATAGTCAGTGCTGTAATAGTTTTTAAAAAAGTTAACTTAAGTTTGCTTTATTGTGTGTGTTTTTGTTCTTTGATTTCCATAAGATATTTGTTTTGTTTATTTTTTCAGATTTTAGTAATGTGATTTAATAAAAAAAAAAAAAATTGATTAACTGACTTTTCTTATTTATTAATATTCATAGGGAAGCATTGTAAAGCATAGAGAGGTCTGATAAAGCATAGGGAAGCATTGTAAAGCACACAGAGGTGTGGTAAAGCATAGGGAAGCATTGTAAAGCACAGAGAGGTGTGGTAAAGCATAGGGAAGCATTGTAAAGCACAGAGAGGTCTGGTAAAGCATAGGGAAGTATTGTAAAGCACAGAGAGGTCTGGTAAAGCACAGGGAAGCATTGTAAAGCACAGAGAGGTCTAGTGAAGCATAGGGAAGCATTGTAAAGCACAGAGAGGTCTGGTAAAGCACAGGGAAGCATTGTAAAGCACAGAGAGGTCTGGACTCGAAGCCTGGGCTTGAGACTCAGCTCAGTGATTTCGATTCCTGAACAGCTTCTTAGTAAAGGTATTATTCAGCATGCCGCCGCACCGTGAACTAATAAGAAAAGACTTTCAGTACCTGGCAGGCTCTTGTGACATATCAGGCGGGTCATTCTCTTTACTCCTTCTTCTTCTCCTTGGAGTCGGGTCCATGCCTCTCTCTACTGAATCACTCGTTCCTCAGTTAGCTGTGTTTCTCCTCTGCAACACAATTGAAACAAGTCCGTTGTTAAAGAGTACAGCGCTTCAAATGTCATTTTTCTTTCTCTTTCTTTAGACCGGCCCTTATCTTTTCATGCTGTTTGAAATCATCCTGACCGCTTCTTGTTATCACAGTTACTCAAATGCTGGGTTTGTTTTTGGAAACGTCTGTGTTGCTAATGGAGTGCCATGGGAGCATTGTATTTTAAACAATTTTGTATCAATTAAGATTACGTTTCATTTTGAATTATTAATTTTGAACTTTAAATATACAGGTTAATACTAACAGTTACAATAGCACCTAATAGGAAAAACAAAAACTATGATCTTTTTGTATGTTTTGTCCAGTTGTTCTGCTTGGATTTTGGTGTCTGACTAAATTTATATTCGAGCTTGAGTTTCTTGCACTGTTCATGTCGTTAGGGTTACCCGATTTGCCGTGAAAAACTAAATAAGACGTTCTTTTTCTCCTAGTCACTGACGCAGTACCAAAATAACAGTATTGTGCATTAAAGAAACAAGGACCAGGGGTCACAAATGGAGATTAGATAAAGGGCCATTCAGAACAGAAAATAGGAGGCACTTTTTTACACAGAGAATTGTGAGGGTCTGGAACCAACTCCCCAGTAATGTTGTTGAAGCGGACACCCTGGGATCCTTCAAGAAGCTGCTTGATGAGATTCTGGGATCAATAAGCTACTAACAACCAAACGAGCAAGATGGGCTGAATGGGGCCTCCTCTCGTTTGTAAATTTTCTTATGTTCTTATGTATTTAACACAATAGTTTTATCAAATTATTGTGGAATAGTTGTATTCTTGTGTCTTTTGAAAATATCAGTTTACAAAAGCACTCTTATTTTGAAGACTCCATGTTCACAAGTATGCGGAAGCCCCTTTGGCAGTCAGCATGATCTGAAATTATAAGTCACATGACCGGAACCTGCGTGACGTCGAGTTATTTTGCTTAAACATCAATAATAACCTAACAACGAAGAAGAAGCGAAAAGGAAAATACAAAGAAAAAATGATGTAGCCTATCATTGTGATAAGCTGAAATATTGAAGTACCTTGACAAGATGTTTTGCCGGTTCGCAATTCCGGGACGTACCGGCTGACTTTCAACTCTATTATTATTATTATTATTATTATTATTATTATTATTATTATTATTATTATTGAGTTTTATTAACCACTATCCTCAACAATACGAAGTATAAAATCGACTCGCACAAGCGTTCCTCTTCACTGTAGCTGAAGCGAGCTGCGGGTCACATGACACAGGAAGTAAATGTCTTCAAAGCAGTTCCTTGGGTTGGGCAGCAGCTGATTCATGACGAGAGAAAAACACAGACCTGTTCAGAGTCATGCGAGTCACGAACGACTTTAAATAATCGTGTGTGTGTCTATCTCACCTCGCTCGACCCGCTGACAAGTCTTGACAGCCCGCTATTAATAATGAACCAGGGAAAGGCTGAGGTCCCCATGCAGCTGTGGTGATATCTTTGTTTCCTCCTCCTTGAAGTCATCTCCGTGTCTGTATCTCCTAAATCACTCGTTCCGCAGTTAGCTGTGTTTCGACTGTGCAACACAACTGAAATCATTAACGAGAGGAGCACAGGGCACCCCGATATACTCACAGCAGAACAGCCTCCATTCACAAAACCTATAGCAACGCGATCATTAACGAGGGGAGCACAGAGCACCCCGATATACTCACAGCAGAACAGCCTCCATTCACAGAACCTATAGCAACGCGATCATTAACGAGGGGAGCACAGAGCACCCCGATATACTCACAGCAGAACAGCCTCCATTCACAAAACCTATAGCAACGCGATCATTAACGAGGGGAGCACAGAGCACCCCGATATACTCACAGCAGAACAGCCTCCATTCACAGAACCTATAGCAACGCGATCATTAACGAGGGGAGCACAGAGCACCCCGATATACTCACAGCAGAACAGCCTCCATTCACAAAACCTATAGCAACGCGATCATTAACGAGGGGAGCACAGAGCACCCCGATATACTCACAGCAGAACAGCCTCCATTCACAAAACCTATAGCAACGCGATCATTAACGAGGGGAGCACAGAGCACCCCGATTTACTCACAGCAGAACAGTCTCCATTCACAAAACCTATAGCAACGCGATCATTAACGAGGGGAGCACAGAGCACCCCGATACACTCACAGCAGAACAGCCTCCATTCACAAAACCTATAGCAACGCGATCATTAACGAGGGGAGCACAGAGCACCCCGATATACTCACAGCAGAACAGCATCCATTCACGTTCAGAAAGACATCCTGGCGGATTCCAGTAACTCACATGCAATCATCGAGCGCGCAGCTGCTGCTGCTGTAAGAGCCGCTCTACAGGCTGGAACAGCCAGCGCTGCTCAACCACCACAAACTGAGGGACGTGGAAGGATGTCATCCGTGGACCTGCCACATCATCTTCAACATCATTTCAGAATAGGACTTACAATTCCCGTGTATCTATGCTATAGTCTATAGCTCTAACACTGCTCCGAAGTTATTTCAGATTGAATGAGTGTCCTGATTTAATAAATGCAGTGTTAAAGACGGGCACGATATGTAATGAAAGTGTATCATACAGCCCCATGACATTCCCCGCGTCTTCCTCGGTGACCCCTCTATAAAATTGCACGCCTCGTTGCCAGGTCCAGCTACAGTATATATAGCCAGTGCTTAATGTGTAAAGAAAGAGGAGCCGGGGCGCAAGTAATGACAATAACACCGTCCTGAAGAAGCGCGCATTCAAAATCATAACACGTGTATTTGAAAGAGTATTGCACGTGCTAGTGTTAGATGTTTACAATCACGTGTTCCACATCATATACAAAGCAGGAGTGATGCAGAGAAATTAAGCAAAGGCAACCGCAGGACAGATAATAAATACAAAAAAGCATGTGTACACGTTTTGTTATGGTTTTGCATTTAAATGGTTTAAAAAAACAAACACATTAAAAGACAATCCGAGGACTCCAGAAGGACGACACTGATTTAAAAAATAAATAAAATAAATTAATCCGCCCCCCCCCACACGCGCATTGGTTTGCCCCGCGGTCTGCACTATTATCAGTGATGTGTTTGCAACAGAAGTCGCTGGTAGATTACAAAAAACATCAATTAAACTGAGGCTAGGTAGTTGTGATCTTAGTATGTTTTGATACTCTAGTAATTAAATTATATTAATTGAAAATTCAAGAGAGAACCAGATCGTTATTATTTTTCTGGTTTAATATAATATAGCAAGCTAATGTTCCTATTGAAGTAGGCTACAATATATTTTTTTCATTGAAAAGTTGTCGTTGTTCTTTGTTGAAATTAATGTCCAGCTTTCATATTTTGTTGTGTACTACTGATTTAATCAAACCAAGTAGTGTAAGAAGTTGCTTGTATCGTTCATGACGTTTTTCAAATCAAGTAATCTTATTTGTGTTTATAAAAGACAATAGCGCAGCCATCTTACTTAAAGGCGCTCATGATGAAATCGTAAAGTAATTTAAAGTCGGCTAAAAACGTGACCGCGGACTGTCTCTTTAGCGCGCGCGCAAGCGCTTGCAGATTTGATACAACTGTGTTGAGAATTTAAAAATAAAGCGTTTAATGAGATTTTTAACTCGAGGTCCCGGGAATATGACTCTGCACGCCCAGAGATTCCGGGGCTGAGCCCCGGCACAAATTAAGCACCGAGTATAGCGATGTAGAAACAAACGATTAAATATCCCAGTCGATGGAAATTCAAACTTCAATTCAAGTCCAAAGCTATTTCAAATTAAATGAGTGTGAGTGAGTGTAATACATGTACTGGAAAAGACGGGCACGATAAAAGCGGAAAAAAGATATATATTTTTAATCCCATTTCCTCATGTCATTGTTCCAGATAGTACAGACTTGTGTTAGAGAGTACAGTTATGTTTTATTCGTCTTGCTGGTAGCTAGCTAACAGTCGTCGCTACAAGGTTTGTGTCTCATAAAGCAGCGCATCACCTTGTGTTTCAGAATGGTTCAGCATTGCGTTCACCGCAATTTGTGTTTTTGTCTCATTAATCAGCAAATTATTATTATTATTATTATTATTATTATTATTATTATTATTATTATTATTATTATTATTATTATTAGTTTATTAGGTCGCTACGTTGTGTTTTGTGTTATCGTTTTAATTCGGCTACATTCATTTTTAGAGCGCCCCCTTATCCTTCGTTTCTTTCCCCGCGCCAATCAGAGGATGATTCCCTTTACCTGGATCATTTAAAAGGCTGGTTTTACAGACAAGGTGGAGCGGAATAGGAAGCAGGATGTAAGGGAACGGGAGGCTGTCTGGACGGCGGCAGTATGGTTGTGCAATGGCGGTGTGTTTAAAATGATTTCGTGTGTGGTGTGCGAGTAGCGGCAGTAGTACTGAAGTATGAGACGTGAGTAAGCCAATTTGATTATGATCTTCTAGTCAGCTACAACCTTCGTTGGTTGTCGTTAAATCCTTAAAGGGACTGACTAGTTTAGAACTTACTGTTTCAAAGCAGCACGTTTGTTTCCATCACGTGGCCGGCTACTCTTGGACCATCACACGCGTGATAATGCCCTGACAGGCTGCCGTTCCCCAGAGTAGTTTGTGTTTTAAGCTTCCGTTCTTTCAGATATCCCCCTGGTTGTTTTATGACTGTTTTTATTAATTTTCTGTAATGATTAGACTCCAGTTCGCAGTATCATTATTTGATTGATGATCTGCATTGTCAACGATAACCTACTTGTTTTGTGTGTTTTAAATAAATGGAATAGTTAATTATAATAGTAAAGTGTTGCACTTTGCACGTTTGTTTTTATTGGTTTGTATATGCGTGATTTAAAGAGGATTGGTGTATTTGATTTGTTTTTTATTATTGTGATTAGTATTTATTAGCATTTTTTTTGCACAGTTAATTTGTTGCTGTTTAAGTTTTTTTAACACTCCGTCACGTCCTGCACGGTTATACACTGTCGTTGGTAGTAATTGCTTGTTAATGTGCATATCTATGATCTGAGTTGGTGTCTCCTCCAAATAAAATCTGGAATGATTTTTAATCGTTGTAGTTTGTGCTCCTTCTGATTTCTATCCCAGTTCCACGCCCTATAAAATATAACACTTAGGAGACGTGTTTTAAACTAGCGTTTGTTTTAATTCTGAGGGTGGAATTCCCTCGGTGACGTAGTCAGGCTGTTCTTTTTGTGTGTTCCGTGGCGCTGCCCCGCTCTGTCTCGGCGGGCAGGTGCTTCATTTAAAAAAAAAGTCTTAGAAAATAGCAGTTTACAAAAGCTCCCTTATTTTGAAGACTCCATGTTCACAAGTATGCGGAAGCCCTTCAGTGTTGCCACATACACACCCTAATACATGAGTATTATAACAGAAATACTAATTAACAAAGAAAGATCAATCAAATGCTTACAGTTACCGACTGCACTGGTCTTGCACCTCTGCATACCCAGAATTACACAAACACAAACATGAACTTTATACATTCCGCTTTGGGCCAAAGAGTCACACCAGCAATACTGCACTGGTCTTAGCACAGCTTAATCAGCACTCCAAAAACAGAAAACGGAACTATATACATTTCACTGTGTCTCCAATTATCCAGCAGGATCCGCCAGGTGCTGTACATGCTGGAATCAAAATTGACCAGCAGTTCCTGTGGAGGCTACGTTCCCTCTGAGACTTTCATTTAGTTACCCGCTGTGACTAAAGCAACTTTATCCACACTGGAAAAATTGAAGCAACTAAACAATACTGTATACAAGTTAAACATACTGTTTCACAAGGCAGAAAGACACGTGCTTTATTTGAAAACACGTAAATATTTAAATGCCAGGTCTATATAGGCCTATATGTAAAGTACACTTTAACTCTGATTCCCATTTAATAAATCCCAAACTTAGTCCCACGTGAAAAAACGTCAGTACAGATTTCCTAAATTGTGAATAGGTTCGCAGAGATATTCATGTACTGCATAATCCTTTACATTATTTTGACTGTGACGCGGTTTTCTTTCCACTGCAGGACAGTGCTATTAGTGTGTGTTAAATATTAATGCCTCCCTGACCAACCGCAGCTCGAGTTACACAAGCTTGTACTGATGTGATTAATAATATTAGCAGGATTGTACAGCCACTACTGTTCACCTGGGACTAGCGACAGCAATATTGCATCGATTCTGACATTGAAACTCGTAGTGAGACATACACTTCGTTTAAAAAATAATAAATGTGTTTATTTTTTATGAAATTGTTCTTTCGAATCCACTCTGTTCCTATTTCCAAAATATATTTCAACACATTTTTAAAGAGATAGCAAACAACGAAAAAATAAAATAAAACGTATCTGTGATTTTTTTTGAAGCTGCGTATTTGTGGCTTGCCGTGTGTGAAAATGTTCCTTCGGGACGGTGGTGTGTTTGAAACCAGACTGCTTCACCTCCCGGTGACTATCACGCTCATATTTCAGTTGTGTTTACATGGTTGGTATTCCTTGGGCTACATCTTTCGGCTGCATTATTCTGATAATTTGAATACAATTTATTTTATTTATGTATTTTAAAATGTGTCAAGAATTTTTCCGTTTGGATGCCATGTTTTTTAAAAAAATATTTTGTACAAGCATCTCTGTCCGCTGACTGTTTCTAATTAGAACCTCTGTCCTCCCGCCAAACAACGTTCGTGGTGTACATTTTACATGAACAAGCTAAAGGGCTTTCATTGGGCGAAATGAAATCAAACTAAACAGACTGTATTGATCATTCACCAGCACACGTTGATAGTAATCGTGCTGGCAGTCTCACACAAGTACATTTTTCAAAGCCGTCGCCACCGTGGTGAACTTGGTGAACAATCGCTGAGCCACAAGGGAACACGTGACGTGATGGTCTTCTGCTGCTGTCAATCATGAGTCCATGCTTGTGTTAAGGTGGGTTAAAGTGGTTATGAAAAGTGTTTTAGTGACGTCATTTTACCATCAGCTCATTGAATCTTACTTTATTTTAGATGTACCTTATTTATTTATTTATTTATTTATGTTTTGTATGGACCTCTGACAGAAAATACAAATTACCCACCCAAAGACTTAAAACTAGCCCAAAATATCATCACCAATTTTTACCCGCATAAATAATAAAAGAAACAGCCCAATTGGGCGGGAACCAGGGCAACCTGGCAACACTGATTACAATCAGGACGGAGGCTTGTTAGCGGGATTTCAAGCTGTATTACAGTTAAGATACAGAGGATTTAAAACAGAATTGTGGAGAAATGTACAAAAATGCCTCCAGACAAAAATCCCAGAAGAATGTGCCGAGACCAGAGGGGTTTCACTGTGGAAGACAGCAAAACAAAGAAGGGACAACTTAAGTGTGCAAGTATTGTCGAGTTACTATACATATTTTGACACACACACACACACACACACACACACACACACAAACGCTCAAGCATTTTGGAAAGTAACTGACAACACTAATTTCATACAGTATATCAAAAACGAAAGCCCAGAAAAAAACGATTTACATAAAACTAGAAAATAGCTCAAAATAAGCACCGAAAAATACAATTAATAAAACCTGAAAAACAGAAACCCTAATTATACAGCAACACTGAACACACAGGGCTCTATGTAATAAATGAAATACTAAAATCAAAGAGTTTGAGATGTTATATCCTGACTGACGAACCCCTAATGGGTAAATGTATGAGCTTGACCCTTTAGATTCACAGCTAACCTCAACAAAATTAGGGTTCAAGAGAAAAGCCCCAAACTAAGAACTCCAGCGCAGCGAGACAGAATATCTCAGTTTAACAGCGTGTTCCCGGGGTCGTGTCTGCTGGCTGTTTGTGAACCAATTCCGCTTCGTGTCGGACAGCCTTAAAAATGAATGCGCTTTGTAGCGTCACTCTTTATAGAAAGTCTGACACGAGAGGCCCAAGACAACGCGAATATGCCAACAGACCCTAATATCTCCGGGGCAGCCCCGATCACAATCCTTACTAACATCCGACAGGAAACGAAAAAAAGATATTTCTGAATAAAAAGCTGGGCTAATAAGAAATAAACTTCGACACATTTTACCAAAAACAAAATCCAAACCTGAATATAATCGGCTGAACTAATAAGAAATCAACCTCATCTCAATTTACCAAAATACAAAATTCAAACCTGAATACAGTACTCATATTTCAACTTTAAACATCAATTACAAAATTGTCAATTCTTATATACCTTTAAAATGTAAACTTTTCACACAATCACTCGACTTGTATCATATATTTATATTAAAGTATATTATTTACAACTATATTTATTAATATCTCTTTTATTATTCATAATCTTTAAATCCAAGCTAATATTAGGAGGCTGTATGGTCCATTGTTTAAAAAAGAAACTGTCTTGTAACCAGGAGGTCCCCGGTTCAAATCCCAGCTCACTCACTGTGTGACCCTGAGCAAGTCACCTCACCTCCTTGTGCTCCGTCTTTCGGGTGAGACGTTGTTGTGAGTGACTGCAGCTGATGTATAGTTCACACACCCTAGTCTCGTATCATGTAAAGCGCTGTGTGATGGGGGTCCACTATGAAAGGCGCTATATACAAATAAAGATTCTTATCATTGCATATTCAGGCAGCGCCGCTTCAGCCGTTGAGATTCGAACTCCTCCAGTTTGAATTGCCAGGTCGCGCTGCTCAGGGTCAGCGCCGCTGTGTTGTTTGTATATTTTTGTCTGTAAAACCAGCCTTTTAAAGGATCCAGGTAAGGGGTTCATCATTTGATTGACGCGGGGGAAGAGACAAAAGAAAAGGGGGCGATCTAAAAATGAAAATAATGAAGACGGCAAACAAACACAAAGCAGCGCCCGGCTACACATATATTTCTAAAGCCAAATCCATGTTAACTAAAGTATTCACGTTGCTAATGGTTATCCTGTGTAATAAATACGCCTTTCCTTACTCAAGTTTGCGATTTATTGTCTTCATGGATTCGAATTACATTAGCTGCGACAACTGATTTGGTTTGAACATAAATCTGTGATTATATGAATCTAACCAAAGAGTATTTTAGATTCTAACCAAAGCAAGACTATTTTTTTAAATCAACAAAATGTGTTTATAAACTAGAGAAGCTTAACTTTTTCAGTAAATGAAGAGGCTTGCGAACACGAAGCATTATTTTACAACGTATTGTTATCTGTTAATACAATTCAATGTAGCTGAATTCACGAGCTGTTGTTCAGTTAATATGTTGAACGTTTGGCTGCTCAGATCTGCCGTTTCTTAATATAGCAATGTTGGTGTGTAGAGATTGTATGTATTGTACGGATCTGTGCATTGTGTTTGTGTGCTGTCATTCCCGCTGTCTGTCTGTGTTTACCTGCTGTGTGTTTATTCCCTCCCCGCTGTATTCCGACGCTGTTTTGTGTATCTCTTGTGTGTGTATTCCCGTGTGTAATGTAACCCGCCTGCCTGTTTGTCTTCCCTGGTCTGTTAAGATTGGTTGTTTTCTGTCTGTGCCCATTGGTCCTAGTGTGCGGCTGAGGGCCAATGGGGTGTGCTGAGCTCTGGTTCCCTGATTTGAATAAGGGGCGGAGCTAAGGTTCTGTTCTGTTGTTGGTGAATAAAGTGTTAAATCCTGAGAAGCTGACGGAGCTGTGGACTCTGGTGCGTGCTGAGCTAGCGTCCAGAATAAAGGGAAGGATTTGAAGAAGAAGAAAGCGTGTCTCAGTGTTCAGCCTCCTGAGAAACACCACAATATATTAATATACAGCAATATTGTTTCTAATACTGTCCAGAATTATGTAAATTAGATTTTTTTTACCCAGTAAAACTATATCTACCCACATCTGAAACACCCTAATTTTTTAATTTGTTAACACAAATTATTTTTCTTCTAAGAAAAAAATAAAACAATATTATAGGCTGCTGTGAGTCTTGCCATGGATGAGAGAGGTCAGAATTTATTACGCAAATATTACAAATATGGGTGTGATTAGGTATGGGGTACTGTGAGGGTGTGCCGATACCCATAATAATTAAACACAAGAATCCAGATTATTATTATTATTATTATTATTATTATTATTATTATTATTATTATTATTATTATTATTATTATTATTCAATAAGAATGCTTCACTTCACATTAATTTGAATATAAACTCAATCTTACCTTTATTCAATTTACCAATATTAAATAGGGGTAAGCAAGATGAAACGCCCCCTCTATGGAAAAAGTAAGCGCGGCCCCGAAAGAACCGCGCATATTAATCTCGAGCCTCAGGCGCGCTCCCTTTCCCACACAGACACCAGCTTGCCACAGAGAGCAAGCAGACGCGTTACCTGCACTCCTTAAATCCAATGGGAAACACCATCTCTACGTCTGGTAAGTCGTGATCAGCGAAAGGGAATACCATGACCAAGCTCTCAGGTAGCCCCATTTGGGCCGTTTCTTTAGAAAGGGGTTCCTAGTTTATAAATTGTCCCTTCATGGGTCTAGCCCGCTCTTCGACCCCTCTTTCTGGAATTGGTCCCTTATTCAATTCTGCTGAGGTCTTGGGTCTCCAACGACCAGGGTTGCTCGGAGGAGCTCGAGCCAAATCATCTGCGGCAAGTTGACGCTCGACTAACGACACAAAGTCGTCTATATTGGAGGGGTCATTCTGGCCGATCCACTTCCTCAAAGGCCCCGGCATGGCCCTCATGTAGCAATCCATCACAATCAGTTTGACGACACGATATCCATTGTTCACGTCTGGCCCCAGCCAGTGTTGGGCGAGATGGATGAGGTCGAACATCTGGGAGCGAGGGGCTAGCGATGGGTTGAAGGTCCACACATGATATTTTTGAGCTTGCACTGCTGTAGTCACCCCGGCTCTGGCCAGGATCTCAGCCTTGTCATAATCCTTTGCGTCACTCAGTGGTAGATCATGGTAGGCTTTTTGCGTGTCTCCTGTCAAGAAGGGAGCGAGTATCCCTGCCCACTCGTCCCTGGTCCATTCTTCTCGGCTGGCAGTCCTCTCAAACGTGAGCAGAAAAGCTTCGATGTCATCCGCCCCCGTCATTTTATTCAGGACCTGGGTGGACCGGATATTGCTGTGGGTAGGGGTTTTTACGTTTCCGCGCTCCAGGCTCCTCATAATAGCCAGTCGCTCCTCTCTGGCTTCTTGGAGCAACGTTTCGTACTGACGGTTGGTTTCCTGTTGTACTAGGATATCTGCCTGTTGCAACTCTTGCATCTTCCGAGTGCTGTCTTGTTGTGCTGCCGTCGCATTCACGAGCGCACGGACAAGTGTGTTGGTGTCTGCCATATTTTCCTGTTTGGTTTATGTCTATTTGTTTGGTGTGGAAGCTAAATTGACATTCGGAGAGAGCACACAGGACGAAATCAATATAATAAACTGGTAAGTTTATTTATATTTAAACATGAATAATGAAAAACGAAAATAAACAAAAGAAAACCTGCCTTCTGGGCACTAACTGAACTGTTTTCTTTTCCCCATCTAGCCCTGGAGAAACTAACCTTCTAACAGATAAAAACAGTCACTTCGTGTTCGGACTACTGAGGGCAGTAGACTGGTATATTTCTTCATTATACTTTGGTGAAACTCAAATGGGGCCAGCAGGTGGCACTGTTCCCCAGAACAGTGCAGGAACACAGGTAGGTATTCCCAGTTGCCCTCTGGTGGACACCGGTCACAGTTGCAGCCTCACAGGTAAGTATAGACAGTCCACGTTTTGGCAACCCTCAATGAATTATCAATTTGTAATCCTTTGTCTGCTTCTCCAGGTTATTTAATTTTCCCCTTGCTGAAGGAGGGACCGCCTGTGGTCCACTCTTATCCCTGGAGCGGTGCTTTTTAACAGCCAGCCTGGTGTGTTCACAAATTACTCAACAAACTACAAAGTGTTGGCTTCCGTGGGTTTTTTCAAAACCAAATATTAACACTTTCGTTTCTATGTGTTTGTTCCAAACCAAATAATAAAACAGTCCTTAAACAGCTTCTGTGTGTTTTTTGCTCCAGAAATAATAACACAGTCTTTAAACACTAGCTTATGTGTGTTTGTTCAAGAGAAATAATAAAACAGTCCTTAACATGGTTATTTTCAGGTATCTGTTTCACACAGCACTCGCTCTCTATGTAAAGCCCTGGCGAGACATACGCACAGGGTTATACAAATATTCAGAGTCCCGGGTATTACCTTCCTCTGTAAATACACAGCGTGTCTTCTCCTGCTTGGTATTATCACCAGTAATTTATAACCCTGTCCCATATTTTTGGTTTTTAAGACCACAGGATATTTTAAATCACACTTTCCCCAGGAGGACAGTGCAGCTTGTAATTTTACTCGACTGTACCGATACATTCACAGCAGTCAATGTTAGGATAGCCCTGATCCAGTTGACTCGAGTAAGCAGGTTTCACTCAGCGGTGCAAACTTTCTTTTCACTTCAGCCAAACAGAGAGTAGCTTAAATGTCGTTTACCTCTCGGGTGCGGCTATCCAGGATGTAGTATTCACGGTGTTTTCTATTGCTCCTCGTAATCCTTTTCACGTCACCCACGATTCTTTAACACGTTATCTCTTTTAACCAAAACGTAGCTCTCACAAATCAATAAAACGGTTGTACTTGTCTGTAATACCTTATTCTATTCTACTTTTCAGAAGTCTTACGCAACCCAGTTGCGTCCTTCCTACACCCACACTTGTACACTCCGGGGGACCTTTTTATCATCAATTTCCCCTGCTACCAGGTCACCTGATCTCCTACTGCGCTCGCGCTTTTGGGAACTGAAGTTTTGTTTTGGTTTTCTTTTATATAAGGGAGAAATACCAGTTTCCCCACGTCCCTGGTACTACCTCCTCTTCCTATAACCTGACTATTCTTCACAGTATATGATTTTGCCAATTGTGTCTCTTAGTCATTTAACGTCCTCTTTGAATGTTCTCTTGCTGTTATAATATTGGAAAAACATTTTGGAA
The DNA here is from genome assembly GCF_902713425.1 of Acipenser ruthenus. NCBI lineage: Eukaryota > Metazoa > Chordata > Actinopteri > Acipenseriformes > Acipenseridae > Acipenser > Acipenser ruthenus. The sequence continues at coordinate 5,840,794 of NC_081241.1, read as the reverse complement.
TTGGTTTTAGCCCCCTTAGCAATATTGATTTCTATCTCTCTCTTGGCCTTTCTAACTTCCTTTTTGACTTGTGTTTGCAGTTCCAAGTACTCTTTCTGTGTACTGTGTTTTTGGTCCCTTTTTAACGCTCTGAAAAGTGCCTTTTTTCCGCTGAATATTTTTTTAAATTGATCTATTAAACCATTTTGGCCATTTTTTTAAAATTTAGATTTGTCTACTTTTAGGATGTAATTGTTTTGAGCCTCTAGTACTACATTTTTAAAAAAAACAGCCATCCCTTTTCTGTGGATGTTTTCTCTATTTTACTCCAATCTACTTCTGTTAGTCTCTGTTTCATACCTTCATAGTTTGCTTTTCTAAAATTGTAAACCTTAGCTTTAGTCATTACTTTGGGGGTTTTAAAAACACTTCAAATGAGACTATTTTGTGGTTTGAGTTTGCAAATGACTCTCTGACCTCTGTTTTAGTTATTATGTCTTCGTTATTTGAAAAGACTAAATCAAGGCATGCCTCCCCTCTAGTCGGTGCCTTGACAAATTGCGTTAGGAAGCAGTCATTTGTCATTTCCACCATTTCAATTTCGTCCATCGTGCTCCCCACCAGGTTCTCCCATTTTATACGGGGGAAGTTGAAATCCCCCATTAGTATGGCTTTTCCTTTTCTACACGCATTTCGAATGTCATTGTATAAAAGATTATTTTGCTCAGCATCTGAATTTGGCAGTCTATAGCATGCTCCTATTATTATGCCCTTTGAATTTTTGTCCATTATTCTGACCCATATTGATTCAGCGTTGTTTTCTTTGTCCAGATTTAACACCTGGGCTTCAAGACTATTTCTTATGTATAGCGCTACCCCTCTGCCTCTTCTGTCCTGCCTGTCTTTCCTATATAATGTGTACCCACTAATATTATATTTGTCTCCATCACTCTCAGACAACCAAGTTCCTGTGAAACCTATCACGTCATAGTCAAGTGAAGTGAGGGTTTGATCTTACTGGACATTCGTGCACATTTAAAAAAGAGACTGAACTGCTCTCTCCCTCACGGCCTGAGAGAAAGGGTGCTCCCTCCAGTCCAGGGCAGGCTTGAGGCATGGAGACTGAACTGCTCCCTCCCTCACCCCCTAAGAGAAAGGGCGCTCCCTCCAGTCCAGAGAAAGGCTTGAGGCATGGAGACTGAACTGCTCCCTCCCTCACCCCCTAAGAGAAAGGGCGCTCCCTCCAGTCCAGAGAAAGGCTTGAGGCATGGAGACTGAATCACGCTCTCCCTCACCCCCTAACAGAAAGGGTGCTCCCTCCAGCCCAGGGCAGGCTAGAGGCATGGAGACTAAACTGCTCCCTCCCCCACCCCCCTAAGAGAAAGGGTGCTCCCTCCAGTCCAGGGAAAGGCTTGAGGCATGGAGACTGAACCAATCCCTCCCTCACCCCCTAAGAGAAAGGGTGCTCCCTCCAGCCCAGGGCAGGCTAGAGGCATGGAGACTGAACTGCTCCCTCCCTCACCCCCTGAGAGAAAGGGTGCTCCCTCCAGTCCAGGGCAGGCTTGAGGCATAGAGACTGAACTGCTCCCTCCCTACCTCACCCCCCTAAGAGAAAGGTTGTCCCAGAGTAAAAGAACAGCAAAGTGTAATACAGCACAGTGAAATCTAAAGCATAGTGATGCATGGTGAAGCACAGAGAGGTCTGGTAAAGCATAGGGAAGCATTGTAAAGCAGAGAGGTCTGGTAAAGCATAGTGATGCATGGTGAAGCACAGAGAGGTCTGTTAAAGCATAGGGAAGCATTGTAAAGCACAGAGAGATATCTTAAAGCACATTAAAGCATTGTAAAGCACAGAGAGTTGTGGTAAAGCATACGTAAGCATTGTAAAGCACAGAGAGGTCTGGTAAAGCATAGGGAAGCATTGTAAAGCAGAGAGGTCTGGTAAAGCATAGGGATGCATTGTAAAGCACAGAGAGATATCTTAAAGCACATTAAAGCATTGTAAAGCACAGAGCGGTGTGGTAAAGCATACGCAAGCATTGTAAAGCACAGAGAGGTCTGGTAAAGCATAGGGAAGCATTGTAAAGCACAGAGAAGTCTGGTAAAGCCTGATAAAGAACAAACCATGGTAAACTAACACTTATATAAGCTCCTTGTAGTAAGAGCAGAGGAAAGTGTAATACAGCACAGTCTAAAAATCCTGAGTCTTCAAGGGCTTAGTGTGACTGTTTGATAGATGTCTGTGAAATTCAATAGAGAAGCAAGATGGTCCCGCAGCAGGCCAATAGCTTAATCTTAAGGGTATGATGAGTTTATTTTATAAAGACACCGCCCACTCACCCTTCAGGAGCACAGATACTCTCAGCAGCCTTAGATCGGATGTTGCATCATTTCAGTTATAAATCGAAACACACAATGTAATGTAATTTTCCTTTTTTCTCTCTGGTGTGGGTGCACCGCTGCACCCTGCACAAGATTCACTCCCGGTGCAGCTGCTATTAGTTTATAATTAGTTTTATTCAAAGTTTCCAGTAAAATATCCAGTTATTGCAATAATATAACAGACTATGATGACATCAAATCGATTACTAATACAGCCATTCAACTTCTTCAAAGTTAACTTAAGATACATATTATAAATAAACACGTTCATTTTAAGTACGCCTATTTCATTCCCCTTTTAATATTCAGTACGGGGGCTTACTTAATATTCATGAGAAAGGACGAGACGGGCAGTCGCGTCCTGCATGACATAATTTTGGCGCTTCCGAAAAGAGAAGCACATTTTGAATCCAGCATCATATCAACACAGAAAGCGTGGGTTTTATTTTCAGCCACTAGATGGCAGTATAAACACATTGTTTTGGGTAGGTGCTCATGGAAATCTGCAGTCAAATCTCCTAAAATCTGCAGAGAAAAGCACGTTTATCTGCAAAGACCTTGTCAAATTCTGCGGCAAAGACTTTTTAATGACAAACAGTGTTAATGAGTATTAATAAATAAGAACAAGTCACAGTTAATCAAATTAATTTTTTTATTAAAACACAATCTGAAAAAATAAACAGAACAAACATTTTATGGAAATAAAAGAACAAAAACACACATACAATAAAGCAAACTTAAGTTCACTTTTTTAAAAACTGTTACAGCACTGACTATTGGATGCCAATTTTTAAAATATATATTAAACATAACAATTCTTAAAAAATAAATTAAATACAGTTATTTCGTATGAAATCCATTCTTTGCTAAAACAAGTAATTCACCTTGTTTCGTTCTGCAGGTGGCACAGTTTTACCCCCTAACTTTCATCCAAAGCTGTGTCAGACTGAACATTCCCTTCACCCGAGGAGTGGAGAAGACAGACAGGGAGTTTAATACAAAGGGTTTCTTACAACACAAAACAGTCTAATTCAGCTGGCAGATTGTTACATGGGAATCATAATAACGAAGCCAAAACCCAGGATAGAGCGGCTCAGTGAATGTGGTTTGGAATCTGTGCAGGAGGATCATTGTGTCAGAGACGCCATAAAAGGACAGAGTGTTGGCATTAAAGTCCAGATACACTCCTATTCTGGGGGAGCGGGGGGCAGTTATTGCAGTGTGATTGTTATTGTGCAAGGCAGTGTAACTGGAACCAGAGCAGTCCAAACTCCATGACTTGTCATTGTATCCAAGGAGACAGGAATGATCCCATCCTTTCCTGCTGATTCCTTTATATGTGACTCCTATATAAGCCCCTCCCCCACTGCACTCAATCTCCCAGTAACAGCGAGTCCTAGACAAACCCTCTCTGCAAAGCACTTGGGGCCAGCTCTCAAATCTCTCTGTGTGATCGGGATATCTCCGGGTCTCTCTCCTCCATGTCACCTTTCTGTTCCCTTCAGACAGACAGAGCTCTCTATACGTTGCGTTGGGGTCCAGTGTGAGCTGACAGGAATCTGATTGAAGAGAAGAGGATGGGTAGAGGAGAGAGACAGTTAGAAAAGTCAAATCACTGAGAAAATCAACAGTCATTGTCTGCTGCATCCTCAAATCACTCCCTCCCCCCTGCTTCATCAGTCCCTGCTCCCTCATCTCTCCTCCCTCTTCTATGCTCCCTCCTCCCTAATCTCTCCTCCCTGATCTCTTCTCCCTGCTTCCTCCTCCCTCTATGGTCCCTGCTCTATGGTCCCTCCTCTTTGTTTCCTCCTCCATGCTCCCTCTTCTCTCCTCCCTCCTTCCTGCTCCCTCTATGCTCCCACCTCCCTCCTGTGTGTTCCCTCCTCTCTGCTCCCACTTCTCTCTATACTCCCTCCTCTCTCCTGTATGCTCCCTCCTCCCTGCTGTATGCTTCCTCCCTGATCCCTCATCCCTCCTGTATGCTCCCTCCTCCCTCTTCCCTGTTCCCTCCACCTCTATGCTCCCTCCTCCCTGCTCCCTCCTGTATGCTCCCTACTGCTCCTTCCTCCCTGCTGCCTCTCCTCTAATCCATCCTCCCTGCTCCTTCCTCCCTGCTCCATGTTCCATCCTGTCTCCTCCGTCCTCCATGCTATTTTATAGACAAGTATATCTAGACTGTGATAATTAAGGTTGATAATCAATAGATTTGATCTATAATTCTTACTTTAGATTTATTTCTGACTTTGGATAAGTTCTCTCTCTTTTATTATTATTATTATTATTATTTATTTCTTAGCAGACGCCCTTATCCAGGGCGACTTACAATTGTTACAAGATATCACATTATTTTTACATACAATTACACATTTATACAGTTGGGTTTTTACTGGAGCAATCTAGGTAAAGTACCTTGCTCAAGGGTACAGCAGCAGTGTCCCCACCGGGGATTGAACCCACGACCCTCTGGTCAAGAGTCCAGAGCCCCTGACCGCTACTCCACACCGCTGCCCTTTTATAAACTGCTGCTTTTTATTAAAGAGTTTATAAGGACCTTTTTAATTTATTGTGTTACATGTTCCCATGTGTTGCTACAACTGTTTACGTAAGATTTCAGAACTACATTTCCCATCATCCTCCTGCTCAAATGAGTAATTGCGATGGAATTACCAGTGAGCAGGAGGATGATGGGAAATGTAGTTCTGAGAGGTCCATGCTGGTCCGCGGGAAGCCATCTTGAGGCAGGGAATGCAATTTAAAAAGTTTAAAAAAGTGGTCAAAATGTATATGTACTAAAATAATAATATTAATAATACACACACCTTACGTAAACAGTTTTAGCAACACAAGGGAACACGTAACACAATAAGATACAAAGGACCTTATGTACCCTTTAAGCCGTCTTGCTGTTTGATTGTTTTGTTCATTATAATTCCTCAATCTTATCAAACTTCTTCAATTGGAACTAATCAAATGCAACTCTGCATACAATTACAGTTCACTTAATGTTCCTACAGGGTATGTGTTGCCATTTTACCCACTCAGGCCCCTTGCTTACTAAATATCTTTAATAGAATATCGTCCACTCTTCAAATATCTGTCTAATATTTTAATGAGCAATCCATTCCACAAGTGCAGCGATACTGAAATATACATTTACTACCAGCACAGGATGACTGGGAGGGATAGCTGTTCATTTTACCCCACAACTGGTTTCACATGCATTGTACATGTATTAAAAGATGGGATGATTATCTATTCAGGGATACCAAGATATTTAGGGAGAGAAAGGTCGGAGTGGAAAAACAGGCAACAAATGCCCCACCCCCAGTCATTCTGCATGTATTCATCTTAAGCGACACTTGTTGGAGAGGAGTGTAGATTAATGGCTTCACAATTACTAATAAATAATAATAATTGCTGCCCTCAAGCTCTACCCCTCCCTGTTCTGTAGTGTTAGCTCTTCTCACAATGGAGTGACACATCTTTCAATCAAATGTTTCAGTGAAAACAGACTTACATTTTAAAAACTCAGCTCTGTTCCTTAGCTCTGGAGCCTGCAGACTGTAAACTGCAACTTCATTTACTGGGCAGAAAAAAGAGAGAAATAGAATTGAAACATACAACAGTCATTGTCTGCCCCATCCTAAAATCACTCCCTCCTCCCTTCATCATCAGTCCATTCCCAGCTCCCTGCTCCCCCTGCCTGCTCTCTCCTCCATCCTTCCCCCTGCCTGCTCCCTCCTTCCTCCTCCATCCTCCCCCTGCCTGCTCCCTCCTCCCTCTTCCCTGCTCCCCCTGCCAGCTCCCTCCTCCATCCTCCCTGCTCCGTCCGCTCCTGCTCCCTCCTCCATCATTCCTGCTTCCTCCTCCTTGCTCTCTCCTCCATCCTCCCTGTTCCCTCCTCCCACCCCACCTCCTTCCTCCATCCTCCATGCTCCCTCCTCCCTGCTCCACCAGTTATCAGATGTTATTTTGGTGTTTTGGTGCGAACAGCCAATAATACAACCGTTTCCACCCTTTCTGTGTTTTCATTGGTCAGATTATATGTCAGTCACATAGCCGGGGGAAACTGCTTAATGTGAGCTGAAGCAATCGTAAAACTTCATCACTGTGAGCCGCAGTGGGACGTTATTATAGTTTAAAAATAATGTTAACATGCACTGACACACACACACACACACACACACACACAAATAATATAAATAATAACATGTTTTTATATTTCTGATAAATAAAACTAAATAATAATAATAATAATAATAATAATAATAATAATAATAATAATAATAATAATAATAATAATTGGTGTTACACTTATGGAGCACCGTTTCAAACCCAGAGATACCAAAGTGCTGGGATGTGAATCTGCCCTCACAGCAACGAACATATATAGACATGATTTTTTTTTTTAATATCTCTTTATACATTATTCAGCTTCGTGTGATTATTATTCTTTAGCAGCGTACTGTAAGGTGTCTGTACGTAGGGTTACCATGTGGCTCCAGATTAACCGGACGCTGTGAGACAGAACGGGATTTCAAACTTGCCCCTAAATTGAATTTAATGAAGGTGTAAATGAACCATCCTTAGCTAGAATTAAGAATGTTGAATGTACGCGTATGTTATTAATGTAGTTATAACGTTATATTAACTGGAGAGCAGCTTTTTTCAATTGGGCTCATCCACGGTCATGTGACACCGGAAACACGCGCTCATATATCCCAGCAGCAGAGCGCGTCCTCCCAGCGCGAGCTCCCGTCAAAGTGTCAAACAGCAACACATCCCACAATCCTCTCGGGAGCGCTTGATAAAGAAACCCGTCCAGCCCTCCCTGATCAATCCAAGAGAAACCCGCGTTTACAACATCGGAACCACCTCGGCAACAGCCGCTCCGCATCCCATCTGAGGACAGAGCTGCATTTCCATGAGGGAGTCACCGCGAACACCCGAAAAATCACCCGGACTCACACCAACGGGCTTTGAAATACTTCTTCAATTGGAACCCATCAAATGCAGCTCTATATACAATTACAGTTCACTTAATGTTCCTACAGGGTATGTGTTGCCATTTTACCCACTCAGACCCATTGCTTACTAAATATCTTCAATAGAATATCATCCACTCTTCAAATATCTGTCTAATATTTTAATGAGCAATCCATCCCACAAGTGCAGTGATACTGCAATATACATTTACTACCAGCACAGGATGACTGGGAGGGATAGCTGTTCATTTTACCCCACAACTGGTTTCACATGCATTGTACATGTATTAAAAGATGGGATGATTATCTATACAGGGACACCAAGATATTTAGGGAGAGAAAGGTCTGAGTGGGAAAAACAAGCAACAAATGCCCCTCCCCCAGTCATTCTGCATGTATTCGTCTTAAGCGACACTTGTTGGAGAGGAGTGTAGATTAATGGCTTCACAATTAATAATAAATAATAATAATTGCTGCCCTCAAGCTCCACCCCTCGCTGTTCTGTAGTGTTAGCTCTTCTCACAATGGAGTGACACATCTTTCAATCAAATATGTCAGTGAAAAAAGACTTACATTTAAAAAACTCAGCTCTGTTCCTTGGCTCTGGAGCCTGCAGACTGTAAACTGCAACTTCATTCACTGGGCAGAAAAAAAGAGAGAAATAGAACGTGGATTAATACACAACAAACACAAGACTCCAAACAGCAATCTGAAAAGAAACAAGGCTTATTCACTGCATTTTGTGATGTACAAATCCGTACTTCAAGATGTTCATGATTACAATGAATATGTATTCCTGCCGTATTGGTGCAGCAGCCAGCGTCAATGTGAACACGTCTGCCACTGCACTGGAGTCTTGTGTTCCTTCCTCTCCATCACATATCTTTACCCAACAGTACGGTGTCCATATTAGGACACCCTTGTGCATCAAACATACAACAGTCATTGTCTGCTCCATCCTCACATCACTCCCTCCTCCCTGCTCCCTCCTCCCTGTTTCATCAGTCCCTGCTCTGTATTCCCTGCTCCCTCCTTCCATGTTTTCTCCCCACTGTTGCCTCCTCTCTCTTCCATGCTCCCTCCTTCCTGCTCCCTCCTCCTTCCCTGCTCCCTCCTCCATGCTTCCTCCTCCCTGCGTCTTCGTCCATGCTCTCTCCTTCCTGCTCCCTGCTCCCTCCTGCATTTAACATCCTCCCTGCTCATTCTTCCCTGCTGCCTCCTTCCTTCCTCCTCCATGCTCCCTCCTCCCTGCTGCAATATTCATATAGCCAACAATCTGCAAGAGGTCTTTATTAATGTCTTGCAAGTCCTGCCCCTCCTCAAGCCATGGTCTATTTGAGAAATCTCTACCAAAGGAATCTATTTCACACCAACCTGTTTTGGTTATTTTGACTAATTCCCCCTTGCAGAAGTCCTCAATATGGTCTTTAAGTTCAGATACAGCTTTCCTCACAGCCACAAAAGAGATCTCTGTATTGACAGTAAAGCTGGGTAGGTCTCCAGCTTCAGGAGGAGCACAGAGAGGCTGGAAATTCTGCAACAGGAAAGTGGAGAAAATTAGTTTTCAGTGAAACAGAATGGGGTCCAAAACATTCCTTGGGAAAAGCAAGGATTCATTCAATTGGAGAGGTCTGTCTGAAACCGTCCCAGTTATGGATTTGAGATTTTCTAACAAGCAGTGATGTTACCTGTAGAAAATGGATGTGATCCTCTGTCTCTGAAAGCTGTTTCAGCTCAGCGTTTCTCCTCCTTAGCTCAGGTATCTCCTGCTCCAGTTTCTTCATGCGCCCTTCAGCCTGATTCACTGCAGCCTTCTCATTAGCTCCAATCAGCTCAATAACCTCAGTGTGGATCTTCTCAATAGATCGGATCAGCTCAGTAAAGATCTTCTCACTTTCCTTTATTTCTATGCATGCAGATCTCTGCGTGAAAGAACACAGTAGAGGAGACATGGTTAGAATTGATATCAACAACACATCAGGCATAGACAGTAAACTTCTGTAGATGTGTTCCAGTCCATCTGTTAATAATAATAATAATAATAATAATAATAATAATAATAATAATAATAATAATAATAATAACCTCCTCTTCTCAATACCCACTTTCAGTGACTTCACAGTCTGTTTCAGATCCTCAATTTCTTTCAGTCTCTCCTGGATTCTCTGTTGTATTTCTGTCTGTGTGTCTCCCAGCTGCTTCTGTGTAGAAACAGAGTGACACAGTGACATTTTTGACAGGGCATTGAGTGATATCCTGTCACACTCAATACAGACTATTTCAGAGCAGGCTGTGTTTTCACACCTCTCCCCCCTTCATATGAAGTTAAATTAACGATACACACATTATGCAAACAGATATCCTAAGGGTCGAATGCACCAGCGTGGATTAACCACTAACCCAGATTAAATCAAGAATTATATTTGAATCATGTTACACAAAACTTTAAACCAGGATTTATATGTAATCCTTGTTTAAAATTAATCCAAGGTTAAACATTTAAAAGATTAAATATAATGAAAGTGCACCACTCATTTTAATCCATGTTTAAATGTGATAGCTGAATTAAATTTAAACCTTCCTTGGAGGTGGTTTAAACTTGGACAAAGGCAGCAATTTCAGACAACATGTGTGTATAGTAGTAAGATACAATACCATCTAGTGCACAGCTGCCAGCAATACGAAAGGACACTTGATCCACAGTAGGTGTCCACTAGATGGTGCTGTTTCATACTAGTAACAGTGAATGATGTCTGATCTAGCATGTGTTACATGTTTGTTTTGTTAAGCACCTAGGAAACTGAAGCAGCATTCTCTTTAATGGATATTTAGGGCTTCTGATTTCCGTTTTTAATCGATAAGCACAGAAAAAACAGCACTGACACAAAACAATGAAATCAGTGTAAAAAATGCCTAAATACACAAAATCCCCAGAAGACCCATGACCAGAAGGACTTCACTGTGGAAGAGAGCAAAGGAAAGAGAGGACTAGTAGGGTGGTCGAAAGAAAATGTAGATTTTAACAAACAAAATCCCAAATAGGTTATTAAATTTCGTTTTAAACTAACTTAAACATATCTGTTTAAGATTAATATGATATTGTATATCATATTAATATTGTATATTATATTAATCTTGTATATTATTAATATTATTAATTTATATCATAGCAGATGCCCTTATCCAGGTTGACTTACAATTGTTACAATATATCACTTTATTTTTTACATACAATTACCCATTTATACAGCTGGGTTTTTACTGGAGCAAGGTAAAGTACCTTGCTCATGGGTCAGGAGTCCAGAGCGCTAACCACTACTCCATATCATATTAATCTTGATCTTTTCTGCTTTTTTAAATTAGGTGATTGACTTTTCTGGGAATGTAATTTTTAAAAAGTTTAACTAATGTCTTAAACAATGAAACTGATCTATGATTTTATTAAGTTGCAAGATATATATATAAAACACTAGGAATATAAATCATGCTAATTTTACACTACAAATTCCAGTGCACCACAAAAAAGCTGAACAAATCCTTCTTACCCTGTGAGGCAGGGCTGAGGTCCTTCACGTGTAAACAGTGTGTTTTTGTTTGATTGTAAATAATGTTTTTGATAATCAAGTGTGTGCTAGATATGGCAGGGCATATTCAAATCCAGGTGTGGAATGTGGCCAGGTGTTAATTGATTAATTGATTATCGCTTAGACCCGGCCACATGCTGAAAAAGGGTCTGAAAAGCCAGTTTCTTAGTTCTACAAGCTGGGATACAGACTGTCTGGGAAGGAGAGTGTTGCTGTAGGATCCTCACGACTGCGTGTGTTAACCAAGGTGAGAAAAACACAAGAGGAAAAATGTATCTCGGATCACTGTGTGAGTTAACCAGGATCGCTAGCACTGGAAGGAATAGGGAACAAGTTTAGGGGATTTTAATCCCACCCAAGTCTAGAGAGGAGGTGTCAGGGAGACTGTTCCTGGAGCGGGACCTCCTTTCTTGTTTGGTCAGCTTTTATTTTCTAGCTGTTTTCGAGCAGTGTTTTGTTTTGAATGTTTTGTATTTTTGTATCAAGAAAACCTCCTGTGTCTCTCCTGTCAATCAGCGATAACCACACCCGTAACAACACCCCTGTTACACCCTGAAATACATTGTAGTACATCATAGTTTAGAAAGAGCAATTAAAAAACTATGGCTCTTTAAATAGCTCTTAATATACAATTAAAATCTGATCTAATGTAAAATTGTGTAACCTAGTAAACAGACATGTTAAATATCCCTGGGAATTCTTATCTTCTAGGATAGCTACAAGGAAATGGTTCAAACCCTTACCTGTTTCCAAGTCCTTTCTGCCTCAGCTGAGACTGTGTCATGGCTCTTGTGTTCCTTGTCTGCACACAGCCAGCAAATACACGTCTGATCAGTTCTGCAGAACCCCTCCAAAACCTTTTGGTGTTCAGCACAAAGCTTCTGCTCCAGATTTCCAATTGCATTGATCAGCTTGTGCCTCTTTAATGGAGTAACCTCACTGTGTGGCTTGACGTGTGTTTCACAGTAAGAGGCCAGGCACGTCAAACAAGATTTCACAGCTTTGAACTTTCTCCCAGTGCAGAAATCACACGGCACATCTCCAGGTCCAGCATAACTTTGAGCAGGACGAGGATTGAGTCCTGTCTTCTTTAATTTCTCCACAACTTCAGCCAGCATGGTGTTTTTGTGCAGAACAGGCCTTGGGGTAAAGGTCTCTCTGCACTGGGGGCACCTGTAGACACCTGTATGATCAGTGTGATCCCAGCAGTTCTTAATACACCCCATACAGTAACTGTGTCCACATGGAATAGCGACTGGGTCCTTCAATATCTCCAGACACACTGAACAGCTAAACTGGTTATGTGCTACCAGAATATTCGCTTCTGCCATTACTGCTGCAGTGAGACAGAGAGACTGACGATTTCACAAGAAACAAAACTTCACTGCGCTGATTTCCTGGAATTGAGTAAAGCTCTAAGAGGCGGGGTTTGGGACTGAGGCAAGGTTTACACAAGCAGGGGGAGTAGAAACTGCTGAATCAGATATTCTATGAAACTGTTTCTAAATCCCCCAACAAATATTACAATGTTAAGATTAGCAATTAAACAAGTGATATTAACAACTGTTTAATATCAGGGCTGAAGAGTCTGACTTTGTGTTTTAGCACCAAATTTATAATATGTAAAATCAAGGAATGTTCTGTTACACGTATGTTTGTGATGACGGTTTGAACGTCATCTCGTTACTTTAGTAACGCCTTACTGTAATAATATTACTTTAGTCAATAACGAGGTAAAATAACGGGTTTAGCTTTTAATGGCAGTAATAACATTACAGTTACTTTCCAAACAATAAACGCGCTTGCCTCGTTCTCTTGTCTCTGCTGCGCAGCTACATCGGTTGTCTTTTCTTGTTTCAAAGCCAGTATATTTCAGTGCGGTTATAACCGTAAACGTGACGCGCTCTTTATTATTTATTTATTTGATTTTTAATTCTTTATTTAGGAAGTCCATGTGAGCTACAAGAAGCTCGTTTACAAAGGCGTGCTAGAAATAACAGCAGCAGGTTACAGGTTTCAAAAATAAAAATAATATAAACGCACAATGACAAGACAATACACAAAGTACACATCAGATTTACACAGCACACACACAAGCCTGTTTAAGCACTAGAACAACAGTTTTGCTTTTTTTTTAATTCCCACAGGAGATGTCAGGTCTCAGTTCTGCGGGTAACAGGTTCCAGTCTGTAGCAGCAGAAAAACAAGACTTTCTTCCGCAGCACTTTTTCCAGACGGTATATTAAAGTATTGTGTGTCTCAGACATTACGATAGGCTGATTTACAGGTAAACTCAGAAACAAGCTGTTTAAATAAACTGGTAATGTGTTGTGTGCCCCTTTAAAGAGGATCCGATTCCAGTGCTAATTCCTTGTGTTAGCAGGCGATCGCAAGTTTAATGTAGAATACGCGCTGCAGTGATGCGCTAGCGGAGTACACGGGAGCACACAGATACACATCCTGTTACACATTGTATCGATCTTCTTCAGCGATTCCTCACTAGCAGACCCGCAGATCACATCATTATAGTCTAGAATAGGGAACACAAGTGACTCATTTAAACCTTGCTGTAAAGCTTACACAGTGGCGCTGACCACACAATCCTCCAAGCTTCCTTCCAATTTTACTACATACATCTTTAATGGATTTATCAAATTATAGAGTTGTGTCAATATAAACCTCTAGATATTTAAAAGTTTCGGCTCTCTCCAATGCTGTGGTTTTACAAGTAACAAGAGAGAAATGTTATCTATTTTGTATCATTTTCTCCGAACCAAATAGCATGATATTTGTCTTTTTTTCATTTAAAATCAGACCATTTTTATTTATATTTTCAGTCAGCACCGCGGGTCACGGATATCGCGACATTTCGCTTACAGGGATATCCCGGACACACACGGAGCCGTCTGCGTTCTGATTGGACACGAGGAAAATAGGTCCGCGAGCCCTACCCGTATTTTCATTGGTCAAACAGAATGCGTTCTTATTGGCTCTTATTCTCGCCCTTCCATTGGCTGATGGAAGTGGTTTGGCTTTTCAGTTCTGGCGGGTTCTACATCGAGAAGGGTTTGTGTGCAGAACGGAGATCTGCGTCACTGTACCTGCGTCACCGTGCGAGTGCGTGCGCAAATCCTAAAGAACGACATTCAGGGGTTTCATCAGAACGGCAACAGCTTGCGTGGTCTTGCGCGCATTATTATTACATATAAGCACACTGATTTATTATATAACTGTACATTACGTATGAGACAATACAACAACAATTAGCCAACAAGAAAATGAATGTTAAAACTGTCAGATCAGAATAACACCGGTGTCGGTTTCCCATCAATCAACTTTGCTTCAAGACATACAGCTCAGTAATGTTCCTGCTCCAGAACTGAAGTCTGTCTGAATTGCTTCTTTTATATTAAACAGATCCGTTTCGTATGTACAGAACGGTGTCTAATGATTCTGTTGTTCATTTATTAAGTTGAGCAGATGAAGTGGATAGGGTGTGCTTGATTCGTGTCTGCCTTTCTCCTACTTTAACAACTTTGCTTAGAAAATATATTATGCAAACTATTGTAGCGTTTCACGCAGTAAACAGAAAAGAAGGAGACAACACGCTGTTTCCAGGTTCAAGGCTTTATTTAGGCTCTTTCTGCACCATACACAGCACACTACTCTAGCCACTTGCTCTCGACCGACCCACAATGAGCGTGCAACGCCCCGTTTCATAGCTTAGCCCCGCCCCTTTATGTTAATCGGGTGCCAGAGCGAACAGCTATCCCATTGGTCTTCAGCCGTACACCAGGACCAATGGGCACACACAAACAACAGCCAATGACAGGGACCAGGGCGCACCATGCGTGCAGGGTAGCTCACAACTACAGGTGATACAGACGTGGGGGGGGGGGGGGGGGGTGGAGAGGAACACAATACAATGGCATTAACATCACAGAAAGTAGAAACAAGAGGGAATACATTACGCAAACAATACACAGATCGCTACACTACCCCCACCTTAGCCTTTTTGCCACGAAAAAGTTCACAGGTCTTCATGCAGCATATGACCGTGATCGGCAACCTCCACCCCTGAAACACAGACCCCCTCCCCGCATGTCCAGTTTTCCTTCCAAGGGCTTTGGTGGGTGAGCCGGCGGGCCATGCTGTGCGGAAGGCAATCTGCTCTCCTCCTCTGGCCTGAATGACTCTTGGCACCCCAGTATCAGGGACTCGCTCTCAGGCAACAAGGGTTCTCCCTCAGACGGCGGCAGATCTGGGCTCTTCGGCGGCGGTTCTCTCTGCTCCTGTCCCTTGGTCGCACCCCTTGCAGGAGCCCTTAAAAGGACTGGCGCTTCCAGTGGTGGCTCTCTTAACAAGGCAGGTAGCAGTGGTGCTTTCTCAGGCGACAGCGGCGGAGGCACTCAGGCGGCGGAAGCTCTCTCAGGCTGCGGGGCTCTCTCAGGCTGCGGGGCTCTCTCAGGCTGCGGGGCTCTCTCAGGCTGCGGCGGCAGCGGCGCTCTCTCAGAGGGCGGGGCTCTCTCAGGCTGCGGCGGCAGCGGCGCTCTCTCAGAGGGCGGCTCTCTCTCAGGCGGCGGCGGCGGCGGCAGCGGCGCTCTCTCAGAGGGCGGGGCTCTCTCAGGCTGCGGCGGCAGCGGCGCTCTCTCAGAGGGCGGGGCTCTCTCAGGCTGCGGCGGCAGCGGCGCTCTCTCAGGCTGCGGGGCTCTCTCTCAGGCTGCGGGGCTCTCTCAGGCTGCGGCGACAGCGGCGCTCCCTCAGGCTGCGGGGCTCTCTCAGGCTGCGGCGGCAGCGGCGCTCTCTCAAGCAACGTCGGCGGCTCTCTCTCAGGCGGCGGCGGCGCTCTCTCAGGCTGCGGGGCTCTCTCAGGCTGCGGCGGCAGCGGTGCTCTCTCAGGCGGCAGAGGCGCTCCCTCAGGTGGCAGCGGCAGGTCTCCCATCTCACACAATGGAGATTGTGCAGGCTCCCTCGTTAGCCTCCTCGAACGGCCACACCTCCTCCCCTTTCATTTTCGGGCAGGCAGGTCCCCTTCCTCCTGGAAGGGGCAGCACGCCACTTGGTGCCCGAGCTCCCCGCAGGCAAGGCAACAGCCTTGCTCTTCCAAGCCACCGAGGAGATCCTCCAGTCTGCCTTCCCACCGGTTCCGTGACGGCAGACAACACGCTGCTTCCATGTTCAAGGCTTTATTTAGGCTCTTTTAGCACCATACAGAGTACACTACTCTAGCCACTTGCTCTCGACCGACCCACAATGAGCGTGCAATGCCCCGTTTCATAGCTTAGCCCCGCCCCTTTTTGTTAATCGGCGCCAGAGCGAACAGCTATCCCATTGGTCCTCAGCCGTACACCAGGACCAATGGGCACACACAAACAACAGCCAATGACAGGGACCAGGGTGCACCATGCGTGCAGTGCAGCTCGCAACTACAGGTAATACAGACGTGGGGGGAGAGGAACACAATACAATGGCATTAACATCACAGACAGTAGAAACAAGAGGGAATACATTACGCAAACAATACACAGATCGCTACAGTATGTTAAATTGACGAGGTCTTGAAATCTAAATGCTGTATTAATGTTGTATTTTAAACATGCTGGCAGCGTGTAACAGTTACGTTTATTATTATTATTATTATTATTTATTTCTTAGCAGACGCCCATATCCAGGGCGACTTACAATCGCAAGCAAAT
This sequence comes from Acipenser ruthenus, assembly GCF_902713425.1. Classification (NCBI taxonomy): domain Eukaryota; kingdom Metazoa; phylum Chordata; class Actinopteri; order Acipenseriformes; family Acipenseridae; genus Acipenser; species Acipenser ruthenus. The sequence continues at coordinate 5,824,168 of NC_081241.1, read as the reverse complement.
ACAAATACATTCAAGTGTTACAATATAAGTCATACAATAAGAATCAATTATTAGAATCAATTACGATGGGCTGCAGTTTTCTTTGTTCTGCTGGCTGTGTTTAACAGCTTTGAATTGGGGGGAAAACGTTAAGAAGATATGAAAGGTGTTGTCAGTCAGAATAAAATAATACGATTCTTCTGCTGCTGGTGGCTGAAGGGGGACCCCAAGACCTCTGCTTTTTTTCTGCCTCCCCATTTATTTTGACCACCAGCCGCCACTGTTAATGAGAAGTGATGGATTGAGAGTATACAGTGTGGGGTGGGGAGTGTTGAGGAGGGGGTGCTGTTAATGAGAAGTGATGGATTGAGAGTATACAGTGTGGGGTGGGGAGTGTTGAGCAGGGGGTGCTGTTAATGAGAGGTGATTGATTGAGAGTATACAGTGTGGGGTGCGGGGTGTTGAGGAGTGGGTGCTGTTAATGGGAAGTGATGGATTGAGAGTATACAGTGTGGGTTGGGGTGTGTTGAGGAGGGGGTGCTGGAGATGAACTGTGCTGGAGCTGGGAGCTGTGTGCTGTGCCGTGTGAGAAGCTGAGAAACCAGATTGCAACTCAAGCTGTGGACTTGGAGGATTGGAGCTGTGTGAGATCACTAGGAGCAGTAGTTGAGGATCAGTGGGTTTCCTACCTGGGAGCAGTGTGTTCATGAGCAGTGAGATATACACCCCTTCCCTTTAGACCTCTCTCTCTCTCTCTTTCTCAAGCATTTAGCTTGAGCAGACTGGCTGCACGGGGCTTTCATGTGTTTTAAATGGGATGTTTTAGTCTTTTAGGGGCTGTTAGCTTGACAAACCATGTGGAAGTGTCTGATAGCTTGATCCCAGAGTCGAGAAGCGAATGAAATAATTTAAACCCGAGCTCGCGCTCCGAAGACAACAGAGCCTCACGGGCTCGTGCCAGCTGGGCACGCTGAAGATGTGAAAAACCTGCTTTTATTTGATCCACAATATTGTCCAGTCTCCTTTCATTCAGTTTGTAACTTTGTTATCTTTTTGGTGTTTGTCTATCCAGAGCGGACATTTCAGTTCTTCTATACTTCACACCCTCAGCTTCTGGGAGGATTCAGGACTGTACCTGTAGTGTTCTTTGAGCAGCTTCACAATAGTATTACCCTGCTATCATTGGCTCCTTCAACTGGCAGGCAAAGCTTTGAAAGATACAATAGACTGAATTGCTCTGTTTTTTTTTCTTCTTACATCAGACTCAGCAGTCACTGGACAAAGACCTGTATGATATAGGTTGGTCTGCTGGTATTGTTTAGTTACAAAGACCTGTATGAAATAGGCTGGTCTGCTGGTATTGTTTAGTTACAAAGACCTGTATGAAATAGACAGGTCTGCTGGTATAGTTTAGTTACAAAGACCTGTATGAAACAGGCTGGTCTGCTGGTATTGTTCAGTTACACAGACCTGTATGAAACAGGCTGGTCTGCTGGTATTGTTTAGTTAAAGCAACACTGTGTGGTCATTGTTATAGTAGAATATCTTTTATGTGTGTTTAACATTTTCTCCAAAGCTTTTTTGTTCACTTCACGTTTCCAGAGAGCAGCTGCTGTTGACAGTCCTCTTAGTTTATGTTCATTTCAGAAGTGTACTGTACTGTGATTCTTGAAATGTATTTTTGTTTACGACTGTAAGTCGCCCTGGGTAAGGGTATCTGCTAAGAAATTAATAATAAATAAGTAGGCGCAGAACAAAACATTGAAAATTAAAACTGTACAAAACATTATATGGGGAAAAAAAATGTTAATTGATAAACAGAAACATTAAAAAATAGTTATTAAACTAGGTGCTCATTTAAATTCATGTTTTGGTTTTAACTTAAAACCTGATTATAAGTATTACTGACCTGAAGCAGTGCTTTGAATAATAATACAAAATAAATGTAATAAAATTAATAATAAACAATGCATTTCTCACACTCTCAAAAAACTACATTTAACTTCATTTAAACCATTAAAAAAAGAAATCAGGAGTCTTTAACCAAACAGTGCTTGGAACAGTCCTTAAGGTTGTGTGAATATGGTCCTACGTTTCCAATGGAACCACACCAAGTGAAAAGAATTGCTTTCAATCAGTGTCTACGCAGGTGCAGAGTTTGTCCTGAAGAGGACAAAGGTCAGGCTTAAGACACGTTTCTGCTTTTCCACTTTGGGCAGATTGCACATGTAATGCAATTTGATTGTGATTTAAGATATCCATGGAAATGTCTTCTTTCTTGTGATGATATTTCATTCACATTATTGTTAGAATAAGCAAACAATTATAATATTGAAACTTTGAACTGCCTCAGAGTAGACCCGATCGGGGTGTGATTTGATGGGGGGGAATGGAGGGGATTTCCCTGGCTCTGCTCTATCACTTGTCATCCCGGGGGGGGGGGATAAACGTATCTCCCCGATAAAAGATTTTGAATTAACAATGATCAGTAGCACATTGTATTAACATGATTTAAAAAAAAAAAGAAAGAAAAGGAATGGATCTTAGTTTCACTGGAGCCGGATCATACAGTTTGGCTGTATAAAGTGGAACAGGCTCGGATTCCACTCACCCGTCTTTGTCATCCAGCAGTATTGCTGCACGCACCGTAGCAAGGCAAATTAAGCAATGAAAATCAACTATGTCAACGTCATTCAGTTGCTGTAATTCAAGCTGTTATTTTTTATTATCATCGGAAGAGCATACTATATTAAGAAAAAAGAAATGAAGACAGGACACTAAAAATCCAAAGTATCTTTGTTTTTAAACAGCCCCAGAGCCAAAGACTGGAATTTACCTGCCGAGTCACCCGCTGAACAGAGTGAAAAAAGGACAAGCTTAACAACAATTAACTCCTGCAGATTACGCTGTTAAAATACGGATGCTGTGTCATGTTCCCTTTATTGTTGTTACATTCTGTGCAGTTATTATTGAGGTTTTGTGCAACAATGCAAGTACTTGTCATGAATGCGTTTTAACATTATTTGAGTTGCTGTAACGTAGGTAGTTTTTGTTATTGCCTTTTGATACCGTACATACATGCCAACAGTCCCTATATGATCGGGACAGTCCCGATTTCCTAGCAAATGTCCTTCGTCCCGATGCATAGGAAGAGAGTCCTGATATTTACCCATAGAAAAAAAATGTGTGATTGCTAAAGATGTTTTAGCAGTTGATTCGGTAAAATAAATAAGTAGCTTAGTGATTCTCTTAACTGTTTAAGTTGTGTGCTGCAGATGTATCAAGGCTTGCCATGATGTTTTGTTGTTTGGACCTCTCTGATCACTATTTCTTCTCTTTTTCTCTCTCTCCCCTCTCTCCCCCACTGTCCTTGCCTCCACCACTCTCTCACCTCCCTCCTATCGACTCCTTCTCCCAACTCTCCGTAGACTCTGCTACCTCCACCCTCTTCTCCTCCCTCACCTCCTCCCTCGACTCCCATTGTCCCCTCACCTCCCAACCTGCTCGCCCCTCCCCTCCACAACCCTGGCTGTCCTCTGTGCTGCGCTCAGCAAGAACCACACTGGGATCTGCAGAAAAGAAATGGAAGAGAACCAAACTTCCTAGCTGCCCTAGGCCTTCTCCTCTACTCTCTCCTCTGCTAAATGTTCTTATTTCCAATCTATAATCAAAGCCTCCCTTAACAACCCACTGCTCGCCTGGTGTTCTCTCTGCCTCGCTTCTCCCACGCAACTCCACTGCTCCACTCACTCCACTGGCTCCCGATCACCGCTCGCGTCCAGTTCAATACTCTTGTACTAGCCTACAGATGCCTTAACCAGACTGCACCCAGCTACCTCCAGACCCTCATCTCTCCTTACACCCCACTCGACCTCTCCGCTCCGCCTGCACTAGAAGACTGGCTCTACCTCCTCTACGCTCCCCTGCCTCCAGAGCCCGCTCCTTCTCCACCCTCGCCCCGCAGTGGTGGAATGACCTTCCTACAGATGTCAGGACTGCCCAGTCCCTGACCACATTCCGGCACCTCCTCAAGACTCACCTCTTCAGACAGCACCTGTGAAACTCCTCTATTATACTGCATTTAATCCTGTACTTTAGAGTACTGTAATCTGACACAAGTGTTATTTAATCTGTAGTATTTTGTATATAATTATATCCTGATGTAACTATCACTGACACTGTTATCTGCTCCGTTATTGAATCATATTTTGTCATATACTTGTACTTGCTAGAACTGAAGTCATTGTATTTTATCTTGCTCTTAATTGTATTAATACTTGTATTGTGATTCTTGAAATGTATTTTTGTTTACGACTGTAAGTTGCCCTTGATAAGGGCGTTTGCTAAGAAATAAATAATAATAATAATAAGTTGCCTAAAATTAATAGCGCATCAAAGAAAATCACTGAGGCTGAAACATTTATGAGTCAACATTTACATTGTAACATTTAAAACAATCTTTTAAAATGTAACCAACAAGGGTAATTTAAATGTGTTGGCTGAAAAAAGTAACAAAGATGACAAAACTGATTAAAACTAAACAAGTTTGAATGACAAATTCAGCAACATTGTAGACTTTTGTAAGCATTTAAAACTTAGGCTATGTTCATACAGTAATTAAACATACTGTGTTGTATAGCATTCTGCTGACTGAAAAACAAAATGTTAAAAACAGGGTTAAGTGCAAGTGACAAAACTGAAACTTTGTGTTTTTCTTTACACACACTAAATTATATATGACAATTTAAACCACATAACATCGTGCTACTTGAGCGAATCAACATACACAAAATAATCTGAAGAACTAGAACAGGAAAAACAAGAAAATCGTAAGTGACTTTTTATCCATCTAGAGTGTTGTGGGCACAGACACACACACACACACCACACACACATGCACACACACACAGTACACACGCACGCACACACACAATTATCTGGCCCATGAGCAGAAAACTAGTTATTTGTTAAAGGCCAGCGTCGTGCATCTTGTTGCAGTTTCAACACTCATGGTTTGTCTTTGTTGTGTAAAAACCTGTCCATATGCAAAAACTGCTCCTTTTGCATCCACAGAGTTTGGTGGAATTGACAAAAAAACAGTGTGCAATTTTTGCCACATTTCGGAATCTGATTTCATACCTCACCCAGAAATCAACAACATTGACATTTTTCACGGTAGGCAGTCAGATACACGATTTCTGTGAAATTCGTGAAATCATGAATTTTCTGTGGCCCTAGTTATACAATGAGTCACTAGTGATCCGTCACTTGCATCCTCTGTGGAGTAGCGGTTAGAGTCCTGTGCTCCTGACTGGAGGGTTGTGAGTTCAATCCCACCCGGGGGGCATGTTGCTGCTTTACCCAGATTGATCCAGTAACAAACCCGACTGTATGAATGGGTAATTGTAAGTTGGCCTGGATAAGTGTGTCTGCTAATAAAAAATAATATGTTTGGTTGGTACTTGGATGAGAGACTGCCTGGCAATACCAGGTACCTCAAACTTTTCTTTGAAGTTGTACTTGTTTAAATAACAAATAGTAGATTAAACAGCAAAAATGAGCTGATTTACTTTTAATGTATTGATGCCAGCTCGCTGCGCTTGTCTTAAATAATTTTCCTGGGTCGCTGGGCTCACCAGCTACTCACTGATGTTCAACACCACAGAGATAACACGGACATAAACAAACAAGACAGGTGCTTCTGCATCCAGCACTCAAAGAACATCACAGACATCTGCAGAGCGTTTTGAGATGTTATAGTAATAAAATAATCACATTGGATCACATTATTGAAGAGTTTGGTGATAAAACGAGTGATCAGGAGATGATTGATCAGTATGCATGACTATGAAGAGGTATGTGATAAATATAGCGAACAAGGAGAGGGGCTGGAGAAGCAGTACTGAGATTCCTGTTGATATGCAGAGACTTTTAGACCTGTTCTACTGTGAAAAAAAATACTTTTAAACAGCGCGTCTAAAATAAACTGCGCGTGTGAAAATAAAGATGCTCTGAATAAATAGAGACATGCTGAATAAATGGACCACTAAGGGTTAAACTATTATCATGAAATGTTTCTTCCTTGAGTTGTATTATTTCTGTGCACTTTGTTTGGATTTGTTTTAAAATCTACCATTTCCCAGAAATGTAAGTTTTGTTAAACATGCAGTCCTGTCGGGTCCAATCAAGGACTCAGTTCCTCAGACCACAGTGAAATCAAACGCAATGTCCTTTCAGCTCATGTTGTACAGCAGGTGACATTATCCAGGTAATTCCCTTTTTGATGGCAGGTTTTACATGGAAAAGAAAAACATTAAACAAAAATCAATTAACCCTCACAGGGTGTGGTTGAATGCAAAATATTTCTCCATTAAATCTTTTGAATGTACTTAATGCATTATAGGGTTAACAAGGATAAAAAATACACCAGTCTTATATTATTATTATTTGTTTATTTATGCAGACACCTTTATCCAAGGTGACTTACAGAGACTAGGGTGTGTGAACTATATTTTAAATCTGGTCTCTGCTGCTGCTGTATTTTGCTCAGAACTACAATTCCACAATAGACTGCAGAGATGACGCATGTCTAAGGAAACAAGCAAAGTGAAAATTGTTAGAAAAGCCGTTCATTGTGCAGGTCTTGTCTGTTGTCAGTCTTGCACTAGCTTCATTACTCAGTCCTTACCTAGTTTCACATGCACTCTGTGTAACCCCCAACTTCCTGTAGTTGCAGAACTTTGGCTGTGGTTTTTCACTTTTGCTATGCTTAATCCGTCACGACCGCTTGTTCTGCTTTTACCTATCAGATGCATGTGGTTTCTGTTCTCGCATGTATGTAGATACGTGCAAGATTGTCTGTTTGTCTCTTTCTCAGAAAACCATATTTTCATACACCTCACATCTCACACGTTCCTTTGTGGTATTGTCAGCCACCTTCAGTTATGTGAAAAGTTCAATAGAGAGTCCAGTTCATTATTATTATTATTATTATTATTATTATTATTATTATTATTATTATTATTATTATTATTAATTAGTCATTTAGCAGACGCTTTTATCCAAAGCAACTTCCCGAGACCAGTGGCTGAACTATGCATCACGACTGCTGCTGCTGCAGAGTCACTTACAATAGGACCTCGGTTTACTTCTCATCCAAAGGACACCACTAAACTTACCAGTTCAATATTCCACTTACCTGGGATCATGTTCAGAGCCCTGAGGTATCCCTGTTCATCTGGGCCTTCTTCTGTCAGACATAAGAGTTAGGGTGAGATCAAAGGTCCAGTTTGGGTCTTGTATGAAGGATGACAATGTCTTTATGGCTGTGGTAGTTTATGTTGGTAATAGTTGTGGGTTAGGTAGTAAAATATGAAACAGTATGTGAAAAAAATAATAACAGAACATCGACATGCATTATAAATATCATGTAGTACTACATCTGACAGGTAAAAGCATCATCTTTCATATATTAATTTTAAATCTCCTGTAGAGAGGAGGTCATCCATGTTCTTTTGAGTTTTGTGTTAATCAAATAGAAGTTTAATTAACTGTTTGGTCTTCAATTTAATACTTTTTTTTACTGATTCTTCATACAATTGTAAACCCCTTAGACTCTATTGAAATCTATGGCTGGATCGGCTATCATATTGATATTACTAGTAAAAGGAAACAGGGCAGCTCAAGCAATTTTGGAGGCTCTCTGCAAAAAAAAGGGGGGGGGGGGCGGCTATACATATCTTATTACCACAGAAAGCTCTGTATCTGTAGGTGAGTGCCAGTGTAGAAAGCTATGTGTCTGTAGGTAAGTGCCAGTGTAGAAAGCTGTGTGTCTGTAGGTGAGTGCCTGCTGCAGCTCCCATGCTCGTGTTAGTGGAGTCCTGATCTGACAGCATGCTGCAGCTCCCATGCTCAGTGTTAGTGAAGTCCTGATCTGACAGCATGCTGCAGCTCTCATGCTCGTGTTAGTGGAGTCCTGATCTGACAGCATGCTGCAGCTCCCATGTTCAGTGTTAGTAACTCCTGATCTGACAGCATGCTGCAGCTCCCATGCTTAATGTTAGTGGAGTCCTGATCTGAAAGCATGCTGCAGCTCCCAGGCTCGTGTTAGTGGAGTCCTGATCTGACAGCATGTTGCAGCACCCATGCACAGTGTTAGTGAAGTCCTGATCTGAAAGCATGCTGCCGCTTCCCTGCTCAATGTTAGTAAAGTCCTGATTTGACAGCATGCTGCAGCTCCCATGCTCAATGTTAGTGGAGTCCTGATCTGACAGCAAGCTGAAGCTCCCATGTTCAGTGTTAGTAACTCCTGATCTGACAGCATGCTGCAGCTCCCATGCTCAATGTTAGAGGAGTCCTGATCTGACAGCATGCTGCAGCTCCTATGCTCGTGTTAGTGGAGTCCTGATCTGACAGCATGCTGCAGCTCCCATGCTCGTGTCAGTGGAGTCCTGATCTGACAGCATGCTGCAGCTCCCATGCTCGTGTTAGTGGAGTCCTGATCTGACAGCATGCTGCAGCACCCATGCTCAGTGTTAGTAACTCCTGATCTGACAGCATGCTGCAGCTCCCATGCTTAATGTTAGTGGAGTCCTGATCTGAAAGCATGCTGCAGCTCCCAGGCTCGTGTTAGTGGAGTCCTGATCTGACAGCATGTTGCAGCACCCATGCACAGTGTTAGTGAAGTCCTGATCTGAAAGCATGCTGCCGCTTCCCTGCTCAATGTTAGTAAAGTCCTGATTTGACAGCATGCTGCAGCTCCCATGCTCAGTGTTAGTGAAGTCCTGATCTGACAGCATGCTGCAGCTCCCATGCTCGTGTTAGTGGAGTCCTGATCTGACAGCATGCTGCAGCACCCATGTTCAGTGTTAGTGGAGTCCTGATCTGACAGCATGCTGCAGCTCCCATGTTTGTGTTAGTGGAGTCCTGATCTGAAAGCATGCTGCCGTTTCCCTGCTCAATGTTAGTAAAGTCCTGATTTGACAGCATGCTGCAGCTCCCATGCTCAGTGTTAGTGAAGTCCTGATCTGACAGCATGCTGCAGCACCCATGCTCAGTGTTAGTGAAGTCCTGATCTGACAGCATGCTGCAGCTCCCATGCTCGTGTTAGTGGAGTCCTGATCTGACAGCATGCTGCAGCTCCCATGTTCAGTGTTAGTAACTCCTGATTTGACAGCATGCTGCAGCTCCCATGCTCAATGTTAGAGGAGTCCTGATCTGACAGCATGCTGCAGCTCCCATGCTCGTGTTAGTGGAGTCCTGATCTGACAGCATGCTGCAGCTCCCATGTTCAGTGTTAGTAACTCCTGATCTGACAGCATGCTGCAGCTCCCATGCTCAATGTTAGAGGAGTCCTGATCTGACAGCATGCTGCAGCTCCCATGCTCGTGTTAGTGGAGTCCTGATCTGACAGTATGCTGCAGCTCCCATGCTCGTGTTAGTGGAGTCCTGATCTGACAGCATGCTGCAGCTCCCATGTTCAGTGTTAGTAACTCCTGATCTGACAGCATGCTGCAGCTCCCATGCTTAATGTTAGTGGAGTCCTGATCTGAAAGCATGCTGCAGCTCCCAGGCTCGTGTTAGTGGAGTCCTGATCTGACAGCATGCTGCAGCTCCCATGCTCGTGTTAGTGGAGTCCTGATCTGACAGCATGCTGCAGCACCCATGTTCAGTGTTAGTGGAGTCCTGATCTGACAGCATGCTGCAGCTCCCATGTTCGTGTTAGTGGAGTCCTGATCTGAAAGCATGCTGCCGCTTCCCTGCTCAATGTTAGTAAAGTCCTGATTTGACAGCATGCTGCAGCTCCCATGCTCAGTGTTAGTGAAGTCCTGATCTGACAGCATGCTGCAGCACCCATGCTCAGTGTTAGTGAAGTCCTGATCTGACAGCATGCTGCAGCTCCCATGCTCGTGTTAGTGGAGTCCTGATCTGACAGCATGCTGCAGCTCCCATGTTCAGTGTTAGTAACTCCTGATCTGACAGCATGCTGCAGCTCCCATGCTCAATGTTAGAGGAGTCCTGATCTGACAGCATGCTGCAGCTCCCATGTTCGTGTTAGTGGAGTCCTGATCTGAAAGCATGCTGCCGCTTCCCTGCTCAATGTTAGTAAAGTCCTGATTTGACAGCATGCTGCAGCTCCCATGCTCAGTGTTAGTGAAGTCCTGATCTGACAGCATGCTGCAGCTCCCATGCTCGTGTTAGTGGAGTCCTGATCTGACAGCATGCTGCAGCACCCATGCTCAGTGTTAGTGAAGTCCTGATCTGACAGCATGCTGCAGCTCCCATACTCGTGTTAGTGGAGTCCCGATCTGACAGCATGCTGCACCTCCCATGTTCAGTGTTAGTAACTCCTGTTCTGACAGCATGCTGCAGCTCCCATGCTCAATGTTAGTGAAGTCCTGATCTGACAGCATGCTGCAGCACCCATGCTTAATGTTAGTGGAGTCCTGATCTGAAAGCATGCTGCAGCTCCCAGGCTCGTGTTAGTGGAGTCCTGATCTGACAGCATGTTGCAGCTCCCATGCTCAATGTTAGAGGAGTCCTGATCTGACAGCATGCTGCAGCTCCCATGCTCTTGTTAGTGGAGTCCTGATCTGACAGCATGCTGCAGCTCCCATGTTCAGTGTTAGTAACTCCTGATCTGACAGCATGCTGCAGCTCCCATGCTCAATGTTAGTGGAGTCCTGATCTGACAGCATGCTGCAGCTCCCATGCTCGTATTAGTGGAGTCCTGATCTGACAGCAAGCTGCAGCTCCCATGTTCAGTGTTAGTAACTCCTGATCTGACAGCATGCTGCAGCTCCCATGCTCAATGTTAGAGGAGTCCTGATTTGACAGCATGCTGCAGCTCCCATGCTCAGTGTTAGTGAAGTCCTGATCTGACAGCATGCTGCAGCACCCATGCTCAGTGTTAGTGAAGTCCTGATCTGACAGCATGCTGCAGCTCCCATGCTCGTGTTAGTGGAGTCCTGATCTGACAGCATGCTGCAGCTCCCATGTTCAGTGTTAGTAACTCCTGATCTGACAGCATGCTGCAGCTCCCATGCTCAATGTTAGAGGAGTCCTGATCTGACAGCATGCTGCAGCTCCCATGCTCGTGTTAGTGGAGTCCTGATCTGACAGCATGCTGCAGCTCCCATGTTCAGTGTTAGTAACTCCTTATCTGACAGCATGCTGCAGCTCCCATGCTCAATGTTAGAGGAGTCCTGATCTGACAGCATGCTGCAGCTCCCATGCTCGTGTTAGTGGAGTCCTGATCTGACAGCATGCTGCAGCTCCCATGTTCAGTGTTAGTAACTCCTGATCTGACAGCATGCTGCAGCTCCCATGCTCAATGTTAGTGGAGTCCTGATCTGACAGCAAGCTGCAGCTCCCATGTTCAGTGTTAGTAACTCCTGATCTGACAGCATGCTGCAGCTCCCATGCTCAATGTTAGAGGAGTCCTGATCTGACAGCATGCTGCAGCTCCTATGCTCGTGTTAGTGGAGTCCTGATCTGACAGCATGCTGCAGCTCCCATGCTCAATGTTAGAGGAGTCCTGATCTGACAGCATGCTGCAGCTCCCATGCTCGTTTTAGTGGAGTCCTGATCTGACAGCATGCTGCAGCTCCCATGTTCAGTGTTAGTAACTCCTGATCTGACAGCATGCTGCAGCTCCCATGCTCAATGTTAGAGGAGTCCTGATCTGACAGCATGCTGCAGCTCCCATGTTCAGTGTTAGTAACTCCTGATCTGACAGCATGCTGCAGCTCCCATGCTCAATGTTAGAGGAGTCCTGATCTGACAGCATGCTGCAGCTCCCATGTTCAGTGTTAGTAACTCCTGATCTGACAGCATGCTGCAGCTCCCATGCTCAATGTTAGAGGAGTCCTGATCTGACAGCATGCTGCAGCTCCTATGCTCGTGTTAGTGGAGTCCTGATCTGACAGCATGCTGCAGCTCCCATGCTCAATGTTAGAGGAGTCCTGATCTGACTGCATGCTGCAGCTCCCATGTTCGTGTTAGTGGAGTCCTGATCTGAAAGCATGCTGCCGCTTCCCTGCTCAATGTTAGTAAAGTCCTGATTTGACAGCATGCTGCAGCTCCCATGCTCAGTGTTAGTGAAGTCCTGATCTGACAGCATACTGCAGCTCCCATGCTCGTGTTAGTGGAGTCCTGATCTGACAGCATGCTGCAGCACCCATGCTCAGTGTTAGTGAAGTCCTGATCTGACAGCATGCTGCAGCTCCCATGCTCGTGTTAGTGGAGTCCCGATCTGACAGCATGCTGCACCTCCCATGTTCAGTGTTAGTAACTCCTGATCTGACAGCATGCTGCAGCTCCCATGCTCAATGTTAGTGAAGTCCTGATCTGACAGCATGCTGCAGCACCCATGCTTAATGTTAGTGGAGTCCTGATCTGAAAGCATGCTGCAGCTCCCAGGCTCGTGTTAGTGGAGTCCTGATCTGACAGCATGTTGCAGCTCCCATGCTCAATGTTAGAGGAGTCCTGATCTGACAGCATGCTGCAGCTCCCATGCTCTTGTTAGTGGAGTCCTGATCTGACAGCATGCTGCAGCTCCCATGTTCAGTGTTAGTAACTCCTGATCTGACAGCATGCTGCAGCTCCCATGCTCAATGTTAGTGGAGTCCTGATCTGACAGCATGCTGCAGCTCCCATGTTCAGTGTTAGTAACTCCTGATCTGACAGCATGCTGCAGCTCCCATGCTCAATGTTAGAGGAGTCCTGATCTGACAGCATGCTGCAGCTCCTATGCTCGTGTTAGTGGAGTCCTGATCTGACAGCATGCTGCAGCTCCCATGCTCAATGTTAGAGGAGTCCTGATCTGACAGCATGCTGCAGCTCCCATGCTCGTGTTAGTGGAGTCCTGATCTGACAGCATGCTGCAGCTCCCATGTTCAGTGTTAGTAACTCCTGATCTGACAGCATGCTGCAGCTCCCATGCTCAATGTTAGAGGAGTCCTGATCTGACAGCATGCTGCAGCTCCTATGCTCGTGTTAGTGGAGTCCTGATCTGACAGCATGCTGCAGCTCCCATGCTCAATGTTAGAGGAGTCCTGATCTGACTGCATGCTGCAGCTCCCATGCTCGTGTTAGTGGAGTCCTGATCTGACAGCATGCTGCAGCTCCCATGTTCAGTGTTAGTAACTCCTGATCTGACAGCATGCTGCAGCTCCCATGCTCGGTTATTATTATTATTATTTATTTCTTAGCAGACACCCTTATCCAGGGCGACTTACAGTCATAAACAAAAATACATTTCAAGAATCACAGTACAAGTACTAATAGGTGGAGATGAGACAGTCTTCTAGTGCAGGCGGAGCGGAGAGGTCGAGTGGGGGTGTAGGGAGAGATGAGGGTCTGGAGGTAGCTGGGTGCAGTCTGGTCAAGGCATCTGTTGGCTAGTACAAGAGTCTTGAACTGGATGCAAGCGGTGATCGGGAGCCAGTGGAGTGAGCAGAGCAGTGGAGTTGTGTGGGAGAAGTGAGGCAGAGAGAACATCAGGCGAGCAGCAGAGTTCTGGATGAGCTGGAGCGGACGGCTGGCGGACACAGGGAGGCCAGCCAGGAGGGAGTTGCAGTGGTCTAGGCGGGAGAGTACCAAGGCCTGGACCTGGAGCTGGGTGGCGTAGTTGGTGAGAAAGGGTCAGATTCTTCGTATGTTGCTCAGGAAGAATTGGCAAGTGCGTGCCAGAGTGGAGATGTGCTGGGAATAAGAGAGGCAGGGGTCCAGGGTGACTCCGAGTTTCTTAGCTGAGGAGGAGGGAGAGAGTGTGGTAGATTCCAGAGGAACAGAGATAGAGAGATCAGAGGAGGGGTAGGAGGAGGGAAAGAAAAGGAGGTCAGATTTAGAGAGGTTGAGTTTGAGGTGATGCGAGTGCATCCAGGAGGAAATAGCAGACATACAGGTAGAGATACGGGAGGAGATGGTGGAGTCAGAGGTGGGGAAGGAGAGGAAAATCTGAGCATCATCAGCATATAAATGGTATGAGAAACCATAGGATGTGATGACGGGGCCCAGGGAGTGGGTGTACAGAGAGAACAGGAGAGGACCCAGGACTGACCTTTATTACATATCGTGCCCACCTTTTCCACTACATTTATTAAATCACGACACTCATTCAATCTGAAATAACTTCGGACCAGTGTTAGAGCTATAGACTATAGCAAACTGTAAGTCCTATTATGAAATTATGTTTTAAAAAAACCCAAAACTAACTCGTCACGCGGGTTCCGGTCATGTGACTTATGATGACAGAGTATGCTGACTGCCAAAGGGGCTTCCGCATACTTGTGAACATGGAGTCTGCAAAATAAGCGAGCTTTTGTCAACTGATATTTTCTAAAGACACAAGCATACAACTGTTCCACTATAATTTGATAAAACTATTATTGTGTTAAATACATAAGAACATGAGAAAGTTTCCAAATGAGAGGAGGCCATTCGGCCCATCTTGCTCGTTTGGTTGTTTGTAGCTTATTGATCCCAGAATCTCATCAAGCAGCTTTTTGAAGGATCCCAGTGTGTCAGCTTCAACAACATTACTGGGGAGTTGGTTCCAGACCCTCACAATTCTCTGTGTAAAAAATAAGTGCCTCCTATTTTCTGTTCTGAATGCCCCTTTATCTAATCTCCATTTGCGACCCCTGGTCCTTGTTTCTTTACTGCACAATACTGTTATTTTGGTACTGCGTTAGTGACTTGGAGAAAAAGAACGTCTTATTTAGTTTTTCAGGGCAAATCGGGTAACCCTAACGACATGAACAGTGCGAGAAACTCAAGCTCTAATATAAATTTGGCCAGACACCAAAATCCAAGCAGAACAACTGGACAAAACATACAAAAAGATCATAGTTTTTTTTTCCTATTAGGTGCTGTTGTAACTGTTAGTATTAACCTGTATATTTAAGGTTCAAAATGAATAATTCAAAATAAAACATAATCTTAATTGATACAAAATTGTTTAAAATACAATGCTCCCATGGCACTCAATTAGCAACACAGACGTTTCCAAAAACGAACCCAGCATTTGAGTAACTGTGATAACAAGAAGCGCTCGGGATGATTTCAAACAGCATGAAAAGATAAGGGGCCGGTCTAAAGAGAGAGAAGGAAAAATGACATTTGAAGCGCTGTACTCTTAAACAACGGACTTGTTTCAATTGTGTTGCAGAAGAGAAACACAACTAACTGAGGAATGAGTGATTCAGTAGAGAGAGGCATGGACCCGACTCCAAGGAGAAGAAGAAGGAGTAAAGAGAATGACCCGCCTGATATGTCACAAGAGCCTGCCAGGTACTGAAAATCTTTTCTTATTAGTTCACGGTGCGACGGCATGCTGAATAATACCTTTACTAAGAAGCTGTTCAGGAATCCAAATCACTGAGCTGAGTCTCAAGCCCAGGGTTAGAGTCCAGACCTCTCTGTGCTTTACAATGCTTCCATATGCTTTACCACACCTCTCTGTGCTTTACAATGCTTCCCTATGTTTTACCAGACCTCTCTGTGCTTTACAATGCTTCCCTATGCTTTAACACACCTATCTGTGCTTTACAATGCTTCCCTATGCTTTACCAGACCTCTTTGTGCTTTACAATGCTTCCCTATGCTTTACCAGACCTCTTTGTGCTTTACAATGCTTCCCTATGCTTTACCAGAACTCTCTGTGCTTTACAATGCTTCCCTATGATTTACCAGACCTCTCTGTGCTTTACAATGCTTCCCTACGAGTATTAATAAATAAGAAAAAGTCAGTTAATCAAATTATATATATATATTTTAATTCACATTACTAAAATCTGAAATAATAAACATTTTATCGAAATCAAAGAACAAAAACACACATACAATAAAGCAAAATTAAGTTCACTTTTTTTAAAACTGTTACAGCAAGGGGCATTGGATGCCATTTTTTAAAATATATATATAATACATAACATTTCTTAAAAAAAAGAAATTAAATACAGTTATTTCATATGAAATCCATTTGTTACTAAAAACAAATAATTCACCTCGTTTCGCTCTGCAGGTGGCGCCGTTTTACCCCCTAACTTTCATCCAAAGTTGTGTCAGATTGAACATTCCCTTCACCCGAGGAGTGGAGAGGACAGACAGGGAGTTCAATACAAAGGGTTTCTTACAACACAAAACAGTCTAGTTCAGCTGGCAGATTGTTACAGTGGAACCAGAACTCCAAAGCCAAAACCCAGGATAGAGCGGCTCAGTGAATGTGGTTTGGAATCTGTGCAGGAGGGTCATTGTGTCAGAGATGCCATAAAAGGACAGCGTGCCGGCATTAAAGTCCAGATACACTCCTATTCTGGGGGAGCGGGGAGCAGTTATTGCAGTTTGATTGTTATTGTGCAGGGCAGTGTACCTGGAGTCAGAGCAGATCAAACTCCAGGACTTGTCATTGTATCCAAGGCCACAGGAATGATCCTTTCCTTTCCTGCTGATTCCTTTATATGTGACTCCTATAGAAGCCCATCTCCCACTCCACTCAATCTCCCAGTAACAGCGAGTCCCAGACAAACCCTCTCTGCAAAGCACTTGGGGATAGCGATCAAATCTCTCTGGGTGATCAGGATATCTCTGGGTCTCTCTCCTCCATGTCACCTTTCTGTTCCCTTCAGACAGACAGAGCACTCTCTTCGCTGTGTTGGGGTCCAGTGTGAGTTGACAGGAATCTGATTGAAGAGAAGAGGACGGGTAGAGGAGAGACGGTTAGAAAAGTCAAATCACTGAGAAAATCAACAGTCATTGTCTGCTGCATCCTCAAATCACTCCCTCCTCCCTGCTTCACCAGTCCCTGCTCCCTCCTCTATGTTCCCTCCTCCCTCTTCTATGCTCTCTCATCCCTCCTCTTCTTCTCCATGCTCCTTCCAACCTAATCTATTCTCCCTGATCTATCCTCCCTGCTTCCTCCTCCCTCTACAGTTCCTGCACTATGGTCTCTCCTCTTTGCTCCCTCTTCTGTCCATCCTGCTCCCTCCTCCCTCTATACTCCCTCCTTCCTGCTCCCTCCTGTATGCTTCTTCCTCCATACTCCCTCCTGTATGCTCCCTCCTCCCTGTTCCCTTCTTTATGCTCCCTCCTGTCTCCTGCATGGACCCTGCTGCATCCTCTCTCCTCCCTTTTCCCTGCTCCATTCTCTATGCCCCTTCCTCCCTGCTCCCTCCTTCATGCTCCCTACTCCCTCATTTATGCTCCATCCTCCCTCCTGTATGCTCCCTACTCCATCCTCCCTCCACCCTGATCCCTCCTGTATGCTCCCTACTTCCTGGTCCCTCCTCCCTCCTCTATGCTCCCTACTCCTTGCTCCTTCCTGTATGCTCCCTCCTCCCTTTTCCCTTTATGCTCCCTCCTCCCTCCTTTATGCTCCCTACTCGTTGCTCCCTCCTGTATGCTACCCCCTCCCTACTCCATGCTCCCTCCTCCCTGCTCCCTACTCCCTCCTGTATGTTCCCTCCTAACTCCTATATGCTCACTCCTCCCTACTCCCTCCTCCATGCTCCCTTCTTCCTGTTCCCTACTCCCTCTATGCTCCCTCCTCCATGCTCCCTCCTTCCTCCTTCCTGTTCTCTTCTTTATGCTCCCTCCTCTCTCCTGCATGCACCCTGCTGCATTCTCTCCTCCCTTTTCCCTGCTTCATTCTCTATGCCCCCTCCTCCCTACTCCCTCCTCCCTGCTCCCTCCGCCCTCCTCTATACTCCCTCCTCCCTGCTTTTTTATAGACAAGTATATCTAGACTGTGATGTTTAAGGTTGATAATCAATAGATTTGATCTATAATTCTTACTTGAGATTTATTTCTGACTTTGGATAAGTTCTCTCTTTTTATTTTCTGTCTTCAATAAAATGCTGCTGCTATTAATTAAACCCTCTTGCTGTTTGATTGTTTTGTTCATTATAATTCCTCGATCTTATCAAACTTCTTCAATTGGAACCAATCAAATGCAACTCTGCATACAATTACAGTTCACTTAATGTTTCTACAGGGTATGTGTTGCCATTTTACCCACTCAGACCCCTTGCTTACTAAATATCTTCAGTAGAATATCGTCCACTCTTCAAATATCTATCTAATATTTTAATGAGCAATCCATCCCACAAGTGCAGTAATACTGCAATATACATTTACTACCAGCACGGGATGACTGGGAGGGATAGCTGTTCATTTTACCCCACAACTGGTTTCACATGCATTGTACATGTATTAAAAGAGGGGGTGATTATCTATTCAGGGATAGCAAGATATTTAGCGAGAGAAAGGTCTGAGTGGAAAAACAGGCAACAAATGCCCCTCCCCCAGTCATTATGCATGTATTCATCTGAACCAATACTTGCTGGAGAGGAGTGTAGATTAATGGCTTCACAATTACTAATAAATAATAATAATTGCTGCCCTCAAGCTCCACCCCTCCCTGTTCTGTAGTGTTAGCTCTTCTCACAATGGAGTGACACATCTTTCAATCAAATGTTTCAGTGCAAACAGACTTACATTTTAAAAACTCAGCTCTGTTCCTTGGCTCTGGAGCCTGCAGACTGTAAACTGCAACTTCATTCACTGTGCAGAAAAAAAGAGAGGAATAGAATGTGGATTAATACACAACAAACACAAGACTCCAAACAGTAATCTGAAAAGAAACAAGGCTTATTCACGGCATTTCAGGATGTAAAAATCCGTACTTCAAGATGTTCATGATTACAATGAATATGTATTCCTTCCGTATCGGTGCAGCAGCCAAAGTCAATGTGAACATGTCTGCCACAGCACTGGAGTCTTGTGTTCCTTCCTCTCCATAACATATCTTTACCCAACAGTGCGATGTCCATATTAGGACACCCTTGTGCATCAAACATACAACAGTCATTGTCTGCTCCATCCTCACATCACTCCCTCCTCCCTGCTCCCTCCTCCATGTTTCATCAGTCCCTGCTCTGTATTCCCTGCTCCCTCCTTCCATGTTTTCTCCTCCCTGTTGCCTCCTCTCTCTTCCATGCTCCCTCCTCCCTCCTCCCTCCTCATTCCCTTCTCCCTCCTCCATGCTTCCTCCTCCCTGCGCCTTTGTCCATGCTCTCTCCTTCCTGCTCCATTCTCCCTCCTCCATTTAACATCCTGCCTGCTCATTCTTCGCTGCTGCCTCCTTCCTTCCTCCTCCCTGCTCCCTCCTACCTGCTGCCTCCCACTCCTCCCTGCTGTCTCCTCCCTCCTCCCTCCTCCCTGCTGCAATATTCATATAGCCAACAATCTGCAAGAGGTCTTTATTAATGTCTTGCAAGTCCTGCCCCTCCTCAAGCCATGGTCTATTTGAGAAATCTCTACCAAAGGAATCTATTTCACACCAACCTGTTGTGGTTATTTTGACTAATTCCCCCTTGCAGAAGTCCTCAATATGGTCTTTAAGTTCAGATACAGCTTTCCTCACAGCCCCAAAAGAGAAATGGAAGAAAAGCCTTACCTTTGAAACGTCTGTCAATTCTCCTAGACCCCAGGGTATAAACTGCTGTTTCATTCACTAAATAAAATACAGAAAACTGTTTAAAACCAAAGATTTTACTGAAGAGGATTTGGAATACAAACATGACCATGACCTCCAACTTCTATAACACTTTGATAAGAAAGTTCAGGGCTATAAGTTAGCATCCTATATGGAATGAATGTGGTGTTTAATGTGTGAATCCCTCTGTCTGTGTTTGAATGCTATTGTGTTGTTTTCTCATGTAATGTCTTTAGAAACTCTCTTCCTTCCTGCTATCATCACTCTGGATGTAACTGTAAGTGAGTTGGGACGTTTCAACCTGGGGAAATCATTCGAAATAAAACATCTCCTTCTACCCTCCTCCCTTCTCATTCTTCCCTGCTGCCTCCCTCCTCCCTGCTGCAATATTCATATAATCAACAATCTGCAAGAGGTCTTTATTATTGTCTTGCAAGTCCTGTCCCTCCTCAATCCATGGTCTATTTGAGAAATATCTACCAAGGGAATCTCACACCAACCTGTTGTGGTTATTTTAACTAATTCCCCCTTGCAGAAGTCCTCAATATGGTCTTTAAGTTCAAATACAGCTTTCCTCACAGCCCCAAAAGAGAAATCTGTATTGACAGTAATGCTGGGTAAGTCTCCAGCTTCAGGAGGGGCACAGAGAGGCTGGAAATTCTACAACAGGAAAGTGGAGAAAAGGAGTTTTCAGTGAAACAGAATGGGGTCCAAAACATTCCTGGGGAAAAGCAAGGATTCATTCAATTGGAGAGGTCTGTCTGAAACCGTCCCAGTTATGGACTTGATATTTTCTAACAAGCAGTGATGTTACCTGTAGAAAATGGATGTGATCCTCTGTCTCTGAAAGCTGTTTCAGCTCAGCGTTTCTCCTCCTTAGCTCAGCAATCTCCTGCTCCAGTTTCTTCATGCGTCCTTCAGCCTGATTCACTGCAACCTTCTCGTTAGCTCCAATCAGCTCAATAACCTCAGTGTGGATCTTCTCAATGGATTGGATCAGCTCAGTAAAGATCTTCTCACTTTCCTTTATTTCTATGCATGCAGATCTCTGAGTGAAAGAACACAGTAGAGGAGACATGGTTAGAATTGATATCAAAAACACATCAGGCATAGATAGTAAACTTCTGTAGATGTCTTCCAGTCCATCTGTTAATAATAATAATAATAATAATAATAATAATAATAATAATAATAATAATAATAATAATAATAATAATAATAACCCCCTCTTGTCAATACCCACTTTCAGTGACTCCAGAGCCTGTTTCAGCTCCTCAATTTCTTTCAGTCTCTCCTGGATTCTGTGTTGTATTTCCCTCTGTGTCTCTCCCAGCTGCTTCTGTGTAGAAACACATTGACACAGTGACATTTCTGACAGGGCATTGAGTGATATCCTGTCACACTCAATACAGACTATTTCAGAGCAGGCTGTGTTTTCACACCTCTCTCCCCTTCATATGGAGTTAGATTAACGATACACACATTATGCAAACAGATACCCTAAAGGTCGAATGCACCAGCGTGGATTAACCACTAACCCAGATTAAATCAAGGATTATATTTGAATCATGTTGCAAAAAACTTTAAACCAGGTTTTATATGTAATCCTTGTTTAAAATTAATCCAAGGTTAAACATTTAAAAGATTAAAATATAATGACATTGCACCACTCATTTAATCCATGTTGAAATGTGAAAGGTGAATTAAATTTGAACCTTCCTTGGAGGTGGTTTAAACTTGGACAAAGGCAGCAGTTTCAGACAACATGTGTGTATAGTAGTAAGATACAATACCATCTAGTGCACAGCTGCCAGCAATACAAAAGGACACTTGATCCACAGTAGCTGTCCACTAGATGGTACTGTTTCATACTAGTAACAGTGGATGATGGCTGATCTAGCATTTGTTTTGTCAAGCACCTAGGTAACTGAAGCAGATTTCTCTTTAATGGGTTTTTAGGGCTTCTGATTTCCAGTTTTAATCGACAAACACAGAAAAAACACCTCTGATACAAAACAATGAAATCAGTGTATACCTAATAAACACTGGAAAAACACTGGACGTGGTTACTCAATTCACGTTGACTTCATCCCTTTCCATGTGAAAAAATACAATAAAATAACCTAAAACCTTAAACAATAACAAAATATCAACCTTTCCCAGCGCAGTCGGGCAATGTCCCTCCTTCCTGACTTGTATCTATCATTGATTCATTCTGAATACTTTAAACTGAGTGGCAGCACATTCCTGCATTTCTATTGGAGGATTGCACAGGCTTGTGAGATTTAAAACGAGATTACAATTAGAAACGGAGGGTTGTTCTTGCTCGTGGGATTTAAAGCTATATTACAGTTCAATAGGGAGGATTCACACACTCGTGGAATTTAAAACAGTATTGCAAATTGTGGCGAAAGCACAATTGGGGCAGACTGACAAGAACAGTATGGCACGGGCACAGCAGCTCTGCCAGTGCAGATAGATGCGTATGTGTCACTTTTAAAGGCACGGGCACAGCAGCTCTGCCAGTGCAGATAGATGCGTATGTGTCACTTTTAAAGGCACGGGCACAGCAGCTCTGCCAGTGCAGATAGATGCGTATGTGTCACTTTTAAAGGCACGGGCACAGCAGCTCTGCCAGTGCAGATAGATGTGTATGTGTCACTTTTAAAGGCACGGGCACAGCAGCTCTGCCAGTGCAGATAGATGCGTATGTGTCACTTTTAAAGGTATTTTATATGATATTAATCTTGTTTTTTTATTTATTTTTTTGCTTTTTTAATTAGGTGCTTGACTTTGCAGGGGATGCTATTTTTAAACAGTGTTACCAATTAAACTATAATATCTTAAACAATGAAACTGATCTATGATTTTATTAAGTTGCAAGATACATATAAAAAAAATACTAGGAATATAAATCATGCTAATTTTACACTACAAATTCCAATGCACCACAAAACAGCTGAACAAATCCTTCTTACCCAGTGAGGCAGGGCGGAGGTCCTGCACGTGTAAATAGTGTGTTTTTGTTTGATTGTAAATAATGTTTTTGATGATCAAGTTTGTGCTAGATATAGAGGGCATATTCAAATCCAGGTGTGGAATGTGGCCAGGTGTTAATTGATTAATTGATTATCTCTTAGTCCTGGCCTTTAAAAAGGGTCTGAAAAGCCAGTTTCTTGTTCTACAAGCAGGGATACTGACTGTCTGGGAAGGAGAGTGTTGCTGTAGGATCCTCACGACTGCGTGTGTTAACCAGGGAGAGAAAAACACAAGAGGAAAAATGTGTCTCGGATCACTGTGTGAGTTAACCAGGATCACTAGCACTGGAAGGAATAGGGAACAAGTTTAGGGGATTTTAATCCCACCCAAGTCTAGAGAGGAGGTGTCAGGGTCAACTTTTATTTTCTAGTTGTTTTCGAGCAGTGTTTTGTTTTGAATGTTTTGTGTTTTTTGTATCAAAGAAAACCTCCTGTGTCTATCCTGTCAATCAGCGACAACCACACCCATAACAACACCCCTGTTACATCCTGAAATACATTGTAGTACATCATAGTTTAGATAGAGCAATTAAAAAACTAGGGCTCTTTAAATAACTCTTAATATACAATTAAAATCTGATCTAATGTGAAACTGTATAACCTAGTAAACAGACATGTTAAATATCCCTGGGAATTCTTATCTTCTAGGATAGCTACAAGGAAATGGTTCAAACCCGTACCTGTTTCCCAGTCCTTTCTGCCTCAGCTGAGACTGTATCATGGCTCTTGTGTTCCTCGTCTGTACACAACAAGCAAATACACGTCTGATCGGTTCTGCAGAAGACCTCTAAAACCTTTTGGTGTTCAGCACAAAGCTTCTGCTCCAGATTTCCAATTGCATTGACCAGCTTGTGCCTCTTTAATGGAGTAACCTCACTGTGTGGCTTGACGTGTGTTTCACAGTAAGAGGCCAGGCACGTCAAACAGGATTTCACAGCTTTGAACTTTCTCCCAGTGCAGAAATCACACGGCACATCTTCAGGTCCAGCATAACTTTGAGCAGGAGGAGGATTGAGCCTTCTCCTCTTGAATTCTCCAGCAATTTCAGCCAGCATGGTGTTTCTGCACAGAACAGGCCTTGGAGTAAAGGTTTCTCTGCACTGGGGGCAGCTGTAGACACCTGTATGATCAGTCTGATCCCAGCAGTTCTTAATACACCCCATACAGTAACTGTGTCCACATGCTGTAGTGACTGGGTCCTTCAATATCTCCAGACATACTGAACAGCTAAACTGATCCTCTGACCACAAGTTTGAAGCCATTCTTGCTGCAGTGAGACAGAGAGACTGACGATTTCACAAGAAACGAAACTTCACTGCGCTGATTTCCTGGAATTGAGTAAAGCTCTAAGATGAGGATTTTGGACTGAGGCCAGGTTTACACAAGCAGGGGGAGTAGAAACTGCTGAATCAGATATTCTATTAAACTGTTTCTAAATCCCCCAACAAATATTACAATGTTAAGATGCAATTAAACAAGTGATATTAACAACTGTTTAATATCAGGACTGAAGAGCCTGACTTTGTGTTTTAGCACCAAATTTATAATATGTAAAATCAAGGAATGTTCTGTTACACGTATGTTTGTGATGACGGTTTGAACGGCATCTCGTTACTTTAGTAACGCCTTACTGTAATAATATTACTTTAGTCAATAACAAGGTAATATAACGCGTTTAGCTTTTAATGGCAGTAATAACATTACAGTTACTTTCCAAACAATAAACGCGCTTGCCTCGTTCTCTTGTCTCTGCTGCGCAGCTGCATCGGTTGTCTTTTCTTGTTTTAAAGCCAGTATATTTCAGTGCGGTTATAACCGGAAACGTGACGCGCTCTTTATTATTTATTTATTTTATTTTTAATTATTTATTTCAGAAGGCCATCTGAGCTACAAGTAGCTCGTTTACAAAGGCGTGCTAGAAATAACAGCAGCAGGTTACAGGTTTCAAAAATAATAATAATAATATAAACGCATAATGACAAGACAATACACAAAGTACACATCAGATTTACACAGCACACACACAAGCCTGTTTAAGCACTAGAACGACAGTTTATTTTATTTTTTTAATTCCCACAGGAGATGTCAGGTCTCAGTCCTGCGGGTAACAGCTTCCAGTCTGTAGCAGCAGAAAAAAACGAAAGACTTTCTTCCCGCAGCACTTTTTCCAGACGGTATATTAAAGTATTGTGTGTCTCAGACATTACGATAGGCTGTATTTACAGGTAAACTCAGAAACAAGCTGTTTAAATAAACTGGTAATGTGTTGTGTGTCCCTTTAAAGAGAATCCGATTCCAGTGCTAATTCCTTGTGTTAGCAGGCGATCGCAAGTTTAATGTAGAATACGCGCTGCAGTGATGCGCTAGCGGAGTACACGGGAGCACACAGATACACATCCTGTTACACATTGTATCGATCTTCTTCAGCGATTCCTCACTAGCAGACCCGCACATCACATCATTATAGTCTAGAATAGGGAACACAAGTAACTCATTTAAACCTTGCTGTAAAGCTTACACAGTGGCGCTGACCACACAATCCTCCAAGCTTCCTTCCAATTTTACTACATCATCTTTAATGGGTTTATCAAATTGAAGAGTTGTGTCAATATAAACCCCTAGATATTTGAAAGTGTCGGCTCTCTCCAATGCTGTGGTGTTACAAGTAACAAGAGAGAAAACATTTGAACTAGTATTTTGTATCATTTTCTCCGAACCAAATAGTATGATATTTGTCTCTTTTTTTCATTTAAGATCAGACCATTTTTATTTATATTTTCAGTCAGCACCGCGCGTCACGGATATCGCGCCATTTCGCTTACAGGAATATCCCGGACACACACGGAGCCGTCTGCGTTCTGATTGGACACGAGGGAAATAGGTCCGCGAGCCCTACCCGTATTTTCATTGGTCAAACAGAATGCGTTCCGATTGGCTCTCATTCTCGCTCTTCCATTGGCTGATGGAAGTGGTTTGGATTTTCAGTTCTGGCGGGTTCTACATTGAGAAGGGTTTGTGTGCAGAACGGAGAACTGCGTCACTGCACCTGCGTCACCGTGCGAGTGCGTGCGCAGCTCCTAAAGAACGACATTCAGGGGTTTCAGGGGTTTCATCAGAACGGCAACAGCTTGCGTGGTCTTGCGCGCATTATTATTACATATAAGCACTTTGATTTATTATATAACTGTAAATTGCCTATGAGACAATACAACAACAATTAGCCAACAAGAAAATGAATGTTAAAACTGTCAGATCAGAATAACACCGGTGTCGGTTTCCCATCAGTCAGCTTTGCTTCAAGACATACAGCTCAGTAATGTTCCTGCTCCAGAACTGAAGTCTGTCTGAATTGCTTCTTTTATATTAAACAGATCCGTTTCGTATGTACAGAACGGTATCTAATGATTCTGTTGTTCATTTATTAAGTTGAACAGATGAAGTGGATAGGGTGTGTTTGATTCGTGTCTGCCTTTCTCCTGCTTTAACAAAGATATTTTATGCATAGTATGTTAATTTGACGAGGTCTTGAAATCTAAATGCTGTATTAATGTTGTATTTTAAACATGCTGGCAGTGTGTAACAGTCACGTTTATTAGAATCAATTACGATGGGCTGCAGTTTTCTTTGTTCTGCTGGCTGTGTTTAACAGCATTGATTTGGGGGAAAAGTGATGGATTGAGGGTATACAGTGTGGAGTGGGGAGTGTTGAGGAGGGGGTGCTGTTAATGAGAAGTGATGGATTGAGAGTATACAGTGTGGGGTGGGGAGTGTTGAGGAGGGGGTGCTGTTAATGAGAAGTGATGGATTGAGAGTATACAGTGTGGAGTGGGGAGTGTTGAGGAGGGGGTGCTGTTAATGAGAAGTGATGGATTGAGAGTATACAGTGTGGGGTGGGGAGTGTTGAGGAGGGGGTGCTGTTAATGAGAAGTGATGGATTGAGAGTATACAGTGTGTGGTGGTGAGTGTTGAGGAGGGGGTGCTGTTAATGAGAAGTGATGGATTGAGAGTATACAGTGTGGGGTGGGGAGTGTTGAGGAGGGGGTGCTGTTAATGAGAAGTGATGGATTGAGAGTATACAGTGTGGGGTGGGGAGTGTTGAGGAGGGGGTGCTGTTAATGAGAAGTGATGGATTGAGAGTATACAGTGTGGGGCGTGGAGTGTTGAGGAGGGGGTGCTGTTAATGAGAATGTTTATTGTTTATGGGTTAATTGATTTTATGATGTATCTATTTTTGTGAATTGAAACCGGTAAATTTGTATTTCAGTCACTGTATTAATTGTGTTATGTGTGTGGATTTTATGTTCTGTCTGGGGGTTAGTGGATTGTGAGCTTTGTTTACAGGATCTACCTCATTGCCGTTATTCTTTACGGTGCTGTAATTTTTATAAATTTTAAACTTGTTCATTCATCTGCCTCAACCATTTTGCTCTGTGCTGCTAATATTTTGGTTTTTTGCCAATTCTTGATTTATATATTGTGTTAATGGTGTTATGTTATATGGGTTTCTTTGCTTTGAGTGTATTGATTTGTTGAATAGTTTATTTATTTTTTATTTTGTTTTACACTGTGTTGTGATACTTTTGGGAAGGTGTGTAACTGAGCTGTTTGGTCTGCTTACTTTTAATTTAGTTCAATATTGTATTGATGTGTTAAGTGAAGTATTGCTTAGAATCTGTTATTGACATTGTCTACTCCTCCTCCTCCTCCCCTTTTTTCTTTTTTTTAAATGGTATACTGTTTTCTTATTAAAGATATAATTGATTTAACAGTTTTTGTCTGCATATTTGTCCTATCTGAGATTGGCTGTCCAATTAAAAGAAGCCTGGCCCTGGGTATTACATATATGACACAGATAAGGAGATGTGGTCCTTTTTATTGGACTAACTAAACATTAATTAATCATAAGCTTTCAGTCCTTCAAAGGTCTCTTCTTCAGATGAAAGTAGGACAGAGATTGATGTTTGCATTCAAAGGTGGCATCAGAACTTTAACAAAAAAGAATCCGTTTTGAATCGCTATTAATTATAATGCAAGGTGAAAGAAGTTGTGATGAAAAAAAACAGGATCAGTGGCTGCATAAAAAACAATGACAATAACAAAGACTAAATTAATAAAATTGCTGCGATTTACAGCATTTTGAAAGCTTCCCAATCAATTTTTAATTGTAATACTATGGTTTTTCCTTAATGTGTATATAATTTTGGACATTTTTAAATTTCGTTTGCTTTGCATTTCAACCCCGACAGTTACAGTTCCTACCAGTAGATTATGTTGGTTAATTCAGTTAGCTTTAGCGGAAAAGCGTTTGGAGGAAATACAAATGTCACACCATAACTGTAAAAAGCAACATACATGCTTTGAAGTTAATGTACTGTATATTATTGTGAGTGTTTTGAAAGTATGTAGTGTGAGATTTTTAACGTAGAAGTAGAATGGTATGATCAGTGTTTTGAATATACGGTTTTTTGTTTGTTTGTTTTTTGCGTGAGTGATTTGAGCGCATTACACCTGTATTGTAAAATATCGCTGTGATGTATCTTGACGTCACGTCCCAGCTGCCACATCCATGCTTTTTTTTACCTGTCTCACACTTCCTCATTTGGAAAAGCGTCGTTAAAGCGACATTGTACTGGAGAGGTGGCTGCAGTTTTCATCCCGGTGCCGGTGAGTTGAAAACATTACTGTTTTATTAAGGTATACGGCGATGTAATAAATACCAGACTGTATTGAAATAAAAAATAAATAAAGTTTTATTAGGTTGTCAAAGAAAAGAAAAAAAAGTTTACTTTCGGTTTCAGGTGCAAAAGAGCTGCACAAACCCAGTTGTTACAATTCGTAGTTTTTATAAACTTATATGATAAAATAAAGATTTTTTTTTAAAAAAATAATAAATCTCGACGTTGCCAGCTTTGTTCAATCGGGTAGTCTGTATTATTAACCTTGTCCGCGGCTCATTTACATTTGCCAGGAGTATCAGATACGATAAAAGGGCACTGAGAATCAAAAGTGTATTCCGACAGTCGAACTCGACTGTTTCATATCGACCCCTTCTCCAGACTGGTCTTTGATTCTGTGGTGGAAAACATTCGGTCGTTTTCCGAAAGGTGGAAAGGGTGAAACAAACATGAAAGTGGCAGAGAAACGAACCTATATGTAAATGAGGAAAGTCGTATGATAATGACGCAAATAACAGTTGTTAATCATTCCAGGATGTCAAACAAAATGCACGTCTTTGAAAGGTAGAATAGGCAGAGTAAACGGAACAGAGGTGCTGGGTAGGGAGAAAGATAGATAGAAGGGCAGGGCGAGTAATGGAAGAAATAAATGAAGCATCAGAACAGGGAGAATCAAATACACTGTACACACTACAGAACAAGAGAATCAAATACACTGTGCACACTACAGAACAAGAGAATCAAATACACTGTACACACTACAGAACAGAGAGAATCAAATACACTGTACACACTACAGAACAAGAGAATCAAATACACTGTACACACTACAGAACAGAGAGAATCAAATACACTGTACACACTACAGAACAGAGAGAATCAAATACACTGTACACACTACAGAACAGAGAGAATCAAATACTCTGTACACACTACAGAACAGAGAGAATCAAATACACTGTACACACTACAGAACAAGAAAATCAAATACACTGTACACACTACAGAACAGAGAGAATCAAATACACTGTACAC
Organism: Acipenser ruthenus; assembly: GCF_902713425.1. Lineage (NCBI taxonomy): Eukaryota > Metazoa > Chordata > Actinopteri > Acipenseriformes > Acipenseridae > Acipenser > Acipenser ruthenus. The sequence continues at coordinate 5,794,943 of NC_081241.1, read as the reverse complement.
ACTACAGAACAGAGAGAATCAAATACACTGTACACACTACAGAACAAGAGAATCAAATACACTGTACACACTACAGAACAGAGAGAATCAAATACACTGTACACACTACAGAACAGAGAGAATCAAATACACTGTACACACTACAGAACAGAGAGAATCAAATACACTGTACACACTACAGAACAAGAGAATCAAATACACTGTACACACTACAGAACAAGAGAATCAAATACACTGTACACACTACAGAACAAGAGAATCAAATACACTGTACACACTACAGAACAAGAGAATCAAATACACTGTACACACTACAGAACAGAGAGAATCATATACACTGTACACACTACAGAACAAGAAAATCAAATACACTGTACACACTACAGAACAGAGAGAATCAAATACACTGTACACGCTACAGAACAAGAGAATCAAATACACTGTACACACTACAGAACAAGAGAATCAAATACACTGTACACACTACAGACCAGAGAAAATCAAATACACTGTACACACTACAGAACAAGAGAATCAAATACACTGTACACACTACAGAACAGAGAGAATCAAATACACTGTACACACTACAGAACAAGAGAATCAAATACACTGTACACACTACAGAACAAGAGAATCAAATACACTGTACACACTACAGAACAAGAGAATCAAATACACTGTACACACTACAGACCAGAGAAAATCAAATACACTGTACACACTACAGAACAAGAGAATCAAATACACTGTACACGCTACAGAACAAGAGAATCAAATACACTGTACACACTACAGAACAAGAGAATCAAATACACTGTACACACTACAGAACAAGAGAATCAAATACACTGTACACACTACAGAACAGAGAGAATCAAATACACTGTACACACTACAGAACAGAGAGAATCAAATACACTGTACACACTACAGAACAGAGAGAATCAAATACACTGTACACACTACAGAACAAGAGAATCAAATACACTGTACACACTACAGAACAAGAGAATCAAATACACTGTACACACTACAGAACAAGAGAATCAAATACACTGTACACACTACAGAACAAGAGAATCAAATACACTGTACACACTACAGAACAAGAGAATCAAATACACTGTACACACTACAGAACAGAGAGAATCAAATACACTGTACACACTACAGAACAAGAGAATCAAATACACTGTACACACTACAGAACAAGAGAATCAAATAGACTGTACACACTACAGAACAGAGAGAATCAAATACACTGTACACACTACAGAACAAGAAAATCAAATACACTGTACACACTACAGAACAAGAGAATCAAATACACTGTACACACTACAGAACAAGAGAATCAAATAGACTGTACACACTACAGAACAGAGAGAATCAAATACACTGTACACACTACAGAACAAGAGAATCAAATACACTGTACACACTACAGAACAAGAGAATCAAATACACTGTACACACTACAGAACAAGAGAATCAAATACACTGTACACACTACAGAACAAGAGAATCAAATACACTGTACACACTACAGAACAGAGAGAATCAAATACACTGTCCACACTACAGAACAAGAGAATCAAATACACTGTACACACTACAGAACAGAGAGAATCAAATACACTGTACACACTACAGAACAAGAGAATCAAATACACTGTACACACTACAGAACAGAGAGAATCAAATACACTGTACACACTACAGAACAGAGAGAATCAAATAGACTGTACACACTACAGAACAAGAGAATCAAATACACCGTACACACTACAGAACAAGAGAATCAAATAGACTGTACACACTACAGAACAAGAGAATCAAATACACTGTACACACTACAGAACAAGAGAATCAAATACACTGTACACACTACAGAACAGAGAGAATCAAATAGACTGTACACACTACAGAACAAGAGAATCAAATACACCGTACACACTACAGAACAGAGAGAATCAAATACACTGTACACACTACAGAACAGAGAGAATCAAATACACTGTACACACTACAGAACAAGAGAATCAAATACACTGTACACACTACAGAACAAGAGAATCAAATACACTGTACACACTACAGAACAGAGAGAATCAAATACACCGTACACACTACAGAACAAGAGAATCAAATACACTGTACACACTACAGAACAAGAGAATCAAATACACTGTACACACTACAGAACAAAGAGAATCAAATACACTGTACACACTACAGAACAAGAGAATCAAATACACTGTACACACTACAGAACAGAGAGAATCAAATACACTGTACACACTACAGAACAGAGATAATCAAATACACTGTACACACTACAGAACAAGAGAATCAAATACACTGTACACACTACAGAACAGAGAGAATCAAATACACTGTACACACTACAGAACAAGAGAATCAAATACACTGTACACACTACAGAACAAGAGAATCAAATACACTGTACACACTACAGAACAAGAGAATCAAATACACTGTACACACTACAGAACAAGAGAATCAAATACACTGTACACACTACAGAACAGAGAGAATCATATACACTGTACACACTACAGAACAAGAAAATCAAATACACTGTACACACTACAGAACAGAGAGAATCAAATACACTGTACACGCTACAGAACAAGAGAATCAAATACACTGTACACACTACAGAACAAGAGAATCAAATACACTGTACACACTACAGACCAGAGAAAATCAAATACACTGTACACACTACAGAACAAGAGAATCAAATACACTGTACACACTACAGAACAGAGAGAATCAAATACACTGTACACACTACAGAACAAGAGAATCAAATACACTGTACACACTACAGAACAAGAGAATCAAATACACTGTACACACTACAGAACAAGAGAATCAAATACACTGTACACACTACAGACCAGAGAAAATCAAATACACTGTACACACTACAGAACAAGAGAATCAAATACACTGTACACGCTACAGAACAAGAGAATCAAATACACTGTACACACTACAGAACAAGAGAATCAAATACACTGTACACACTACAGAACAAGAGAATCAAATACACTGTACACACTACAGAACAGAGAGAATCAAATACACTGTACACACTACAGAACAAGAGAATCAAATACACTGTACACACTACAGAACAAGAGAATCAAATACACTGTACACACTACAGAACAGAGAGAATCAAATACACTGTACACACTACAGACCAGAGAAAATCAAATACACTGTACACACTACAGAACAAGAGAATCAAATACACTGTACACGCTACAGAACAAGATAATCAAATACACTGTACACACTACAGAACAAGAGAATCAAATACACTGTACACACTACAGAACAAGAGAATCAAATACACTGTACACACTACAGAACAGAGAGAATCAAATACACTGTACACACTACAGAAAAAGAGAATCAAATACACTGTACACACTACAGAACAGAGAGAATCAAATACACTGTACACACTACAGAACAGAGAGAATCAAATACACTGTACACACTACAGAACAGAGAGAATCAAATACACTGTACACACTACAGAACAAGAGAATCAAATACACTGTACACACTACAGAACAAGAGAATCAAATACACTGTACACACTACAGAACAAGAGAATCAAATACACTGTACACACTACAGACCAGAGAAAATCAAATACACTGTACACACTACAGAACAAGAGAATCAAATACACTGTACACACTACAGAACAGAGAGAATCAAATACACTGTACACACTACAGAACAGAGAGAATCAAATAGACTGTACACACTACAGAACAGAGAGAATCAAATACACTGTACACACTACAGAACAGAGAGAATCAAATACAGTGTACACACTACAGAACAGGGAGAATCAAATACACTGTACACACTACAGAACAAGAGAATCAAATACACTGTACACACTACAGAACAAGAGAATCAAATACACTCTACACACTACAGAACAGAGAGAATCAAATACACTATACACACTACAGAACAAGAGAATCAAATACACTGTACACACTACAGAACAGAGAGAATCAAATACACTGTACACACTACAGAACAAGAGAAACAAATACACTGTACACACTACAGAACAAGAGAATCAAATACACTGTACACACTACAGAACAAAGAGAATCAAATACACTGTACACACTACAGAACAAGAGAATCAAATACACTGTACACACTACAGAACAGAGAGAATCAAATACACTGTACACACTACAGAACAGAGATAATCAAATACACTGTACACACTACAGAACAGAGAGAATCAAATACACTGTACACACTACAGAACAAGAGAATCAAATAGACTGTACACACTACAGAACAGAGAGAATCAAATACACTGTACACACTACAGAACAAGAAAATCAAATACACTGTACACACTACAGAACAAGAGAATCAAATACACTGTACACACTACAGAACAAGAGAATCAAATAGACTGTACACACTACAGAACAGAGAGAATCAAATACACTGTACACACTACAGAACAAGAGAATCAAATACACTGTACACACTACAGAACAAGAGAATCAAATACACTGTACACACTACAGAACAAGAGAATCAAATACACTGTACACACTACAGAACAAGAGAATCAAATACACTGTACACACTACAGAACAAGAGAATCAAATACACTGTACACACTACAGAACAAGAGAATGAAATAGACTGTACACACTACAGAACAAGAGAATCAAATACACTGTACACACTACAGAACAAGAGAATCAAATACACTGTACACACTACAGAACAGAGAGAATCAAATAGACTGTACACACTACAGAACAAGAGAATCAAATACACCGTACACACTACAGAACAGAGAGAATCAAATACACTGTACACACTACAGAACAAGAAAATCAAATACACTGTACACACTACAGAACAAGAGAATCAAATACACTGTACACACTACAGAACAGAGAGAATCAAATACACTGTACACACTACAGAACAAGAGAAACAAATACACTGTACACACTACAGAACAAGAGAATCAAATACACTGTACACACTACAGAACAAAGAGATTCAAATACACTGTACACACTACAGAACAAGAGAATCAAATACACTGTACACACTACAGAACAAGAGAATCAAATACACTGTACACACTACAGACCAGAGAAAATCAAATACACTGTACACACTACAGAACAAGAGAATCAAATACACTGTACACGCTACAGAACAAGAGAATCAAATACACTGTACACACTACAGAACAAGAGAATCAAATACACTGTACACACTACAGAACAAGAGAATCAAATACACTGTACACACTACATAACAGAGAGAATCAAATACACTGTACACACTACAGAAAAAGAGAATCAAATACACTGTACACACTACAGAACAGAGAGAATCAAATACACTGTACACACTACAGAACAAGAGAATCAAATACACTGTACACACTACAGAACAGAGAGAATCAAATACACTGTACACACTACAGAACAAGAGAATCAAATACACTGTACACACTACAGAACAAGAGAATCAAATACACTGTACACACTACAGAACAAGAGAATCAAATACACTGTACACACTACAGACCAGAGAAAATCAAATACACTGTACACACTACAGAACAAGAGAATCAAATACACTGTACACACTACAGAACAGAGAGAATCAAATACACTGTACACACTACAGAACAGAGAGAATCAAATAGACTGTACACACTACAGAACAGAGAGAATCAAATACACTGTACACACTACAGAACAGAGAGAATCAAATACACTGTACACACTACAGAACAGGGAGAATCAAATACACTGTACACACTACAGAACAAGAGAATCAAATACACTGTACACACTACAGAACAAGAGAATCAAATACACTCTACACACTACAGAACAGAGAGAATCAAATACACTATACACACTACAGAACAAGAGAATCAAATACACTGTACACACTACAGAACAGAGAGAATCAAATACACTGTACACACTACAGAACAAGAGAATCAAATACACTGTCCACACTACAGAACAGAGAGAATCAAATACACTGTACACACTACAGAACAAGAGAATCAAATACACTGTACACACTACAGAACAGAGAGAATCAAATACACTGTCCACACTACAGAACAGAGAGAATCAAATACACTGTACACACTACAGAACAGAGAGAATCAAATACACTGTACACACTACAGAACAAGAGAATCAAATAAACTGTACACACTACAGAACAAAGAGAATCAAATACACTGTACACACTACAGAACAAGAGAATCAAATACACTGTACACACTACAGAACAGAGAGAATCAAATACTCTGTACACACTACAGAACAGAGAGAATCAAATACACTGTACACACTACAGAACAAGAGAATCAAATACACTGTACACACTACAGACCAGAGAAAATCAAATACACTGTACACACTACAGAACAAGAGAATCAAATACACTGTACACACTACAGAACAGAGAGAATCAAATACACTGTACACACTACAGAACAAGAGAATCAAATACACTGTACACACTACAGAACAAGAGAATCAAATACACTGTACACACTACAGAACAAGAGAATCAAATACACTGTACACACTACAGACCAGAGAAAATCAAATACACTGTACACACTACAGAACAAGAGAATCAAATACACTGTACACGCTACAGAACAAGAGAATCAAATACACTGTACACACTACAGAACAAGATAATCAAATACACTGTACACACTACAGAACAAGAGAATCAAATACACTGTACACACTACAGAACAGAGAGAATCAAATACTCTGTACACACTACAGAACAGAGAGAATCAAATACACTGTACACACTACAGAACAAGAGAATCAAATACACTGTACACACTACAGACCAGAGAAAATCAAATACACTGTACACACTACAGAACAAGAGAATCAAATACACTGTACACACTACAGAACAGAGAGAATCAAATACACTGTACACACTACAGAACAAGAGAATCAAATACACTGTACACACTACAGAACAAGAGAATCAAATACACTGTACACACTACAGAACAAGAGAATCAAATACACTGTACACACTACAGACCAGAGAAAATCAAATACACTGTACACACTACAGAACAAGAGAATCAAATACACTGTACACGCTACAGAACAAGAGAATCAAATACACTGTACACACTACAGAACAAGAGAATCAAATACACTGTACACACTACAGAACAAGAGAATCAAATACACTGTACACACTACAGACCAGAGAAAATCAAATACACTGTACACACTACAGAACAAGAGAATCAAATACACTGTACACGCTACAGAACAAGAGAATCAAATACACTGTACACACTACAGAACAAGAGAATCAAATACACTGTACACACTACAGAACAAGAGAATCAAATACACTGTACACACTACATAACAGAGAGAATCAAATACACTGTACACACTACAGAAAAAGAGAATCAAATACACTGTACACACTACAGAACAGAGAGAATCAAATACACTGTACACACTACAGAACAAGAGAATCAAATACACTGTACACACTACAGAACAGAGAGAATCAAATACACTGTACACACTACAGAACAAGAGAATCAAATACACTGTACACACTACAGAACAAGAGAATCAAATACACTGTACACACTACAGAACAAGAGAATCAAATACACTGTACACACTACAGACCAGAGAAAATCAAATACACTGTACACACTACAGAACAAGAGAATCAAATACACTGTACACACTACAGAACAGAGAGAATCAAATACACTGTACACACTACAGAACAGAGAGAATCAAATAGACTGTACACACTACAGAACAGAGAGAATCAAATACACTGTACACACTACAGAACAGAGAGAATCAAATACACTGTACACACTACAGAACAGGGAGAATCAAATACACTGTACACACTACAGAACAAGAGAATCAAATACACTGTACACACTACAGAACAAGAGAATCAAATACACTCTACACACTACAGAACAGAGAGAATCAAATACACTATACACACTACAGAACAAGAGAATCAAATACACTGTACACACTACAGAACAGAGAGAATCAAATACACTGTACACACTACAGAACAAGAGAATCAAATACACTGTCCACACTACAGAACAGAGAGAATCAAATACACTGTACACACTACAGAACAAGAGAATCAAATACACTGTACACACTACAGAACAGAGAGAATCAAATACACTGTCCACACTACAGAACAGAGAGAATCAAATACACTGTACACACTACAGAACAGAGAGAATCAAATACACTGTACACACTACAGAACAAGAGAATCAAATAAACTGTACACACTACAGAACAAAGAGAATCAAATACACTGTACACACTACAGAACAAGAGAATCAAATACACTGTACACACTACAGAACAGAGAGAATCAAATACTCTGTACACACTACAGAACAGAGAGAATCAAATACACTGTACACACTACAGAACAAGAGAATCAAATACACTGTACACACTACAGACCAGAGAAAATCAAATACACTGTACACACTACAGAACAAGAGAATCAAATACACTGTACACACTACAGAACAGAGAGAATCAAATACACTGTACACACTACAGAACAAGAGAATCAAATACACTGTACACACTACAGAACAAGAGAATCAAATACACTGTACACACTACAGAACAAGAGAATCAAATACACTGTACACACTACAGACCAGAGAAAATCAAATACACTGTACACACTACAGAACAAGAGAATCAAATACACTGTACACGCTACAGAACAAGAGAATCAAATACACTGTACACACTACAGAACAAGATAATCAAATACACTGTACACACTACAGAACAAGAGAATCAAATACACTGTACACACTACAGAACAGAGAGAATCAAATACTCTGTACACACTACAGAACAGAGAGAATCAAATACACTGTACACACTACAGAACAAGAGAATCAAATACACTGTACACACTACAGACCAGAGAAAATCAAATACACTGTACACACTACAGAACAAGAGAATCAAATACACTGTACACACTACAGAACAGAGAGAATCAAATACACTGTACACACTACAGAACAAGAGAATCAAATACACTGTACACACTACAGAACAAGAGAATCAAATACACTGTACACACTACAGAACAAGAGAATCAAATACACTGTACACACTACAGACCAGAGAAAATCAAATACACTGTACACACTACAGAACAAGAGAATCAAATACACTGTACACGCTACAGAACAAGAGAATCAAATACACTGTACACACTACAGAACAAGAGAATCAAATACACTGTACACACTACAGAACAAGAGAATCAAATACACTGTACACACTACAGAACAGAGAGAATCAAATACACTGTACACGCTACAGAACAAGAGAACCAAATACACTGTACACACTACAGAACAAGAGAATCAAATACACTGTACACACTACAGAACAGAGAGAATCAAATACACTGTACACACTACAGAACAAGAGAATCAAATACACTGTACACACTACAGAACAGAGAGAATCAAATACACTGTACACACTACAGAACAAGAGAATCAAATACACTGTACACACTACAGAACAGAGAGAATCAAATACACTGTACACACTACAGAACAGAGAGAATCAAATACACTGTACACACTACAGAACAAGAGAATCAAATACACTGTACACACTACAGAACAAGAGAATCAAATACACTGTACACACTACAGAACAGAGAGAATCAAATACACTGTACACACTACAGAACAAGAGAATCAAATACACTGTACACACTACAGAACAAGAGAATCAAATACACTGTACACACTACAGAACAGAGAGAATCAAATACACTGTACACGCTACAGAACAAGAGCATCAAATACACTGTACACACTACAGAACAAGAGAATCAAATACACTGTACACACTACAGAACAGAGAGAATCAAATACACTGTACACACTACAGAACAAGAGAATCAAATACACTGTACACACTACAGAACAGAGAGAATCATATACACTGTACACACTACAGAACAAGAGAATCAAATACACTGTACACACTACAGAACAAGATAATCAAATACACTGTACACACTACAGAACAAGAGAATCAAATACACTGTACACACTACAGAACAGAGAGAATCATATACACTGTACACACTACAGAACAAGAGAATCAAATACACTGTACACACTACAGAACAAGAGAATCAAATACACTGTACACACTACAGAACAAGAGAATCAAATACACTGTACACACTACAGAAAAAGAGAATCAAATACACTGTACACACTACAGAACAGAGAGAATCAAATACACTGTACACACTACAGAACAAGAGAATCAAATACACTGTACACACTACAGAACAAGAGAATCAAATACACTGTACACACTACAGAACAAGAAAATCAAATACACTGTACAAACTACAGAACAGAGAGAATCAAATACACTGTACACACTACAGAACAAGAGAATCAAATACACTGTACACAATACAGAACAGAGAGAATCAAATACTCTGTACACACTACAGAACAGAGAGAATCAAATAGACTGTACACACTACAGAACAAGAGAATCAAATACACTGTACACACTACAGAACAGAGAGAATCAAATACACTGTACACACTACAGAACAAGAGAATCAAATATACTGTACACACTACAGAACAAGAGAATCAAATACACTGTACACACTACAGAACAGAGAGAATCAAATACACTATACACACTACAGAACAAGAGAATCAAATACACTGTACACACTACAGAACAGAGAGAATCAAATACACTGTACACACTACAGAACAAGAGAATCAAATACACTGTCCACACTACAGAACAGAGAGAATCAAATACACTGTACACACTACAGAACAAGAGAATCAAATATACTGTACACACTACAGAACAGAGAGAATCAAATACACTGTCCACACTACAGAACAGAGAGATTCAAATACACTGTACACACTACAGAACAGAGAGAATCAAATACACTGTACACACTACATAACAAGAGAATCAAATACACTGTACACACTACAGAACAGAGAGAATCAAATACTCTGTACACACTACAGAACAGAGAGAATCAAATACACTGTACACACTACAGAACAGAGAGAATCAAATACACTGTACACACTACAGAACAGAGAGAATCAAATACACTGTACACACTACAGAACAAGAGAATCAAATACACTGTACACACTACAGAACAAGAGAATCAAATACACTGTACACACTACAGAACAAGAAAATCAAATACACTGTACAAACTACAGAACAGAGAGAATCAAATACACTGTACACACTACAGAACAAGAGAATCAAATACACTGTACACACTACAGAACAAGAGAATCAAATACACTGTACACACTACAGAACAAGAAAATCAAATACACTGTACAAACTACAGAACAGAGAGAATCAAATACACTGTACACACTACAGAACAAGAGAATCAAATACACTGTACACACTACAGAACAGGAGAATCAAATACACTGTACACACTACAGAACAGAGAGAATCAAATACACTGTACACACTACAGAACAAGAGAATCAAATACACTGTACACACTACAGACAGAGAGAATCAAATACACTGTACACACTACAGAACAGAGAGAATCAAATACACTGTACACACTACAGAACAAGAGAATCAAATACGCTGTACACACTACAGAACAAGAGAATCAAATACACTGTACTCACTACAGAACAAGAGAACCAAATACACTGTGCACACTACAGAACAAGAGAATCGAATACACTGTACACACTACAGAACAGAGAGAATCAAATACACTGTACACACTACAGAACAAGAGAATCAAATACACTGTACACACTACAGAACAAGAGAATCAAATACACTGTACACACTACAGAACAAGAGAATCAAATACACTGTACACACTACAGAACAGGAGAATCAAATACACTGTACACACTACAGAACAGAGAGAATCAAATACACTGTACACACTACAGAACAAGAGAATCAAATACACTGTACACACTACAGAACAGAGAGAATCAAATACACTGTACACACTACAGAACAGAGACAATCAAATACACTGTACACACTACAGAACAGAGAGAATCAAATACACTGTACACACTACAGAACAGAGACAATCAAATACACTGTACACACTACAGAACAGAGAGAATCAAATACACTGTACACACTACAGAACAGGAGAATCAAATACACTGTACACACTACAGAACAGAGAGAATCAAATACACTGTACACACTACAGAACAGGAGAATCAAATACACTGTACACACTACAGAACAGAGAGAATCAAATACACTGTACACACTACAGAACAAGAGAATCAAATACACTGTACACACTACAGAACAAGAGAATCAAATACACTGTACACACTACAGAACAGAGAGAATCAAATACACTGTACACACTACAGAACAAGAGAATCAAATACACTGTACACACTACAGAACAGAGAGAATCAAATACACTGTACACGCTACAGAACAGAGAGAATCAAATACACTGTACACACTACAGAACAGAGAGAATCAAATACACTGTACACACTACAGAACAAGAGAATCAAATACACTGTACACACTACAGAACAGAGAGAATCAAATACACTGTACACACTACAGAACAGAGACAATCAAATACACTGTACACACTACAGAACAGGAGAATCAAATACACTGTACACACTACAGACAGAGAGAATCAAATACACTGTACACACTACAGAACAGGAGAATCAAATACACTGTACACACTACAGAACAGAGAGAATCAAATACACTGTACACACTACAGAACAAGAGAATCAAATACACTGTACACACTACAGAACAAGAGAATCAAATACACTGTACACACTACAGAACAAAGAGAATCAAATACACTGTACTCACTACAGAACAAGAGAACCAAATACACTGTGCACACTACAGAACAAGAGAATCGAATACACTGTACACACTACAGAACAGAGAGAATCAAATACACTGTACACACTACAGAACAAGAGAATCAAATACACTGTACACACTACAGAACAAGAGAATCAAATACACTGTACACACTACAGAACAAGAGAATCAAATACACTGTACACACTACAGAACAGAGAGAATCAAATACACTGTACACACTACAGAACAAGAGAATCAAATACACTGTACACACTACAGAACAGAGAGAATCAAATACACTGTACACACTACAGAACAGAGACAATCAAATACACTGTACACACTACAGAACAGGAGAATCAAATACACTGTACACACTACAGACAGAGAGAATCAAATACACTGTACACACTACAGAACAGGAGAATCAAATACACTGTACACACTACAGAACAAGAGAATCAAATACACTGTACACACTACAGAACAGAGAGAATCATATACACTGTACACACTACAGAACAAGAGAATCAAATACACTGTACACACTACAGAACAAGAGAATCAAATACACTGTACACACTACAGAACAAGAGAATCAAATACACTGTACACACTACAGAAAAAGAGAATCAAATACACTGTACACACTACAGAACAGAGAGAATCAAATACACTGTACACAGTACAGAACAAGAGAATCAAATACACTGTACACACTACAGAACAAGAGAATCAAATACACTGTACACACTACAGAACAAGAAAATCAAATACACTGTACAAACTACAGAACAGAGAGAATCAAATACACTGTACACACTACAGAACAAGAGAATCAAATACACTGTACACAATACAGAACAGAGAGAATCAAATACTCTGTACACACTACAGAACAGAGAGAATCAAATAGACTGTACACACTACAGAACAAGAGAATCAAATACACTGTACACACTACAGAACAGAGAGAATCAAATACACTGTACACACTACAGAACAAGAGAATCAAATATACTGTACACACTACAGAACAAGAGAATCAAATACACTGTACACACTACAGAACAGAGAGAATCAAATACACTATACACACTACAGAACAAGAGAATCAAATACACTGTACACACTACAGAACAGAGAGAATCAAATACACTGTACACACTACAGAACAAGAGAATCAAATACACTGTCCACACTACAGAACAGAGAGAATCAAATACACTGTACACACTACAGAACAAGAGAATCAAATATACTGTACACACTACAGAACAGAGAGAATCAAATACACTGTCCACACTACAGAACAGAGAGATTCAAATACACTGTACACACTACAGAACAGAGAGAATCAAATACACTGTACACACTACATAACAAGAGAATCAAATACACTGTACACACTACAGAACAGAGAGAATCAAATACTCTGTACACACTACAGAACAGAGAGAATCAAATACACTGTACACACTACAGAACAGAGAGAATCAAATACACTGTACACACTACAGAACAGAGAGAATCAAATACACTGTACACACTACAGAACAAGAGAATCAAATACACTGTACACACTACAGAACAAGAGAATCAAATACACTGTACACACTACAGAACAAGAAAATCAAATACACTGTACAAACTACAGAACAGAGAGAATCAAATACACTGTACACACTACAGAACAAGAGAATCAAATACACTGTACACACTACAGAACAAGAGAATCAAATACACTGTACACACTACAGAACAAGAAAATCAAATACACTGTACAAACTACAGAACAGAGAGAATCAAATACACTGTACACACTACAGAACAAGAGAATCAAATACACTGTACACACTACAGAACAGGAGAATCAAATACACTGTACACACTACAGAACAGAGAGAATCAAATACACTGTACACACTACAGAACAAGAGAATCAAATACACTGTACACACTACAGACAGAGAGAATCAAATACACTGTACACACTACAGAACAGAGAGAATCAAATACACTGTACACACTACAGAACAAGAGAATCAAATACGCTGTACACACTACAGAACAAGAGAATCAAATACACTGTACTCACTACAGAACAAGAGAACCAAATACACTGTGCACACTACAGAACAAGAGAATCAAATACACTGTACACACTACAGAACAGAGAGAATCAAATACACTGTACACACTACAGAACAAGAGAATCAAATACACTGTACACACTACAGAACAAGAGAATCAAATACACTGTACACACTACAGAACAAGAGAATCAAATACACTGTACACACTACAGAACAGGAGAATCAAATACACTGTACACACTACAGAACAGAGAGAATCAAATACACTGTACACACTACAGAACAAGAGAATCAAATACACTGTACACACTACAGAACAGAGAGAATCAAATACACTGTACACACTACAGAACAGAGACAATCAAATACACTGTACACACTACAGAACAGAGACAATCAAATACACTGTACACACTACAGAACAGAGAGAATCAAATACACTGTACACACTACAGAACAAGAGAATCAAATACACTGTACACACTACAGAACAAGAGAATCAAATACACTGTACACACTACAGAACAAGAAAATCAAATACACTGTACAAACTACAGAACAGAGAGAATCAAATACACTGTACACACTACAGAACAAGAGAATCAAATACACTGTACACACTACAGAACAAGAGAATCAAATACACTGTACACACTACAGAACAAGAAAATCAAATACACTGTACAAACTACAGAACAGAGAGAATCAAATACACTGTACACACTACAGAACAAGAGAATCAAATACACTGTACACACTACAGAACAGGAGAATCAAATACACTGTACACACTACAGAACAGAGAGAATCAAATACACTGTACACACTACAGAACAAGAGAATCAAATACACTGTACACACTACAGACAGAGAGAATCAAATACACTGTACACACTACAGAACAGAGAGAATCAAATACACTGTACACACTACAGAACAAGAGAATCAAATACGCTGTACACACTACAGAACAAGAGAATCAAATACACTGTACTCACTACAGAACAAGAGAACCAAATACACTGTGCACACTACAGAACAAGAGAATCAAATACACTGTACACACTACAGAACAGAGAGAATCAAATACACTGTACACACTACAGAACAAGAGAATCAAATACACTGTACACACTACAGAACAAGAGAATCAAATACACTGTACACACTACAGAACAAGAGAATCAAATACACTGTACACACTACAGAACAGGAGAATCAAATACACTGTACACACTACAGAACAGAGAGAATCAAATACACTGTACACACTACAGAACAAGAGAATCAAATACACTGTACACACTACAGAACAGAGAGAATCAAATACACTGTACACACTACAGAACAGAGACAATCAAATACACTGTACACACTACAGAACAGAGAGAATCAAATACACTGTACACACTACAGAACAGAGACAATCAAATACACTGTACACACTACAGAACAGAGAGAATCAAATACACTGTACACACTACAGAACAGGAGAATCAAATACACTGTACACACTACAGAACAGAGAGAATCAAATACACTGTACACACTACAGAACAGGAGAATCAAATACACTGTACACACTACAGAACAGAGAGAATCAAATACACTGTACACACTACAGAACAAGAGAATCAAATACACTGTACACACTACAGAACAAGAGAATCAAATACACTGTACACACTACAGAACAGAGAGAATCAAATACACTGTACACACTACAGAACAAGAGAATCAAATACACTGTACACACTACAGAACAGAGAGAATCAAATACACTGTACACGCTACAGAACAGAGAGAATCAAATACACTGTACACACTACAGAACAGAGAGAATCAAATACACTGTACACACTACAGAACAAGAGAATCAAATACACTGTACACACTACAGAACAGAGAGAATCAAATACACTGTACACACTACAGAACAGAGACAATCAAATACACTGTACACACTACAGAACAGGAGAATCAAATACACTGTACACACTACAGACAGAGAGAATCAAATACACTGTACACACTACAGAACAGGAGAATCAAATACACTGTACACACTACAGAACAGAGAGAATCAAATACACTGTACACACTACAGAACAAGAGAATCAAATACACTGTACACACTACAGAACAAGAGAATCAAATACACTGTACACACTACAGAACAGAGAGAATCAAATACACTGTACACACTACAGAACAGAGACAATCAAATACACTGTACACACTACAGAACAGAGAGAATCAAATACACTGTACACACTACAGAACAGAGACAATCAAATACACTGTACACACTACAGAACAGAGAGAATCAAATACACTGTACACACTACAGAACAGGAGAATCAAATACACTGTACACACTACAGAACAGAGAGAATCAAATACACTGTACACACTACAGAACAGGAGAATCAAATACACTGTACACACTACAGAACAGAGAGAATCAAATACACTGTACACACTACAGAACAAGAGAATCAAATACACTGTACACACTACAGAACAAGAGAATCAAATACACTGTACACACTACAGAACAGAGAGAATCAAATACACTGTACACACTACAGAACAAGAGAATCAAATACACTGTACACACTACAGAACAGAGAGAATCAAATACACTGTACACGCTACAGAACAGAGAGAATCAAATACACTGTACACACTACAGAACAGAGAGAATCAAATACACTGTACACACTACAGAACAAGAGAATCAAATACACTGTACACACTACAGAACAGAGAGAATCAAATACACTGTACACACTACAGAACAGAGACAATCAAATACACTGTACACACTACAGAACAGGAGAATCAAATACACTGTACACACTACAGACAGAGAGAATCAAATACACTGTACACACTACAGAACAGGAGAATCAAATACACTGTACACACTACAGAACAGAGAGAATCAAATACACTGTACACACTACAGAACAAGAGAATCAAATACACTGTACACACTACAGAACAAGAGAATCAAATACACTGTACACACTACAGAACAAAGAGAATCAAATACACTGTACTCACTACAGAACAAGAGAACCAAATACACTGTGCACACTACAGAACAAGAGAATCGAATACACTGTACACACTACAGAACAGAGAGAATCAAATACACTGTACACACTACAGAACAAGAGAATCAAATACACTGTACACACTACAGAACAAGAGAATCAAATACACTGTACACACTACAGAACAAGAGAATCAAATACACTGTACACACTACAGAACAGAGAGAATCAAATACACTGTACACACTACAGAACAAGAGAATCAAATACACTGTACACACTACAGAACAGAGAGAATCAAATACACTGTACACACTACAGAACAGAGACAATCAAATACACTGTACACACTACAGAACAGGAGAATCAAATACACTGTACACACTACAGACAGAGAGAATCAAATACACTGTACACACTACAGAACAGGAGAATCAAATACACTGTACACACTACAGAACAGAGAGAATCAAATACACTGTACACACTACAGAACAAGAGAATCAAATACACTGTACACACTACAGAACAAGAGAATCAAATACACTGTACACACTACAGAACAGAGAGAATCAAATACACTGTACACACTACAGAACAAGAGAATCAAATACACTGTACACACTACAGAACAGAGAGAATCAAATACACTGTACACGCTACAGAACAGAGAGAATCAAATACACTGTACACACTACAGAACAGAGAGAATCAAATACACTGTACACACTACAGAACAAGAGAATCAAATACACTGTACACACTACAGAACAGAGAGAATCAAATACACTGTACACACTACAGAACAGAGACAATCAAATACACTGTACACACTACAGAACAGGAGAATCAAATACACTGTACACACTACAGACAGAGAGAATCAAATACACTGTACACACTACAGAACAGGAGAATCAAATACACTGTACACACTACAGAACAGAGAGAATCAAATACACTGTACACACTACAGAACAAGAGAATCAAATACACTGTACACACTACAGAACAAGAGAATCAAATACACTGTACACACTACAGAACAAAGAGAATCAAATACACTGTACACGCTACAGAACAGAGAGAATCAAATACAGTGGCGTGCCGTGACAAAATGGACCTGGGTAGCAGAGTCGTCACAAGTGCCTTCAACTGAGGCAGTGAATACCCTGGGAGATTTATGGCCCACCTCTGCTCACTCCTGATTGGTCGCCTGTCTAAAAAATAATGACTTCTTTGACTCGCCTATTGGTTAAACTCACTCTAGCCCGTCAACTGAAACGAAGAATACCCTCAAATGTTTTTTTTTTCTAGCGTAGCGTTTGGTCGTTGTTTTAGACTTTTGCGGGGGAAATGCAGATCTCTTATTGGCTGATCACACACCCTTCAGGAAACCCCTAGACTCTTAAAAAACCTCTAGTAAACCCTGTAAGTCATCTTGGATAAGGGTGTCAGACAAATGAACAAGTAATAAGGGTAGTATGTTTCATAGCAAACACACTGTACGCAAGTGAGTGAGGCAACGTAATGTCATTTGACTGACGGTTTACTTGGCACTGTCTGGTCAGCAGAGAATACCTTGAAGGTCCTGACGGCCGCCACTGATTAAATAAACTGTACAAACTACAGAACACTTTATTAGACACAATAATGTTATGCTTTCGGAACACTTTATTTTTCACCTTTGGATGTTAACAATGTGTGTGTATTAAAGACACAAAAGACAATAGATTCAATTGCATATTGTGTAAGCTATGTGTTCTGATTCTGAGCCCTTTTATTTCAAAACACAGTTCATTTATTATTTTTATTTTGACAGACTTATTTTATTATTATTTTAAAACACTATTTATTGTGCATACACACTTAGCTTTTCACATGTTTGTTGTTACAGTGAAGAAGTATAGGCTACATCACCATTGGTATACACTTTATTCACGCCAGACTCAAAACTAGGCTTGGAGTGCAGCTGCTAGCTTCAGGTTGCTGATGTCTCCAACTGCAGTGGAGAGAAGTTATGGCGTTGCACTGTTGCGTTACGTTTTGTGGTTCTGATTTAAGAAATAACCCAGTGCACATTGCCCTTTTTAGAATTTAAAACTCCAAATTCTGTACATGTATGTCACAAAGACGGCCAGAGTGGGTGGCGTCAGACCAGAGAGGAATACACAGACAGAGACGGTGGTGATGATGAGCTGAGTGCAATGGCTGCACTCAGCGTTTATTAACAAATAAAAGGGTTTAACAGACAAAAACACGGGACACGGCACTACACGCCAAAATAAACAGACAGACAAAACGGATTAACACTAAACAAACGGTGCACGGAGACAAACAAACACGGTGAGAACAAACACTTATATTTCACGTTTTTACTGCTTCAACTCTCCTCTCTCTCTCTCACCCGTTCTCCTCTTCCGAACACCCAACCACAAGTGACTAAAACGTGCATCTATATATACTGTTGTGCTGGGATTCAATTACTAATTAATTACTCACTTGAATCCCAGCACGTGAATTCATTACGTGCAACCCCGTGCCACACATTATACACATTTTATCTGCACGTGAAGTGATGTGCCATCCTCGTGCCTAAATATAATTATACACTTTAAACACACGTGAAACACAGACCCGTTTATATCCCGTGTACCAATCTATACACCAACATTAACATACGCACCCATACATACATACACAGAACACACAAATGCACACAGGGGCGGGGCACTTTGCCACATATACCCCCCCTTGTGCGCAGCACACATGGCCTCAACGGCCACCTCCCCCCTTAAATACCCAGCAGTCCAGGCCAAAGTCTCGGGCTGGGAAGGGAGGCTTCAGTGGGCCCATGGCTGGAAATGCTGTCAGCTCCCCTGCCGGTAGTGGCACGGCTGACAGCATGCTGGTCCCGTCCTGCAGCGAAAAAGCTGCGGGGGCAGGTGGTCCCCCGACCTCCCCCTTCTTCATAGCCGGCAGCTCCCTCCTGTGGGGCTCCGGCCACAAGAACTCCTGCAGCGAAACTGCTGCAGGTGAAAGTGGTCTCCAGACCTCCTCCCCCTTCTTCGTGGCCGGCAGCTCCCCTTTCTGGGGCTCCGGCCACCGTACTCCCTGCGGAGGTACGGGCAGTAGAGGCAGCTCCTGCTCCTCTGCTCCGGGCGGTGGCGGAGGCAGAGGCAGCTCCTCTGCTCCTGGCAGTGGTGGAGGCAGAGGCAGCTCCAGCTCCTCTGCTCCTGGCGGTGGTGGTGGCGGAGGCAGAGGCAGCTCCTGCTCCTCTGCTCCTTGCGGTGGTGGTGGCGGAGGCAGAGGCAGCTCCTGCTCCTCTGCTCCTTGCGGTGGTGGTGGCGGAGGCAGAGGCAGCTCCTGCTCCTCTGCTCCTTGCGGTGGTGGTGGCGGAGGCAGAGGCAGCTCCTGCTCCTCTGCTCCTGGAGGTGGTGGAGGCGGAGGCAGCTCCTGCTCCTCTGCTCCTTGCGGTGGTGGTGGCGGAGGCAGAGGCAGCTCCTGCTCCTCTGCTCCTTGCGGTGGTGGTGGCGGAGGCAGAGGCAGCTCCTGCTCCTCTGCTCCTGGAGGTGATGGAGGCAGAGGCAGCTCCTGCTCCTCTGCTCCTGGAGGTGGTGGAGGCAGAGGCAGCTCCAGCTCCTCTGCTCCTGGCGGTGCTGGCTCCCTCTGCTGTGGCGGCTGGGCATGTGCGCACCGTGCTGCCTTCAGCAGCATAGCGAGAGGCTGCTGGGGGACACCAGCATCCTGCCCTTCTCCCCCCCAAAAATTTTCAGGGGGTTGAGCCTGTAACCCCTCCCCTTCCGGCTCTTGGGGCTGAACCAGCAGGCATTTTCCCTCTGCTGGTGGCTTGGGTCCCAGGGCTGTGGAAGCCCCGACTTGCCTCCCTTTGGGCTGTGGACGCACCGACTCCTCCCTTTTGGGCTGTGGACGCACCGACTCCTCCCTTTTGGGCTGTGGACGCACCGACTCCCCCCTCTTGGGCTGTGGACGTTCGGGCTCCCCCCACTCAGGCGTAGGACGTTCGGGCTCCTCCCACTCAGGCGTAGGACGTTCGGGCTCCTCCCACTCAGGCGTAGGACGTTCGGGCTCCTCCCACTCAGGCGTAGGACGTTCGGGCTCCTCCCACTCAGGCGTAGGACGTTCGGGCTCCTCCCACTCAGGCGTAGGATGTTCGGGCTCCTCCCATTTGGGCTGTGAATGCAAAACCAGCAGGCATTCACCCTCTGCTGGTGGAGATGGGGACAGCAGGTACTCACCCTCTGCTGGTGGAGATGGGGACAGCAGGTACTCCTCTGCTGGTGGTCCTGCTACCTGGGCTGCTGTTCCATTTATGGTTGCCTCCAGGTAGCTGAGGACAAACTCCACACCTTCCTCCAAGGTGTTTGGGGTGTGTTCCTCCTGATAGGCCTCCCATCTCTCACTGTCCATCATCCACAGGGCCCGGACGACTATGGGCAGAGACTGGGCCTCCAGCCCAGCATTCTCCAGCAACCAGCCCCGCAGTTTGATGGCGTCTTCTGCCATTGACTTTTTTTTTTTTTTTTTTTTTTTTTTAATCCAGACCCCTCCTGGTCTGACGCTTGGAGGCGCGGCTATCCCACGATGACACCACGTGTCACAAAGACGGCCAGAGTGGGTGGCGTCAGACCAGAGAGGAATACACAGACAGAGACGGTGGTGATGATGAGTTGAGTGCAATGGCTGCACTCAGCGTTTATTAACAAATAAAAGGGTTTAACAGACAAAAACACGGGACACGGCACTACACGCCAAAATAAACAGACAGACAAAACGGATTAACACTAAACAAACGGTGCACGGAGACAAACAAACACGGTGAGAACAAACACTTATATTTCACGTTTTTACTGCTTCAACTCTCCTCTCTCTCACCCGTTCTCCTCTTCCGAACACCCAACCACAAGTGACTAAAACGTGCATCTATATATACTGTTGTGCTGGGATTCAATTACTAATTAATTACTCACTTGAATCCCAGCACGTGAATTCATTACGTGCAACCCCGTGCCACACATTATACACATTTTATCTGCACGTGAAGTGATGTGCCATCCTCGTGCCTAAATATAATTATACACTTTAAACACACGTGAAACACAGACCCGTTTATATCCCGTGTACCAATCTATACACCAACATTAACATACGCACCCATACATACATACACAGAACACACAAATGCACACAGGGGCGGGGCACTTTGCCACAATGTATTATTTAATTATATATATATATATATATATATATATATATATATATATATATATATATATATATACTGTATATATATTTTTTTTTTTCTGAAGAGAAATCTCAACTTTCATTTCTGTGTGAATGTACATATTCTTCATTATAGTCACAAATGTGATTACATTTCAGTTATACTGTCCGGGAGCCAATTGAGCATTTCCAATCAGCCCTAATCAATAGAAAAGTAAGATGCAGAAGCTTGAGATTATGCATGGATACTAAAGGGAATGTGTCTTGTGGGATGCAATGCCCAGTTTGTATTAAAAAAACGTATATGACACACCGAGTGCACTAAAAGAGTCTTTATTAAGCACAACTGAATAAAATTACAAAAACGTTTAGTAACGCGAGTTAACAAAAAATATGCTTGAGTTACACAATACTTGGTCAGAAAGGAGAGCCTTAATGTTACATTAACTCCAAATAAACTGTACAGGAATAACAGAAAGAGGGGCGTTTGATTCTTGTTTTTAAAATGTCTTTACTTACCTTCTTATTATTATACTTACACTTGTTCTACACTCAAAACATTGAATGTGCTAATGGAACAGCGGATTAGTATACAACTGAACAGAATCTTAATAATGGGATTAATAACTGAACAGAACTAAGCTTGGAGAAACAAACCAAGCCTAGGTTTTCGGATATGGTGTTACCTGAACCCTGTAAGCTGACTCATTCTTTTTCATTGACCGGAACGCCTTAGCCCTGACGCTACATCCATTCTCCAGCTAATGACCTCACCTCTGTCAGAACACATTCAAAAGAAAATAAACAAAACATGTACAGGGCTCCTCACCCTGTTACAGCCTCTTTATTATTATTATTATTTATTTAGCAGACGCCTTTATCCAAGGCGACTTACAGAGACTAGGGTGTGTGAACTATGCATCAGTTACAGTCATGCTGTAAATGGTTCATGTTCAATCAGAAAGTATCTGAGTTTTTTATAAGCACAAGTTTCAAACGCCAATAAGACCACATTTAATGGGTAGAATATATTAATGTCGATTACAGCTGCTTGCCTAACAATAACTTTAATATATATTTAAGGAAAAATTACTATTTAATATTATTTTTAATGTAAAAAAGTAAACTACTGGTCCATACTTATTTCTTGTTTTTATCCTTATATACAACATCATCTCAAATGTATAGCCTTCAAGAACTTGAAGGATATACATGGACTTCAATTGCCAGCATCTTAAACATAAGTGTTTGCACTTTGTTTAACCACAGGGCACAGCTTGGTCTCTTGGCAAATGAGTCATTTAGTAATATTTCTGATGAAGAGCTTGACTCCCTTATTCAACAAGTGCTTTCTTCAACAGCCAATGTTGGTGAAACCTATGTTTCTGGAAGCATTCAAAGTCATGGTCTAAGAGTTCAGAGAAGAAGAATACGCGAACGCCTCCGTGTCATAGATCCAGTTGGGAGAGCAATTAGATGAAGACAGGCCATTCGAAGGAGAATTTACAACATTCGCATACCCAGTCAACTCTGGTGAGAGCTTTTTTCTTAACAGACATTCTGCTTAGGCCTGGATTTTTATCAAAATTAGTATTGCCCAATATAAAATATTCAAATATTAAAAAAAAATATTGACAGCGGGGAATCATTGGGCAGACCCCATAAGTATATAGCAGGCAGGCTGAGGGAGCCATGAAGTGTAGGATGGGGACCCGGGCCGTGCAGGTAGTGACGGTCGGGGTAATGCTGCTGAGTGCAGCACCTTTTCTTAGTAGTTTTTGATTACTGTGTTTTATTTTCTCTTTTTGATTTCGCCTTTTGTTATTATTATTATTTGAGAGCACCTGTGAGTGCGTCAACGGGACTGTTTACCTGTGGGTATTTCTGTGGTCCTGTCTACCATCGCTGGTATTCAGGCCATGGACAACAGACAAAAACCCCAAGGACAAAAAACCCAAAAGTAATAAATGAAACTAGGCACCTGTGCGGTGTTGTCAAATACACTTCTGTCTCCCGTGTCAGTGAATACCCACACCCTTCCACAGGGAACGAGAACCAGTTCTTTACTAAACATGGGACTTTCCCTGCTGTTTTTCCACAATGCTGAACTCGAACTATGACGAAAGAAAAAATAATTTGTGTTTTTAGAATTAATATACACCTAACCCTGTGAGGCTCGCAAACATTTCAAGAGATGAGACATTGGTGTTTGGGATTCTCTGCTATATAGGGTTATATTATTTGTGCCACAAACCACATGATATATTATTAATGATGCTGTGTGACAGGTTGACTGGGCGGTGACGTCACGGCAGAAACAGTAACACAAACGACAGAGAGAGGTGGAGAATGCTTTCGCTCAGCATTTAATGAATAAACAGACAGAAAATAAACGGTTGTAACAAAAACACAGGACACGGCACTTTAGGCCAAAATAAAACAGATAAACAAAACAGACTATACAGACAAACGGACACGGACAGACACACAAACACGGTGAGTGAAACAACTATCAATTTACTTTACTTTATTTTACTCTTCTCCACACCCGTTCTCCACTCACCGAACACCCCACCCCCCAGTGATTGAAAACATGCAGCTTTTATGCAGTTGTACCGAGACTCGATTGCTAGTCAATCATTCAATTGGAATCTCGGTACAACTGCACATGAATTAATTAAAGTGCAATTTCGTGCTCACATATTATTACTTTTTACTTGCACGTGATGTGATGTGCCATCCCGTGCCTAATACAAATATACAATTTACACACACATGAAACACAGACCCGCTTATATCCCGTGTACCAATGCTTATACACCAACATTTACACACAACACGTAACATATAACATACACAGGGGGGCACTTTGCCACATGCTGGTAATAACATTGCTTACAGAATTAAGATAGTCAAAATAATTAGTAGGCAGGGACTTTTGTTAATAATAATAATAATAATAATAATAATAATAATAATAATAATAATAATAATAATAATACACACAGGAGCGCACCTGCACTGTATGCCACACTGTTTCAAAGACACCTTCCTCACTTAATAGCATTGTAGAGTTTTGTATAAAATAAGATGTATGATGAATTTTCTGACACACCGTTTATTTGGGGAAATGTTGTGAAAGTTTCTAATTTGATTGGAACAAATCTGTCATTTCATTCTAAGTTAGCTTTCATTTATTAAAGAGATAAACGAAGACTGCTATTTATGGCTATTATTGAGTTTTTTTAAACTTTTATATTTTTTTCAGAATATTTGAAAAGTACTGGAAATAGTTGTGAAACCTCAGATTTCTTGGGGGTCTAAAACTGAATAAATAATTTGTGTGAAGAAATCTAGTTCTGAGTGTTCTGATCTTCTCTGGGCAAATTATTAGGACACTGTTACACAGCACATGAAAGAACAAACAAGAAATCAAACTGCTAATGATACAAACCTGCTAACAAACAATTCAGACACTTCACTGATTCTCTTTATTAATGTGCACTATTTATTTGAAGAGCTTGCTAGTTGTGTCTCTGTACAGCAGCTCCACACATACAGGAACATGCCAGTGCTGTGTGCGACAGAGAGTGTTCTTTCAGCACAGCACGACAACCAGAGGAGAAAACGAATCCAGGGCTTCACATGGAAGGCTTTCATTTCTAAGAGGAACAAACTGTTCTTTGTCTTTAACAGGGCAGGGAATCATGGCTGCAAAACAAGAGGCTGAAGAAACTGTTTCTAAACATCTGCACAGCCCCTCTGAGCTGAGGATCGTGCTGCTTGGGGGACGCTGGGCTGGGAAGAGTGAAGCAGGAAACACCATCCTGGACAGAGAGGAGTTTAGATCTGGATTCAGCCGCTCTGCAGTAACTAGGAAGTGTGAGAAGAGAACAGGAGAAGTGGCTGGGAGACGGGTCACTGTGGTCGACACTCCAGACTTCTCAGACACAGACCGGGTCAAGATTGACAGGTGTGTCTCTGTCTGCCCCGGGACCCCACGCTTTCCTCCTGGTGATACCCGTGTTTCCAAAAGAAACTAATGACACTCACTGTGAGTCTATATTAATAAAGGATTGCAAATCATTTGATAAAGTCCAGCAGCTGAATAAAGTGCAAGAGCTGTTTGGTGAGGGAGCTGTGAGGAACACGATGATCCTTTTCACCCGTGGGGATTATCTGGAAGGCAGGTCGATTGAGCAGTACATTTATGAAGATGGTGAGGAGCAGCGTGTTCAGAAATGTGGGAACAGGTATCATGTTATCAGCAATGTGGACAGGAGCGATCACACTCAGGTCACACAGCTCCTGGACAAGATAGACAACATGGTGAAGAGAACTGGAGGCTGCTACCTCCCAAATGAGATTTACCAGGAGGTAGAAGAAAGGATTAGACTAAAGGAACAGGAACTGAATGAGAAACACAAAGAGGAACTGAGCAAAAAAGAAGAGGTGATGTATGAGAAATATGAGGAGGAACAGTGTAAGAGAGAAAAGGAAATTAAAAAGAAATATGAGAAGGAACAGAGTAAGAGAGAAGAGGATATAAAACAGAAATATAAGGAGGAACAGAGTAGGAGAGAACATGAGATGAAACAGAACTATGAGGAGGAACAGTGTAGGAGAGAAGAGGAGATGAAACAGAAATATGAGGAGGAACAGAGGAGGAGAGGAGAGGAGATGAAACAGAAATATGAGGAGGAACAGAGTAGGAGAGAAGAGGAGATGAAACAGAAATATGAGGAGGAACAGTGTAGGCAAGAAGAGGAGATGAAACAGAAATATGAGGAGGAACAGTATAGGCGAGAAAAGGAGATGAAACAGAAATATAAGAAGGAACAGTGTAGGAGAGAAGAGGAGATGAAACAGAAATATGAGGAGGAACAGTGTAGGCAAGAAGAGGAGATGAAACAGAAATATGAGGAGGAACAGTGTAGGAGAGAAAAGGAGATGATGGAGAAGCTGAGGAAGCAAATGAAGGAAGAAGAGCTGGAGAAAGAGCCAGTGGACTCCAACCTTCCTGTCAGGAGAAGGACAAGCAATGAAATCTTACCTCCCAAGAGTAAGTTTGTTTAAAATTGTTCTACACATACAATACTGTACAAACTTTCACTGGCTCTCACAATGCCACCATTGAACTGAAAGAGTCTTACAGTTTAATAACATTTTGAAAACCTTAACTGAGTTATTAAGTTACATGTATACATATTGTCTTGAGTGGAAATTGACCTGTCTTCCAGTAGCTAATAAGAATATAAGAACATAAGAAAGTTTACAAACGAGAGGAGGCCATTCAGCCCATCTTGCTCGTTTGGTTGTTAATAGCTTATTGATCCCAGAATCTCATCAAGCAGCTTCTTGAAGGATCCCAGGGTGTCAGCTTCAACAACATTACTGGGGAGTTAGTTCCAGACCCTCACAATTCTCTGTGTAAAAAAGTGCCTCCTATTTTCTGTTCTGAATGCCCCTTTATCTAATCTCCATTTGTGACCCCTGGCCCTTGTTTCTTTTTTCAGGTCAAAGAAGTCCCCTGGGTCGACATTGTCTATACCTTTAAGGATTTTGAATGTTTGAATCAGATCACCGCGTAGTCTTCTTTGTTCAAGACTGAATAGATTCAATTCTTTTAGCCTGTCTGCATATGACATGCCTTTTAAACCTGGGATAATTCTGGTTGCTCTTCTTTGCACGCTTTCTAGAACAGCAATATCCTTTTTGTAACGAGGTGACCAGAACTGAACACAATATTCTAGTTGAGGTCTTACTAGTGCATTGTAAAGTTTTAACATTACTTCCCTTGATTTAAATTCAACACTCCTCACAATATATCTGAGAATCTTGTTGGCCTTTTTTTTATAGCTTCCTCACATTGTCTAGAGGAAGACATTTCTGAGTCAAAATAAACTCCTAGGTCTTTTTCATAGTTCCCTTCTTCAATTTCAGTATCTCCCATATGATATTTATAATGCACATTTTTATTGCCTGCATGCAATACTTTACACTTTTCTCTATTAAATTTCATTTGCCATGTGTTTGCCCAGTTCTGAATGCTGTCTAGATCATTTTGAATGACCTTTGCTGCTAGAACAGTGTTTGCCACTGCTCCTATTTTTGTGTTGTCTGCAAATTTAATGAGTTTGCTTACTATACCAGAATCTAAATCATTAATGTAGATTAGGAATAGCAGAGGACCTAATACTGATCCCTGTGGTACACCACTGGTTACCTCGCTCCATTTTGAGGTTTCTCCTCTAATCAGTACTTTCTGTTTTCTACATGTTAACCACTCCCTAATCCATGTGCATGCATTTCCTTGAATCCCTAATGTGTTCAGTTTGAGAATTAATCTTTTATGCGGGACTTTGTCAAAAGCTTTCTGGAAATCTAAATAAACCATGTCGTATGCTTTGCAATTATCCATTTTCAATGTTGCATCCTCAAAAAAATCAAGTAGGTTAGTTAGACACGATCTCCCTTTCCTAAAACCATGCTGACTGTCTCCCAGGATATTGTTACCATATAGGTAATTTTCCATTTTGGATCTTATTATAGTTTCCATAAGTTTACATATAATAGAAGTCAGGCTTATTGGTCTGTAGTTACCTGGTTCGTTTTTTTGTGGATCGGTATTAAATTTGCTATTTTCCAGTCTGTCGGTACGACCCCTGTGTCAAGAGACTGTTGCATGATCTTGGTTAGCGGTTTGTAAATAACTTCTTTCATTTCTTTGAGTACTATTGGGAGGATCTCATCCGGCCCAGGGGATTTGTTTATTTTAAGAGCTCCTAGTCCCTTTAACACTTCTGCCTCTGTTATGCTAAAGTTATTTAAAATTGGATAGGAACAGGTCGACATGTGGGGCATGTTGTCCGTGTCCTCCTTTGTAAAAACCTGTGAAAAGTAATCATTTAATATATTTGCTTTTTTTTCTTCATCTATTATTTTGCCATTTGTGTCTCTTAGACATTTAACCTTCTCTTTGAATGTTCTATTGCTGTTATAATATTTGAAAAACATTTTGGAATTGGTTTTAGCCCCCTTAGCAATATTGATTTCTATCTCTCTCTTGGCCTTTCTAACTTCCTTTTTGACTTGTGTTTGCAGTGCCAGGTACTCTTTCTGTGTACTTTGTTTTTAGTCCCTTTTTTCGCTGAATATTTTTTTTTAATTGATCTATTAAACCATTTTGGCCATTTTGTTTTAGATTTACATTTGTCTACTTTTGGGATGTAATTGTTTTGCACCTCTAGTACTACATTTTTAAAAAACAGCCATCCTTTTTCTGTGGATGTTTTATCTATTTTACTACTTCTGTTAGTCTCTGTTTCATACCTTCATAGTTTGCTTTTCTAAAATTGTAAACCTTAGCTTTAGTCATTACTTTTGGGGTTTTAAAAATACTTCAAATAAGACCATGTTGGAGTCTGAGTTTGCCAATGGCTCTCTGACCTCTGTTTTAGTTATTCTGTCTTCATTATTTGAAAAGACTAAATCAAGGCATGCCTCCCCTCTAGTCGGTGCCTTGACAAATTGCGTTAGGAAGCAGTTATTTGTCATTTCCATCATTTCAATTTCATCCATCGTGCCCCCATCGGGTTTTCCCCTTTTATATGGGGGAAGTTGAAATCCCCATTAGTATGGCTTCTCCTTTTCTACACGCATTTCGAATGTCATTGTATAACAGATTATTTTGCTCAGCGTCTGAATTTGGCGGTCTATAGCATGCTCCTATTATTATACCCTTTGAATTTGTGTCCATTATTCTGACCCATATTGATTCTGCATTGTTTTCTTTGTCCTGATTTAACACCTGGGCTTCAAGACTATTTCTTATGTATAGCGCTACCCCTCCGCCTCTTCTGTCCTGCCTGTCTTTCCTATAGAGTGTGTACCCACTAATATTATATTCGTCTCCATCACTATCAGACAACCAAGTTTCTGTAACACCTATCATATCGTAGTTACTTGTTAATGTAGTAGCTTCAAGTTCTAACATTTTGTTTCTGAGACTTCTAGCATTAAGATAAATACATTTAATAGTGGTCTTACCTGAGTTGTTGCCCTTGTTTTGATGTGGTCTCCCTTCTGTTTTTTTGTTTTCTCCCCTCTTCCTTTCTAGTTTAAATGCTTCTGGACCTCTTCAAGGATCCTTTCTCCGAGTAGATTGGTTCCCTTTCTGTTTAAGTGCAGTCCGTCCCACCTATATAGATAGTCTTTGTTGTAGAATGTGCTCCAATGTTCAAGAAAGGTGAAGCCTTCTTGTGTGCACCACGATTTCAGCCATACATTTTGATTTTGTATTTCCAGCTGTCCATATGGTCCTTTGCAAGATGCCGGCAGTATCCCAGAAAATACCACAGTTTTGGTCTTGTCTTTTAATTTCCTTCCTTGCTCTCTGAATTTGTTTTGCAGGGATCTTGGTCTGTCTCTTCCAATGTTGTTTGTGCCTATGTGGATGACTACTACTGGGTCGTCTCCTGTTCGTTCTAGGAGCCTGTCCACATTCTCAGTGATGTGCTTGACAGAGGCTCCTGGAAGGCAGCATACTGTTGTAGTAAGGGGGTCCAAACTGCGAACTGAACTTGCTGTGTTTCTCAGTATGGAGTCCCCAACAATCATGACCTCCCTTCTTTTTGCTGCCTGGCCAGCACTGTTTATAGGGTCCAGGATGTTGTTTCTTTCATTCTCTTGATGTTGGTTTTGGTCATCTAAATGTTGAAGTGGCTCAGATTTGTTGGATGTCTGGATTTCTGGTGGTTGTGTTTTACTAAGTTTCTTTTTTTTCCCTGCTTCTGCCTATCTGAATCCAGCTGTTTCGACTCTCTTCCATCTCCCTGTTGGCTTTCAGTCTGCTAGGGGTGCAGACTTCCATGAATTGTGGGTGTGTCAGCTCCTCAAGCTCCTGTTGCTGTCTCATTTCCTCCAGCTCCTTTTCTAGCAGGCTTAATCGTTGAAGCAAGTCCTGGATGGTGCGGCACTTTACACAAACTTGATAGAGCTCTGTTGGGTTTTCTTGGATTTCCCACATCATGCAGTTGTCACCATTTTTTTTGTGTGTGGAAGTTTAGTTTAGCTTCTGCAGCTGTCAACCTGCTTTCAACTGCTTCTAACTGCGTTGTACTTGTCCACTCGTACTTCTCACACGATGTCGCTTCCACACGCTCTAATAATGACTGCTATGTATATACAGTGTATACTGTGTGAGGTGTCGCTTCCACATGCTCTAATAATGACTGCTATGTATATACAGTGTATACTGTGTGAGGTGGGAATGGACCTGTCTTGTTCTTTTGCCGTGTCTGAAAGCAAAGTGGAGATTGAATTAGAGGAATTCAAGCTGCCTGTCAGGAGAATAAATAGCAAGGAGTGTGACCTCACCTGCAGTGAGTGAAATTGAAATTGTTCTTCTATGGTAGAAATGAGTTTGTTCCATCAAGGTGAAATAATACAGAACTGAGACCTAATTGTAAAGTTTCAGCAGATGCTTATTCTGGTGGCAAGTAAGTTTGTTTCTCACTTTGATTATGATATATATTGTTTTGTTTTTTTCAGTGTCTGGAGATGAAGGAGAGGCTCCCCTTGCAGATATCCAAGTGCCTCCCAGCCCCCCTGAGCTGAGGATGGTGCTGCTTGGGAAGACTGGGGCTGGGAAGAGTGCAGCAGGAAACACCATCTTGGGCAGAGAGGAGTTCAGATCTGAAGCCAGCTCCTCTGCAGTAACGAGGGAGTGTGAGAAGAGAAAAGGACAAGTGGCTGGGAGACGTGTTGCTGTGATCGACACTCCAGAGCTCTCTCAGGACAAACTCCAGATTAGGAGCTGTGTTTCTCTGTCTGCCCCGGGACCCCACGCTTTCCTCCTGGTGATACCAGTGGGCCGATTCACAGAGGAAGAGAGGAGAGCAGTGGAGACAGTCCAGGAGATATTCAGTGAGGAGACTGTGAGGAGGTATATAATGCTACTTTTCACACATAGTGACACACTGAAAGGACAGAGCATTAAGAAGTACATTAAGAAACAGAACAGGGACCTCCGGCAGCTGCTTCAGAAATGTGGGAACAGGTATCATGTTCTCAACAATGAGGACAGGAGCGATCACACTCAGGTTACACAGCTCCTGGACAAGATAGACAACATGGTGAAGGGAAACAATGGCAGGTTCTACACCAGTGAGATCTACTGTGAGGGGAAAGAAAGGGCCAGGGTGGGGTATGAAAAGAGCAAACTGCTAAAGGAGAGGCCAGGAGAGCTGGAGCTACAACTGGAGCTGAGGAGAAAGAGGGAGAAATCCAATACTGGAGCTGAAGAAAGAGATGGAGGGGGAATAGCTGAAGAGAGAGAGAGAAAGAAAAGGCAAGAGAGTGAGAAGAGAGAAAGGGGGGAGCAGAAGGGAAAGTTTAGCTGGCAGAAGTACAAGGAAAAACCAACTGAAAATCAATATCTAAGGGCATCAGTAGTAGTTACTGGAGGATCAGTAGGGGCAGCAATAGGGGCAGTAGCTGGAGCCATCACAGGGCCAGTAGGAGCTGCAGCAGGAGCAGTTTTAGGAGCTGCAGCAGGAGTGGTTATATGAACTATACTGGGAACAGCAGCAGGAGCAACATTAAGAAGAGTGACAGGAAGTGAGGTAGGAGCAGAGGCAGTAAAAGAGCCATACAAAACACAGTGATGATAACATGGACCACACTGATGTGAAAACTGCACCAGGCTTTTAATGCTGAACTATTACAGCCTTTACTTGCGCTGAGGTCTGTCTTCTCTCTTTTCTATTTTCACCTGAAGAAGAGACCTTTTGAGGTCTTGAAAGCTTGTGATTATTTATTGTTTAGTTAGTCCAATAAAAGGTATCACCTCTCCTTCTCTTTGGCTACCATTCCATCTATAAACACAGTTTGAAAGATAACATTCAAGGTCCTTTATCAGAGATTTAAGCCTTCATATTGACCAATCAGGTTAAAGAAAATCTCTGATCCATTTTCTGTATATTATATATAATTTGTTCAATGGCTTCACAGATTCTACACAACTTTAATATACTGTATATTATATCTGTATTGTGTAAATTCCATATACTATATAAAAACTGTAATACTGAAATATATTATAGCTACAGCAAAGTAATTAAAATGTTCACTCCACTCAGGAGCTGTGCTTTCAAAATTAAGAAGTAAAACAACTAAATTATAATTACTCAATAGTCAACTGTCATGCTCTATTATATCTATAATGGATTATTATAGATATAATAATGTACCAGAATGCAATATGATTTATCAATATAAATGTCCCTGCTGATCTCACCAGGTAAATCGCTAGAGACACAATAATGCATTTCTAAATAGGGACTCAATATCAACACCTCCTCGCTCTCTTTCACCTGTAACAATGTAAACACTGAGTAACAATAACAAGCTGTTAAATAGGGACTCAATATCAACACCTCCTCGCTCTGTTTCACCTGTAACAATATAAACACTGAGGAACACTAACAAGCTGTTAAATAGGGACTCAATATCAACACCTCCTCACTCTGTTTCACCTGTAACAATATAAACACTGAGGAACACTAACAAGCTGTTAAATAGGGACTCAATATCAACACCTCCTCGCTCTGTTTCACTTGTAACAATATAAACACTGAGGAACACTAACAAGCTGTTACAATAGGGACTCAATATCAATGAAGGCTTAAACACTGCTGTCATTGTAAATATTGGACTGGACCACTAGATGTCAGTATACAACCAATCAAAATAATACACGAGGCTGCAGGGGGTTCTGAAGGCATGTACCTGGATTTAAAGGGACAGCGCCCTCTTCTCTGGTCTCATTCAATTGCACTGTAACGTCCATATTCAGAAACCACACTTGAGGGTGAGTGTTCACTTCAGTGCACATGGCCAGTAGGAGCCACACTTGAACACTTCAGTGACACAAACAAATAAAAAACTCCACCGCTGCCGCTGAGAGACGAGTTTCGACGGCAGCTTCAGTTATTGTTGTTGTTAAAAATATATGTCAGTCTTTCACTGTATTACTGTATCTGATACAAAGGGTATTTTACACCGGGGCCAGGTGAAAGCAATGAAGAAAAAAAAAACTTAATTTCTGAAGGAATGTCCCCGAAATGAAGATGGACACATTACTAAGAAAGATTTCTGAAAAGACTGAACAGTACCATTTTCAGGTAAGAATATTATTATTATATTATTGTAAAATGTTATTCATATAGACCTATATCTATATTTATATCTCTATCTTTATATATCAGTTATAATAGCAGTGTTAATTAAGACACAATTGGTACTAAAGTAAAAGGCTAATTTGGCTGGTGGCACTACCAGGATAAAATGCACCTGGTCCAGGAAGTTAAAAAAGCCTAAGCCAGTCTTTAAGTACATTAACAGCCCATGCTGTCGTTTTTTTAAATGTTTTTTTCAATCTTTGTTTTCTTCTGTTTCATTTAGCTGTTCCTTGTCTACTGTTATGTGTTACTCTTGACAGTTTCTGGTGCACTTATTGTATTATTATTATTTTTTTCAGACGGACTGCTGTCTTCACTCATCAAGTTGGTGTTGTACCAGTTATCTGTTTTCATCCCCAAATATATTAAAATAAATAGGTGGAATGTCACTCATTTGTGGCAGTGGTTTTGTAGCTAATAACAAATCAAATGTCAGTTTGTCATGGAATTTAGAATGCAGTGGTGCGTAGTGATTTATTCAGAGTGAAGCGGCTCATTAGTATGCAAGCCATGGTATACGTTGTATATACACATGGTCATGTGATGCTGTCAAAAGGGTACATAAGGACCTTTTTATTTAATTGTGTTACATGTTCCCATGTATTGCTAAACTGTTTTCGTAAGGTGTGTGAATTGTTTTATTTATTTATTTATTTATTTATTTATTTATTTACATTTTGACAACTTTTTTATCATCCTCCTGCTCACATATGTAACTGAGATGGATTTACCAGTGAGCAGGAGGGTGATGGGAAATGTAGTTCTGAGAGGTCCATGTGGGTACATGTGAAGCCATCTTGAAGCAGGGAATGCAATTTAAAAGTTCAAAAAAGTGGTCAAAATGTAAAAACAAAAAAATAAATAAATAAGACACATAACTTATGTAAACACATGGGAACGTGTAACACAATAAAATAAAAAGGTCCTTATGTACCCTTTAACCAATCAGAGGTTGTTATTATTCAAAGCTGTGTATATGTACAATAGAGGGGCTTCAGTGAATTACAGGAAAATAATATCATCTACGGTTTCTGTGACGCCATAAACTACGAGAGCGAAGGTGGAGTTTATAAACTGTCACAGAAACCCGAGACAGAATTGTTTTCCTGTAACTCACTGAAGAGACCCATCTATTATACACATACACGGTTTGAAATAACAACCTCTGATTGGTTAAAGATAAAAAAAAAAAAAAAAAAACTATTAATTTTTGTCCACTACAATTACACACATATGTAGTATACAGAAATGAATTCAAATGTTTTAGGTACATAAAAGGTTTCAATGATTAAAAAATAAATTAAATAAATTATCCTTTTTATCTTTTAAACTTTCTGTGTACATCCAAAAAAATGTATTCGTCTATGTATTTTGTATCTCTATCTCTATATATCAGTTATAATAGCAGTGTTAGTCAAGACACAACTGGGACGAACTTAAAAGGTTCATTTGGCTGGTGGCATCATGGACACACCCTAAACAGTGTAAGGAAATCAACACATTCTTCAGAGATCGGAGCCACAGCAGGTCTTAACAAAATGTTAACACAGTGTTCCCGTCTAGATAGATTACAAAGTGAAAGGAAAAGATACACTCCATTGCTTCTTGGAGCAGCAAAACAGGTTTGAAAACTATTTGAACAAAACGTGTTAAATGTACAAAAAGCCAGGTTAGAAAAATTAGATCAGCTATTACCATTTAACACCCGATACGCATGCCAGCGTCAGTGACACACTGTCGGTTGTGGTGAAAAGCGTACAGTGCTGATGCCTAACACCTGTAATATGTAGACCAAACTTAAACCACCGATCAGTGTAGCACCGTCGCTGATCAGCAGCCAACAGCAAGCTAGCAAGGGCCATACGTCAATTGGTCATGTGATGTTTTCACATACTGAATTAATCTACTTGAGATCATTATTATGTTCCCCAAACTTTATGTTAAATTGTTTTCGTGTCGTTCACTTGGCTGGATTATGTATTTAGTTATGTGTTTGCATTGAAGATAGCGTTCTTTTCACGGCGCCGTGAAAATAGTCACTTCGTATTTATTGTAGCATTTATATTTGTTTCTGTCTTCGTTGTTTTGTATATATCTATATATGTAGCGTTACAAACAAATAAATAAATGCAGTTTATCAACAGAGCCTTATGAATATTGTAGACATAATGCCCTTCCAATCAAGTTCCGGTTACAAAGGTCATTCTACTATTACCGACTCTACTGTTACTTGATTTTCTTACGGTCTTTTCCTATAGTTTTGTCGCCAGAGTACCAGTATCTTTCAAAATGAATAAAGCCTAGGTCTTTATAAACTGCAACATGTTTTTGGATGCTCGTATTAAAAGTTTTAATACCGTACAGTATGTGTAGGTGTATCGTGAATGGATACCGTTTTCAGTTGCCAATCGGGTTCATACGTTTTCATCTGTAACTGATATTCTTGAACTCAGAGTTGATAGAATGTAATATTTATTCAAGATAAACATGTAAAGGAATATGTGCTTTTTCATTTGTCCAGTGTTATCGGTTGTATTGTTTTCCATTAGTTGTAATTGCCATAACGCAAATAGCTATTTAAACTTAATAAACTGTAAGCCTATTGCTTGAACTATAACTGTATAAGACCTGGCTGTCTTATGTCTAAAAGGAGGTATTACCAGTGTTGCCAGATTTCTGCAGGGTTTACAGCCCAAAGTCACTTAAAAATAGCCAAAAAATAGTCCAACTGAAAGCAAACTTATTATTAACACGTAGGCCTATGCATAAAAAAAAAAAAAACAATCAAACGCTTTCGTATGAAAAGATACCTAGTATAAATTTGATAAAATAAATAAATAAAATAAAATAAAATAAAATAAGGCCCAGTACAGCTCATCCACACGTCACTATCAACAAATTCGTATGGAAGCTCTGAAGGGTCAAATCAACATTCATACCAGGCAACCATATTACAGC